>NC_142508.1:20792000-21106500 GCF_057876585.1 Rhinolophus sinicus
TTTAAATTACACTTAAATTGATATTAGAAGAGTGAAGCTTTGTTTTAGATACTGAAGCACGAGTATTGGGCATTGCGATCAAATGGGAATATGTCCTAAATCAGAACATGAATATTTCCCTATTTTATGTTTCTGCTGCCTTTGCTGGTTTGTTTGTTTGTTTGTTTGTTTGTAGCCTCTGCATTGTGGGCTTTGCCCGTACTCTCTCCTCTTCTAATTATACTCTTTTTATTCCATCCCATCCATTACAGACTAACGTACATAGTCCTTTCAGGGAACTACACAAGTATATTTGGGTTTGGTATGTACTTCAGCCCACGTTTAAAGCATTATACAATATCTATAATAAGGTATTTGCTGCCTACTTTCCTTTATGTTGTTTCTCAACATAGGTACGTTCAGATGTTTCACAGCTTTGCATCCCTCACTCGAAACATAAATCATATTGTCCTAGATTGGATGTCCTGTGTCAGGTATTCACCTCAAACAGTTACTGTAAAAGTAGTTCTCTTTTTGCTGAGATGAAGTCTCCATTTATCTTTGAAAACATTTTCCATAGGCAAGTCTCTTTGCTTAATATTTATATATGGCAATATATATAATGGGATTATAATTACAAAAAATAAAAATAAAACTGACTTTGAACTCCTAGACGATTCTTATGGTCAGATAGATTGTACTCAAATTGTTGTACGGGTACTTCTCTGGGCCTCAGCTTATTTATTTTAAAAATGGGATAGCCATCTGGGTCTGTTGCCAAGTATTTCCCTGAGGTTAAGTGAAACTTAAGTTACTGCACTTTGTAAATTAGTGCCCCTTAATATCTGTAGCCTAAGACAGGTGAGAGAAGGGGCATACTCTCGTTACTAACAGTGGTGCACGGTGGCAGTGATTCTGGGGGGTGGGGCAACACGTGCAGAGTTTGAAAGAAATCCCTAAGTCCTTTGGCATATTTCGCATCACCAATGAAAAACACTGTTTAGAAATGGAATGCACATGTAACTACTAAGAAGAAAGGAATTCCATTGTAGTGGTCATAATGTATGTCCAGTGTATTTTAAATATTTTAAAATTGTGGTCTAGGTATAACCTTGCATTTCAGAAAAGAGCAGCGATTATAGTTCTCTAACTACTTATTTCCAGTTGCAAATAACCACTGCTGAATACTTGGAATTAGCCGCCTTGGGTATTAAGGTTAATTAGACTTCTTACACTGTGGCGGTAGAAAGGACAGTCATCCGTGGCTCTCGTAACCATGGTAACTGTGGTGCATTCTAATCATTGGTTACTTTCTGCACATGAGTGATACTACTTACAACAGTGTTTAATTGGGTCACTCACTCTGCAAAAGTTAGGAATTCAAAGATTGTTAATGAGCAGTAGAGAGACGGTAACTTAGACCCTCCCAGCATCTACACAGAATTGAGGAAAAGAGTGTGAAGTCTTGTGTAATATTTGATATCACAGTCTATTAATATTGCTGATGAAGCTGTGCATTGATAATCAGTGCATGTACAAAAGTATACTACTCCTTCTGTCTACCATTGATGCTCTAATAACTTCTAGTTATGTATTAACTGTATCTGGGAATGCTTGAATAACGAGATTATATCTCAGCACACTGAATTAAACTCACTTGATACATAATTTTTATTAAAGAGACATTATCCAGTGTTTACTGTTTTGTTATTAAGAAATTACTGATGAAATTATATATGTTCCTTATGTATTATTATATGTGTGGTATGTGTATATGTAAAAGCTACTGTTGATATAAATAAGTCCCTTAATACTAGTCACCTGCTTTGTTTTATTACTGAAGATTATCTTTTTGGTAACTCTTTAACTTTTGCTTTTTTTTAGGATGGGAAACTATTGTGGGAACAAGAGCTATACAATAACTTTGTATATAATAGTCCTAGAGGATATTTTCATACCTTTGCTGGAGATGTAAGTTGTATTTTTCTTTATTGCTTTGTTTAATGTAATTGCTTTTAAATTTGTCTGTGGAAATCATTTATGAGCTTTTTGTGTAAACATTGTATAAAATATAAAGAATTATTTTACTTTTAAAAACTTCTTCATAGATATTATAGCTAAATAGGAAGAAATGGCTAACATTTTAAGGGCCCAAAGAGTTTTAAAGAGTACTATAAATGTAATTTGCTATCTAGAAAATAAGTTGTTTTTTTGTGTTTTTTTGTGTTTTTTCTTTTTAATCCTCTCTCTGTCTTAGGGCAGATAGTTTAATCTCTCTGTGTGACTTTGGACAAATAGTTTAACCTTTATGGGCTTTAGTTTTCTTATCTGTAAAAATGAAGTCTTAATTGTTCACTAATCCATGGTAACTTTCAACTATTGGACATTTTATTGCCATTCAAATTACTTTCTGAAAGAATGGTTCATGACCTAGGAGAGTGCTAAAATATAGTAAATGGGGAGGAAACAGAAATTTTAAAATATTGCATATACTTAGGGAAAATGTTAGAAAGATTTCGATACCATATGCTTGCAGGGATTGAGTGACAGGATTACGGGTAAGTTTAATTTTCTTAGTTTTTTTATTTGTATTTCCTAAATTTTCTACAGTGAAAAAAAGGTTGGATTAGATAATACAGCCATATTTTCACAGTATTTTCTTCTCTGAAATGTGAAAAATTTTTCTTGATAGGATATATATATGGGTACACATTTTAAAGTATGCATTATTAAATGCCATATAATGCCAGTATGTTTCCATATTCTTAATAATTTATCTGAATTAAAGTTATAATTTAAATAATACCTGTAATTGAGCTGTAAAATAAAACCATAAACTAGTAAAGATAGAGCTGACCTGCATTTTACCAACTTTTGTATTGTTTATCTTTTCTAAGCTAAATTATTTACAGAGCTCTATTGAAGGATCAGATTCAATTTGCTACTTTGTTTTTTTGTTAAAGTATTCCATTTAATATTTGAGCGTCTACTGTGTTGGGTAACTTTTCTAATAGTAGTCTTTTGTTTTCCCTTTTTACCTTTTGCCTTCTTAAGTTATTCAGGTCATAAAGTAAGTTCTTGTCTACTAATAAAGTCAAGCTTTCCTTCTTCATAGATGTACTTCTGTTGGTTATCAACTTTTTCATTATATAAAGTAAAGCTAAATTTGTGTTTTTTATTGTTTGCTTTTATTGATGAAAATGTTGCAGACTTGTCAAGTTGCTCTTAATTTTGCCAATGAAGAAGAAGCAAAAAAATTCCGAAAAGCAGTTACAGACTTGTTGGTCCGGCGACAAAGGAAATCTGGTAAGCTTTTTTTAATAATTCTTTTAAACAGGAGCTGGCGAGCTATAACTTATCGGACAGATCTGGCCCACTGCCTATTTTTGTAAATTAGGTTTTATTGAAACACAGCTATGCTCATTGGGTTACATATTGTCTATGACTGCTTTACTGCCACAACACAGTTGGATAGTTGTGATAAAGACTATGGCACAAAAAGCCTAAAATATTTATCGTCTGGCCCTTTGCCAAACAAAAAACAATTAAAAAAAAAAAAAAAAGAGAGAGATAGAGAGAAAGAAAGGTTGCCAATCTTTACCTTAAAAGAAATAGTATTTTTATCGAGAACCAGTTTTTTTCATATTTACTAAAGAACTCACTCTAATAACCTTTTTTTGTTAACATCCCATATATACTGATTCAAATTTGCATTTTTATGGAATTGTTCATGACTTACCTTTTTAAAAGTGTTTTGTACTTTGTGAAAAAATATTTTAGGCAAGTCTAGAAGCAAATAAGCCAAGTTGCAAATAAGTTCTGTAAACATACCTTATCTCTGTTTTGTCCCTAATGTTGTAAATTAAGAAGCCAAAGGGAACTCAGTTTCATGCATGAGACTCTAATGCATATAAAACAGTTAGAGAACGATGCATCGCAGTACAGAACTATTTGACAACAGCGCGGTCCTTTCTGTTGTAAAGTAGGAGAAGGGGTGATTAAGAGGAGACCATCTCCCAAATCATCTTCTTAAGCAGATCAGTTTTAGGAGAAATAACATATGGGAGTTGAGGTGAGCACATAAATTCCCTTAAAACCAGCAATGGCTGTTTATTCCTTGAAAAGTCTTCCTGTCCATCCAGGGGTACATGTCCCCCCAGTTTGAAGATCACTGTATTAAGATTGTGTTTTACCAATAAGAGGGAATAAGCCATGAAAAAGGAAGAGACTAGATCCAGAAAACAGGAATGTAAAAGCATGTATTCCATTTTATGTATTTATTCCATTTTACATCTTTATTATTATTTTAGTGGGTTCCAAGAGGCAGGTGAAGTAAAAATGAAAATAAAATGAACTAAGTTGTTCACTCAGTTATTATATTGCACTTGATATAATGAGTGAATAGGAGAATTATTAGGGGCCTGTTTTTTGTTTGTTTGTTTGTTTGTTTTTTTACTTCTTTTTGGGGATTCCATGCTAGGAGAGGATTTACTGCTGTGGAATAAATAATTTATGGTTCAGTGTCTATTTCAGCGACATGGCCTGGTGCTAGACTAGGGGCTCCCTGGGGATTTTTTTTGGCCAAAATAAGTGACATTTTCAATATTAAAAAAGAGTAAAACATACTTCGTAAAATATAGAATAATTGACTTTGAAATTGGTAGGTCACTTCGTCTTTCACCTGGTACAGGAATTCTGTTTTACATAGTTCCCAAGCTTTTTACACATGGTGTTTCCAAAGCCGAAAGATCACAACATTAGGGAGGCAGCTGATTCATCACTGAGTAGCTCTTGGTAATCAAACTCCACCCTCGCCTCTCTTGAACTTAGATGCACGGAGTCCAACTTTTGGAGCAACGAAGAATTAGTCTGTTTTATTTTCCTCCCAGTAGCCATTTACTGTTGGAAGCCATTTTTATGTACTTCTTTAGTCTCACCGGTTCCAGTTTCTTATTCTTCCAATGATGTAATTTATAGACTCACCATCCTGCATACACTGCTCTGAATCCAGTGTAGATTTTGATGTCTTCTGCAGATGGTCCAGATTTGAAGAATGGTCCAGCTTTAAATATGTGTACCGATTTGAACACAAAAGTAGTCTGATGAGTACTGTAATAGTAAAATGTCCCTCGATACCATTAAACACTGGTCTGCTGATGTTTCTAGCAAACGTTTCACATGGTTAGCTCCCATTCTTTGTTCAACCATACCCTACCTTTTTTCCCATGAGTGCCTCTCAGACCAGGATAGTGTCATTTGCTTTTTAGAACTCACACTCTGAACTTTATATTTTTCCCAATATAGTTCCATATGTGTGTCATCACCAATTTAAGAAGTCTTTCCTCTCTGGATGCAGAGATAACATCGTATTGGACATTGGGGATTGACATTCAGTGACATAGATAGGACTTGATTACTTCGAATGTTTCAGAGAGTAACTTCATCAGACCACCAGATGGAGTAATACATTTATATTAACCATTGCCTGGATTTTTAACTTTGGTCTTCTAATTAAATCCATTTCAGTTTTAGTTTATGGCTGTTTATAATCTAATTATTTTGTTATGACCTTATTTATGTGTATTTCTCTTATAATTTTGGAACATGTTGTATTAGGAAGTCTGTGGAAATTAACATTTGTTTAAAATTCTTCAACCACTTTTGAACTTTCTTAAAGCCAAAATTGTGTCAAACCTGGTATGTAAGAGTGTGAATGCAAAGGATTGATAGAAGTTCTCCTGGCTTTACTCCTGCCTCATTAGCTATAGCTTTTCAGGATTTTTTTGGTCTGCGCCAGTGCTCAGATGTCTCTGGGCATTCTCATTATCTTTGTGCTTTCATTCAGTCCTGTCGCTTTGAATACTCTCTGCATACTGATGGCTCCCAAAGTTCCATCTCCACTCCTGACCTCTCCCCGACCTTCAGACTTGTCTGCCTTAGCTGGGAGCCAGATTCGCCTTCAGACGTGGCATGTCTGAGGAGAACACTTGATCCATGTTCCCCAGTCCCACTCAGACCTGTTCCTACTCCTTGCCTGCTTTTCCCCATCTCAGTCAAAAGGCATTGATTCCACCTCATCACTGGGTCACCATGGTCCCACGTGAGTCCTGTCAGGGAGTTACATTGGCTCCACCTTCAAAAACATGTCTTGGATCTGTTTCTCACCACCTCTGCTGCTAACACCCTGATTCAAGCCACCGTCACCTGTCATCTGGACGACCCTAACTCCCTGACTAGTCTCCCTGCTGCCACTCTATGCCTCCTACTATCTTTTTTTCCGCATAGTAGCCAGAGTGAACTTCTCAAAACCTAGTGTGGATCATGCCACTTGCCCTCTTCAAAACCCTGTAGGAGCTTCCTATTTATACACAGAATACAATCTGTGTTCCATAACCATGGCCTGTGGGCCCTACATGATCCAGTGCATCTCTCCTTCTGCCTTACCTCCTTCCACCCTTCCTTTCTCTCACTCCAATCCAGTCTTCATGATGTTCCTTCACGCTGTTCCGTCCTTGTCCTTAGGGCCTTTGAATCTGTTGTTCTTTCACTTCATTCAGATGTCTGTTCAAATGTCAGTTCCTCAGAGAAACCTTCCTTCACTACCTTTTTACATCAACTCAGGGATAAGACAGAGTTTAGGTAAATAAATTTTTTATGTTTATGTTTGTATTACATATGTCTAATAGTATTCTTTTAATTTATTTTCTAACAGAGAAAAGACGAGACCCCCCAAATGGTAAGCTCTTTGATAATTATTGATCAAAAAGATCTTAAATTATAGTTTAATCCTTGTGGAAACATGTATCATACATTAATACTGAATACTTAACATCTGTGATCAAATACTGTCGTTTATTATGTTCTTATTTTAAAATAACAGATGATGGATGTCACTTGGAAGTGTACTATTTGGCTTTTTTCTAGGAGGAAGGAAGACTACGTAGGGGGAAGATTACTATTCTTAGATCTTAATTCTCTATTCACGATTGATTAAGTTTAGAAACTTCACACTCTTGTTTTCTTAAAGGCAGTATCTTCTTAAAGGCAGTACATTTTGCCTAGCATATCTGTTCATTTCCCACTTTAGTTTTATCTTTGTGTCTTATTTCAAAATACTATTTCATAGTAGTAATATGAAACTAGCCCCTTTCAGAATGAGCAGTTGCTGTGATGGTATTTTTAGAACTAATGACAGCTATACATAACCCTCCTTAATTTGATAATGAACTCTTGAAGTATTATGAATTCATTTACTTAAAAAAAATATTGTATACCAAAAGTAACACCAAGATATAAAGGACAAAGTCCCAGACGTCTAGGCCAGAGACTCTCATCCTGAACTCCATAAGCTCTCCCTGATATTGGGTACTAAATTTTATAAGTGTGTATGGTTTTCCTTTGGGGAGAGAGAATGTGGCTTTCATCACATTTAAATGGGATCCCTGATCCTCTGAAGGTAAGTAACTATTGCCCCAGGAGACTTCATTATGATGGGGAATTGGCTGCTGCTTTCTAAAAGCATTTCAGATCCTCTCATCAGAATTTAGAGTAATTATCCAGGGAAACACTTAGTACAGAGCTGTTAATATATAACAACTATTGGTGATTCTTGGGGGTTGTTTCTTTTAAACAGCTATATTGCCTTAAGATGTTATCCTTAAATTTGTTTTCCTGCATAAAAACATGTATTCAATTTTGGATTATTTGCCTTATAATTTTTTTTAAATGCCTGACTACCTTCTGTAGTGCTTACCATGTGCTAGGTGCTGCATACTTTCTGTTTTAGAGGGAGATTTTAATACTAACTTTACAGGGTCGCTGAGGAGATGAAATGAAGTACTCATAGCACTTCATAAATATTAGTTACCGTAATGACGACAATGACAGAGATAATAATAGCAGTGCTATTTAGTGATCATTTACGGCCTGCCAGGCACTGTTCAGCGACCGAATGAAGTGGCTGCAAATATCTCCATTTTATAGATGAGCAAACGG
Source organism: Rhinolophus sinicus (assembly GCF_057876585.1). Lineage (NCBI taxonomy): Eukaryota > Metazoa > Chordata > Mammalia > Chiroptera > Rhinolophidae > Rhinolophus > Rhinolophus sinicus. The sequence goes on from NC_142508.1 coordinate 20,799,975, forward strand.
GGGCACAGATATGGTCACGGTCATGTTACAAGTAAGAGGATTCAGTCTCAAGTGATACAACTCCAGAGTCTAGTCCCTTAACCACTGTACTTACGTCAAGTTGATTTTCAGAGAGAAACAGACCTAGAGAGAGTAAATGCCTCCATTTACGCAGCTAGTGTGTGACAGGCAAAGGAAGAAGCAGCTGAGTCATAAATCATTCATCTGTGAACCTTTAAAGCAGTGTTATAATTCTTCTTCCTTGATGTGTGCTCAGTATTTTCATCTCTTTTTGAGCTTTTAAATTACTTTGCTTTCTGTGAACGGATATTGAGTACCAGTGGGGAAGGCTTCCTAGTGATGGCACCGTGTGGGGAAAGGAGTCTGAGCTTTTAAAGGGTAGACACTGTGCAAATAGTATAGTTAAGGTGCAGGATAGAAAAACTTGATGGTCTTTTAAAAATTTAATATTTTCAATGTACATCAAAATGTATTTTGGAAGAGGTATCTAATCCATGAATAGAGTTTGGATATTCTTCTTTATACGACAGTGGTGTCTCATAATTTTATTACCCTTATTACTAAGAGATACTCATAATTAATGCAGAGTCTTTCTCTACATGAGATTGATCTTGGTTTTAAATTTTTAAATCTATAGTTTTCACCCTTCAGTGCAGTGGTCCCAAGCTTTTTTTCTTAATATAAATGGAGAATTTCGAAAAATACCATTAAAAGGCCGAGTTACACAGCATGTATTGCCAACATTTGTACTTATTTATTTATAAGCTGTGCATATAATATTGGCATTAATGTTATTACATTAACAATAAAGAATGAAATAATTATTAATAGAAGTTTTACTATTTTCCCCTGCAGCCAGTTGTCTTGTTCCCCTCTTGTGGGGAGACCCCTGCTGCGGAAGCAGCTTATGACTTTTCTGTGTTTGGGGCACAACCACTAGATGGCAGTGGACAGCTTCCCCACCTGCCCGTGTCCACGCCGGGTGCTTTGTTTCAGATCCTCATTCAGATTACCAGTCCAACAGACCTCTTCAAATTGTAACTGTTACAAAGACACTTCCTGTAGAAGTAACATATTCCTGATATGCAATTCGGCGTCTTCCTCACTGACTCCTAATCCGTACGTCTTTCTTTTTTCTTTATTGGTCAGTCTCACCTTTTAGCTTAGACGGTTTCCAATGATTTGTTCTCAGCTTCATGACTGCTTGACATCAGAGGCCTCTGGGCCACCTGTCTCTCAACTATTTTACCTTGGTGAGAGTTCTCTGCTTTTTATGTAATTAAGGGGAAGACTTTAGTTTGTTCTTTTAGTTTTCAAATTAACTAGAAATGCTATTCAATGAGAATGTTAAAAAAAACTAAAAAAAACAAAAAAACACCTTTTCTGTGACAGTTGTCCTTAATCAGAAGAAGGTAATTTGTCATTTGACTGTTTTTTGGATTTTTTTTTTTTTTTTGAGAAAGAAAAAGGAAGGGAAACAGACCCCTCCACTATATATTAGTACATATTCTTAGATGAATGTGATTTCATAAATGGAATAATTAAATTAAACTTTATTAGGAATGATTTAAGAGTATTTCTGTTACCAGATCTTCCATAAACCTTATTAAAAAGTGACCCTGCCTTATACAGTTTATCACTAAGTGTGTCATTTTTTGAAACAAATAATTTAATTGGGCTTTAGAACACCATTTTAACTTATTTCCTAACAATTTCAAACTCTATAGTAAATGGCTATTGTCAACCAAAATAACGAAGTACCTCAAGTCTTTGATGTATAGAAACCCTTTTTTCTAAATTTTGAAAAGTATTAGTAAATGTTTAATTGAATGATGAACTGTTGGACTACAGACTGAGAAACTGATAAGATGTAATACGTGGTAACATTTGTCAGGTTAGCATTATCAGTCACCTTATGGTTTGACTTTTGTGTAGGAGGTGTAAGAGTTAATAGAAAGTTTAGTGGTCTGGGAACCAAGATAGCAGAGCTCACCTTTGTCTTTGTCACTAAGTGTGTGACTTCACACAGGTCACCTGACACTTCTTGCCCTTGCTTTTCATCTATAAAATAAAACATTTAGAAAAACTCTTTAATTTCCCAGCAATAGTAATTTTCTATACATCTCTTTCATCTGGATTTTCTTAGATAGACTTCAATAATGTTTTAAAAAGAGTACTAATGAATTCATCTGTAATGACACAAAATAGCTAATGCCAAAGCTTTATAAACTGCATCACAGAGGTATAACAATATATGCATACCTGATTTTGGGTAGCGGGGGGGAGGGGAAACAGTCTGACTGCAGTTTGAGTTAAACTTTGTTATTCATTCCAGTACCACTGATATTTTGTATCTGTCCTCTTCATGCTTGAACTTTCTTCAGAGATGACTGTTCTCTAGTGAGTGATGAATCAGACTTATAAGAACCTTTCCCAGAAAAGAATTTAATAGCTTGGATAATTTAAACTATTATACTTTATCCAACTCTATTACCATTTAGAATATCCATAGTATAATAGATTGCTTTTATATAAGCTACAGCAGCATAAAAATTTTTTTCATAAAATCTAATTATAGTTGTTGACCCTTGAATAACACGGTTTGAACCATGCAGGTCCACTTATACAAGGATTTTTTTCAATTAATACATACAGTACTATAAATACATTTTCTCTTATGATTTTCATGATAACATTTTCTTTTCTCTAGCTTACTTTCTTGTAAGAATTCAGTATATAATACATATAACTTATAAAATATGTGTTAATTGACAGTTTATGTTATTGGTAAGGCTTCCAGTCAACGGTAGGCTATTAGTAGTTAGGTTTTGGGGGAGTCAAAAGATACCTGGATTTGCAACTGCGCGGGGGGTGGGGGCTGTCAGTGTTCCTAACCCCGTGTTTAAGGGCCAAATCTACTTTATAGTTGTTAAATTTGTTTTGTTTTCATGGTGAATCTGGTTGCTTTTTTATAGTTGCCATATGAACACCTATTTTAGGAAGGGTGGTATGTATAAAGAGAGTGCCTAACTCTGGTACTGCTGAGTATAAAATTAAGAGACTAAATAGTAATTTGCAGCATCCTATTGTGTTGCCAATACTCATTGGTAAAGATAAATTATAAGAAGGGAAGCAGAACAGGGAGAATGAGAAGTAAAGTCAGATTACTAGATAAGTCTACAAAGGTAAGAGAATGATCTCAATTCAACCATTGAATTCTGGATATTTATTTCATGTCCCCTTATTTTGTGAAGCTACAGCAAACACTGAAATCTGATATCTGAACAACTTTGAAAATCCAGGTTTTTATCTACCATTTAATAAGCCTTCTGTATTGCTTAACCTTTAATTCTTGATTGCTTAACCTTTAAAGATTGTTCTTTCACACTGAATCATCTTTTAATGATTTTATCCATATTATTCACTAGCTTCCAGTTTTTCCAAGAATTTATTTCTTGCCAACATGAGCAATTTCCCGTGGAATTTTGTATGGAATTATAAGTAGAACTTGTAAACGTTTACGTATTATACTTACATATGTAAGTAGACTTTGAATACTCAGGGAGAATAGCTGAATGTTGGTGATAATTAAACATATATTTTTTCTAAATTGTTTACTTCTTTTTTACTTCTTTGATAAGGTGGCAGATGGTTTTCATAATTTTATTTTAGCTCTAGTTCATCTTTAAATAGTAGAGTTGGGAGAGAGAAAATAGGTTATTTACCCATGTAGATAAATATTTTTCTTTCAGATAACTTTAATACGATACCTCTGAGGTTTTCAACATAATTGAAGAATTACGGTCAAATAGGCATTTAGTGACTACCTAATATATGTTAGCCTATACTTTCTTGGGATTGCTATTTGCCATTCTGATTGTGTGGGGGTCCCCAGGACCACCTCCACAGTTGGTGATCTGCAGAAGGACTCACAGAACCTAGTATATAGTGGTGCTCAGGACAAAGGTGTGTCACAGTGAAAAGGTACAAAACAGTCAGTGGCGGGGAAGACATATAGGGTTAATGCTGGTGAAAACCACACAAGGGTGTTCTCCCATTGGAGTCACATATACTTAAATTCTCTCCTAATGAATTGTGACCGCGCTTGTGAAATATTGTCTCAAGGAGAAGCTCAGTTTATTGTTTAAAGCCCAGGGTTTCTTGGTGGCTAGTCACATAGATATCCTCTGTCTAGCACAAACTCTAAGATTCTAAACTCCCAGAAAGAAAGCAGCTGTTAAGCGTAAACCGCATTGTTATCATAAACAGTGTAGAAACAGAGAGCCCATGTTATCAGGGAATAATAAGAAGCCTCTTGAAATCCAAGTTCCCAGATGCTGGCTCAGGGGCGACTGCAAGCGGTTTTGTCTACATAGCAGTTTCAGCCCTGCTATGTTAACTGTTTTTTCTGCATAGTGGTGATTGCATTTTATACTGTGTTTTGAACATTGTCATTAATGTATCGTCTCAGAGGAATTTGGTCTGATAAGAGGTTTTATCGGAGAATCATATATTAAAATGGAACCTCTGAGGAACATGTGTTGCCCTTTAGGTAACTTTATAAGGAATTTTTAAGTTGAATACGTTTTGTTCAGAATCTCATGCTTTTAAGACCAAGAATATTTTTGTGAATTATAAAACAGGTGTAACTCCTAGAGATGTTATTAATAATATCCGAAGGTGCCTGAGATGTTTTTACTGTTGATCGTTGTAGAAGATAAAAGATAAATGTTTTGGGAGTGTTTTTTTTTTCATCTTAAGTTTTTGAGCTGTATACTTCTGATTGTCAAAATGTATGTATACTGGTAGGGAAAATATTACTGGACTTACATATGGCAGTTTTGGGGAAAAATAGCAGTAATAATTGCATTAGTACGGTTTTTCTAATGAACTACTGGAGTTGAAGCAAAGAGGTAAGACTAGATTTCTTTGTTAGTTTTAAAACAAAGTAAACGGCTCTTACTTTTCATTTACTATTCTTGTTATGTAATATACACCACTTTGCCAATGAGTAATGTGTTGGGTGTGAGGCTATTACAGTCAAAATTTAAGGGTTCAGACCAATTCAATTTAAACTCTTGTTGAAAATTTATATTCCTGATGATGTTTAATGTTATAAAAATACCAAGTTTGCTTTGAAATAATGTGCTAGTGTGTTTAAGAATTTATTATAGATTTTTAAAGTTTAGGCAGTACTTTATCCATTATTTAAGAAAATTAACCTGCAAACTTAAAATTTTAATAATTTATAGTAACAAAGTGGTCGTACTTCAAGAAAAGATATTTAAATTATAAATTATGATTGTGATAATTGTTACCTTAAATTATATCCTTTTCATATTATTTTAACTTTATTTGCAGGTCCTAACCTACCTATGGCAACAGTTGACATAAAAAATCCAGAAATCACAACAAATAGATTTTATAATCCACAAGTCAACAACATCTCCCATACCAAAGAAAAGAAAAAAGGAAAAGCTAAAAAGAAGAGATTAACCAAGGCAGATATTGGAACACCAAGCAATTTCCAGTAAGACAATTCTTTTGTTGTTTTTATCTTAACTTTTGATTTATTCATTGCGACTCTTGGTTTTTAATTTGTTAGAAAATTTTGTTTTCTTTTCAGTAGGACCCTTATATTTATCACTTGCTTGACTTTTTAGCTATAGCTTTTGTTGGAGTTTTTTTAAGCTATTGCTCAGTGGAGTTTCTGTGCATCTTACAGTTTATTTACTTTTCCACTCATTAGAAAAGAAAAATTAGATAAAGTTTCTTTTCTTTATTAACTGTTAGACATAAAAATTATTTCTCACTTTTCTCTATTAAAAATGGTATTTGGAAATCGCCTTGAGGCATTATTCTAGTCTGTTCAGACTGCTGTTATAGAAGACTGTGGACTGGGCAGCTTATAAACAACAGAAATGTATTTCTCCCAGTTCTGGAGGCTGGGAAAGTCCAAAGTCGAGGCACTGGCAAGATTTGGTGTCTGGTGAGGTTCCACTTTCTGGTTCATAGACAGCCGTCTTCTTGCCGTGTTTCCACATGTTGGAACAGGTCAAGGGAGCTTTCCAGGGCTTCTTTTTATTTTAGTTTCAGGTGTACAAAACAACGTAATGATTAGACATTTACACACCTCACTAAATGATAGCCCTTCCAGGTCTGCTACCGCTCTGACATCGTAGGTAGCTGTTACAATACTATTGACTATCTTCCTTATGCTGTGCTTTACATCCCGTGGAAAATAAATAAATAGATAGATAGATAAATAAATAAATAAATAAATAAATAAATAAAATACATATATGTGTGTCTGTGTGTATATATATATATAATATATACATTTAATTATAGTTGACATTCATTATTATTCTACTTCAGCTTCAGGTGTATAGTGTATTGGTCAGGCATCTACACAGTCTATGAAGTGATGCCCCTGATAAGTCCAGTGCCCAACTCACACCTTAGATAATCTTTACAACATTATTGATGATATTCCCCACATTGTATTGCACATCCCCATGACTGTTTTATGACTACCAATTTGTACTTTCTAATTCCTTTCACCTTCTCCCTTATCCCCCAACGCCCCTTCCCATCTAGCAACCTTCAGCTTGTTCTCTGTATCTCTGAGTCTGTTTCCGTTTTTACTCGTTTGTTCTTTAGATTCCACATGTAAGTGAAATCATATGGTATTTGTCTTTCTCAGTCTCACCTATTTCCCTTAGCATAATATTCTCTAGGTCCATCCACGTAGGGGCCTCTTTTTTAAGGGCACTGATCCCATTCATGAGGGATCCACTGTCATGATGTAATCACCTCCTAAAACTCTCACCTCTAAATACCATCATGTTGGGGATTAGATTTCAACGTATGAATTTTCGGGGGACATAATCTATATAGCAAGCATCAAACCCTTGTATTTATATGACATATTTCGAGTATTTTCATATTCATTATTTCACTAGCTCATTATAAAACTATCCTGTCATATATATAGTGCTTGTATTCTTATGCTAGTTTGACAGTTAAGGAAATGAGTGCTCAGAAAGATTGTGCAAAAATGTTAAGACTAGAATCCTGGTCTCTTGAATATTTGTACAGTTTTTCTCTGGTTATAGTTATGTCTATGAGAACTGTTAAGGTCAAAAATTCATGGGTGGATTGGATTTCATATACATAATGTTTTTAATGCCCTCTGTGCATTTTATTTTTCTATTTTTTCCCCCTATCTTATACTTTAGGCACATTGGACATGTTGGTTGGGATCCAAATACTGGCTTTGATGTAAGTGTCTTTTCAAGCCATAAACATTAAATATGTGGGAATGTTATGGCCTATATTTAATTTTTTTATTACTATTATTTAATTTTTGTGAGTTTTAGTGTTTATTTGAATGTGCTTGTGTTTATGTATTTATACCACTGAGGTTTGAAACCATAGTTTTTTCTATCATGCCTGGCTAAGTTTCTAAAGAGAAAGTTTTTGTATGCCTTGGCTTTATGTCCTATGTAAATAAAATCTTTGTGCTTTGAAAGCCAAGAAAAGAAATTTTTTTCTGCTAAATGATCATTTCAGGGGACTATATACCAAATTATTAGAAAGTACTGTAACAAAATTCTAAATATACAGTTGTTGAATTACCTAGATCTTTCCATTCTATTTTTGGCAATTTCATCATTCATTAATATATAGCACTGTGAGCAAGGTAGGTGAAACAGCTGCCAAAAATAAAAGTGTTTAACATTTTATCTCTGTTTTGGTTACCTAAGTAATATGTATCTTATACTTGATAGATAATTAGGGTTTGGAAAAATTATTTTGAAAAGAAATATTAGTGACCGAGGTTAAAAATCTTTCTGGTGATTTTTGTTCTAACTACAGTGTTTACTCCACAAACCTTTATTGAGTGCCTCTTTGTGTTGGGCACTGTCCAGGACACTTGGGGTCGTAAGGAGGCCGTGCCCTCAAGTTTTCAAATTGATTGAATTGTTTTCTATTTGTGGTTATATCTAAATCCTATTTAGGACAAAGTGGAATAGGTGAGCATTAAAAATATCTGAATCAGGAAGGGATTAGAAAAATCTAAATGAGGAGCCTTCTCTTTGAAGGTAGGAACAAAAAAGAGATGACATAAAATATAAAATCTATTCTTTGTTCTTTTTTTATAAGAAAGTTTAGTTGGCATATAAATAATGTAACCATATTAAAAGTTTATACACTTAAAATAATTTCGTAAAGGGCACAGCTGAGAATTCATTATGCTCATTTTTAAAACTGGGATAGATTGTATAGTTAGTGGTTATTTCATCTGTTGTAGCTGAATAATTTGGATCCAGAATTGAAGAATCTTTTTGATCTGTGTGGAATCTCAGAGGCACAACTTAAAGACAGAGAAACATCAAAAGTCATATATGACTTCATTGAAAAAACAGGAGGTGTTGAAGCTGTTAAAAATGAACTACGAAGGCAAGGTAATTTTTATTTCTATGTAGGCATTCTGATCTATTTTTTCTTTTGACTCTTGAGGTCATTTTCATGGAAGACGACTACGTGCATTTATGTGACCCTTCTTCAATCAGAATGTTTTAGTTTATGGATAACGGGTTTGGCCCAGTGTACTATGTTTTACATTATTGTAGAGTAACTAAAAAACTTGACAAGTTTTTGCATATTACTAAAAAGTGTTATATTAAGTTCATGAAAATCCACACAAAATCTTCTGGCTATTCTATTTTAAAATAAGAAATTATAGTTACCTAATATTTTACTTAATGAATCTTAGAAGTCATTAAAGTTGCTTTTACTTCAATTCAGAAGTAGTAATTTAAATATAATCACTACCTAATTTGGAAAATAAAAGCATTTTCAGAATATAAATAATGAAAAGATTTCTGTTTTTTTTTTAAGTAAAAACTTTTTCTTAGGTAAAGTACAAAATTTGTCAGTTGGTACCTGAGAGTACAAATAATTTGCAACCTTTTAAGATCAAAGCACCTTATATTTTAGTTGTATGTTGATAATTATCACAAAAAAATGCAAGTACGTATCTCTCAATTTTCCAGTATGACAATCATTTCTTTGCCGCCTTATTTATTTGGGACTGCTTTTCTTCTTCTTAGTTTTTGCATATGCATAACAGCGTAGCAAAACAAAAGCTCCAGTTAGTATGCATTCTTCTGAAGAATTTACCTGTCATTTTAACTTAGGTGTTTGACTCACCTGAAGTGTTTTCACTGCTGATGTTCATTCATTCAGTCTTTGATTTGTTCATTCGTGCTGATATTCAGTAAACGTTGTTATGCCAGCACTAGTCTCTACTCAGGAGATTAAAACATAAGGGTATGGTTACTGCCCTCAGAAATCGTATAGTTTAGTGTGGGAACAGATGTGTAAACAAGTATTTGGCCGTAGTTACTATTGTGGAAGTGCACTGCTAGTTCCACTGAAACTAGTGTAACACTAATTTGTATTATTTTGTGACAAAACTACATTTCCAAATTCTGTGGCTTGTTAGCAAGACCGTCTTGAGCCTTGCACTGTTGTGAATAATGTAAAAGTCACAGTTCCTGTTAAGTGTACAGATGACGGAAGGTCTTGACCCTTGTGAGCTCCGGGCTCTCGTTCTCCACTGCTACCACTCACTCGCCTTCACTGTGCACCACCAAATGGTGCTCAGGCTCTCTCCGAGCTCTCCGAACTCACAGGTGTACGTTCTTCCTGACGTTTATTAGACCATGCATACTACTGCCCTTTCATTTGAATGCCTGTGCCCAAAATGACTGTAGTAACTTGATTGGGTTTGTTTTTTAAACTTGATCAGTACTGCTTGTCATTCTGATTTTCAAACATCGAATTAGGCAAGGTCTTTCCTCGACTGAATTACCTAAAACAAACAAAAAAAGACAACAGGCATTAAAAAACATGCTTTGGGAACAAAGTTAATTCTTACCATACTCAGAAACCTAACTTCCAATGTGAAACCTTTTAGACACCAAAGAATGATTTTACAGAAGATAAATTTTATTTAAAGGAAGAGTAAATGTTTTTCCTTGTGTTGCGGAAATATTTTCAAGGCAGAGCATATAATGTGTTCAGAGTATATAAAAAAAAAAAAAAACTAGAGGGAGATGTTACGAAGTTGTCCTTAAAATCTGTTTAATAGCTACTGAATCAAACCTCTTGAAACTTATTTTGTAAACTCATGTAATCAGATTTTATAAAGAGTAGGTTTGTGTTTTCCAGTGTATCTTTTTTGTGTATATGTGTAATTGTCCGAAGTTCGTTAATTCAGAATAATCTGCCCTATAGGTCCACCACAGTGGAGTGGTATGTATGTGGGATGTTACTTGACCCGTGTACTAAATTATGCATGCTGCGATGTGTTTGTTTTTAAAACAGATTTCATTTTTCCTGCCTCCAAATCTAACATCCAGTGAGGTTTTGTGCCCTCTACTCAAACTAATGTTTTGGGCAAATAGATGGCTCAAGTACAAAGAAAATTCATTTCTAGATGAGTCAGAGCTCGTATTTTGTCTGTAATTTAGATGATTTTATTTAAATTCTGTGGATTTTTAAAAACTCATCCACAGCACCACTGTTGTTTTTATTAAATAATGTTTACTTTTAGTGATTGCTTTTCACACTTGGCATTATTTCAATAACCTATATTAAATATACTTACATTTTTACATTAATTTGGGGCAGGGAGGGAGGACTAAACATAAATAAACTCGCACTTAGGTCTGTAAATGCCTACTCTGGGAGTCGTTACTATTCCCATAAATTTTAATTTGTGGTGGATAACATTTTTCAGTTTGCTTTATCATGATGAGAGTGCATGAGAGCAGTTCTTTAATGTTTCCTGAATTCTGAAATACTGTATTTCTTTTAAGTATTACATTTTATCGTTTTTGTTTATAATTTGATAGATATCAAATACCTAGAGAGTTATCTAACAATTACTCTTAATACTGATCTGAAACTTAATTACTTCTAAATATATCAACTTTTCTTTTTAATGTACCATCAAGACAAGGTTATTTCTGTAAGCTTCATTCAGTCTTTTTCTTTTTTAACTAAGCTTTGATAGTAAGAACAGTTTTTATTTGTTGTAACTTCTGTTTCATGTTCTTCACTTTCTTTTTAAATCTTAAAAGTACTATTGTGATTCTGATTCTGGTGTTTGTGGTGACCCTTAGAGTTTTGAGCATCTGTAGGCCATCAGACTTTCTCGTAATGGTGTGTGGTGCCTGCTTAGCAGGCCTTTCTGTCCGTGTAAACCTAACCTCTGCCTTTCCTGCTGTCATTCTTTAATTCACATTTTTACATTGGGAGATGGCATGTCTACTGCATACTTTCCTTTTTATGTAGATGTAATACATACTATGAAAACAGAAAGTTGGTAATAGATGTTTTCCTAATGAAAATATAGAGACGTTTCCAGTCACTTTTCCAGGTAATAGAAATGCTAAACTTGTGCTATACCCAAAAGTGGATGCAGCTGACCATTTATCCATTATACATTAAGGCTCTTCCTTTCCCTGAGCAGTGAGGTAGTGTTTGTTTGAATGAGTATTAATTGGACCCCAAATAATTCCGATAAACGTACTTACTGGCAAGTTCAAAGGAACTTTAATTCTCTCTACTGAAGAAATAGATCATTTGACATGTAAAAGATTATGGATCCAGCTCTCCGTGAAATAACCTTTTGTAGTAGAATAGGGTGGGTCCTTTTCCTCTTGATTAACAAACAGCTAAATTATAGAAGTGCCAGCCTAGACAAATATCACTGGTAATATTTGAAATGTAAGTCTTAAACTGATTAAAAAGAGCTCTCTGTATCCGCTTGAAGGATTTGATATACTGTCTTATGCAGGAAATATCCATAATACATATATACCATATGCTCTTGCTTTTGCCCTTTAATTACAAAATATATTAGAAGAAGTCTCCTTGCTTTGGATCCAGTGAAAAAGTTGGGTATGCCTTAGCTGCAATGCCCCAACTTCAGTATATCTTGAGTGTAAATCTTAGGAACTTCCCTCTGTGACAGACTGCATCTGTGTGGGATAACTCTTCCTGTTTACAGCTTTGTTATTTCCAGTTATGAAAGTTTGTATTCCAGGAGACAGTACCCTTGTGCATATTGGCCTTTCTGCAGACTTCATCTAAGGTTTATGATTATATGTGAAAGCATATTTAAATAGCATGTTTCCAAATGAAATTGGAGGATGCCATTTTATTTCTTTTGAAGTGAGCAGTTTTTTTCATCTCTGATATCATTTCATTATTGTTATTTGTAATTAAGGCAGGTATTCGTATTTGTATAGATTGTAGAACTATCCATCAATAATATATTACAGTTTGTATCAATAAATACAAATAACTGTTATGGATCCTAGGATTTCTCTACTCCTAAAAGTTCATTTTTCTATTCAGTTTTTAAATGAATGGAGAAATAATGAAGTTTTTTATTGTGTAAATTTTTGTATACTGTCCGTAAAATTATGCCTCCAGAAAGGTAACAAATTTATACTTTGAATTATATTTATTATATAGTATATTTATATTTATTAGTTGTATTTTACATTTCCACTTAAGTAGAATAAGAATGTAATTATCATTACTACCAGAGTAATGTTAATATTTTATTAATTTTAATTTTGCAGTGTGTAGAAATTTGTTAACAGTTCATGTCTCCTGAAGGAGTGGTTGAACGTTTCATCTGAGCAACCAGCCTCTCTTAATGTCACCACTAGAATTACCATCTTTTAGAAATATAGGATATTATATGTTATGTTATTATATGCCATTATAGTATATTGCATTACATATTGTTTTTATATTATATATATTTATATGATATATAATGTGTATTGTTATATAGTCTATATATATATATAGAAAACATAGGACATAAAGTATGAATATAAGTTAGGTGAAAAAAGTTTATATTTTAAAAGGAAAGGTGTTATATTTATGTTTAGTTCAGATTACTTTCAATAAATTTTAATAGGTTATATACTACATTAACTATTTAATTCTAAATGTAAATTAATTTTATAAAACAACTACGTATACTTGATTCTTTAAAGAGAGAAGGAATCCGTTATTTTTATTAAAATGTAAAATAATGCTTATTGACCCAAAATGTTTAATTTCATTGTTATATTTTTGTTGTTATAAGAAGTGTTTATTCTCTTACCTTCAGAAGTGGTGCTGATTCCTAAAAACTAAATTCTACTATTTTAGCTAATATGTTTTCAAGAAACATCGGGAAGGTGACCCTTAAGCCAAGTATTCCCACATAGAATTGTAAGATATCATCTGTGGTCAGGTATCTTTATAAAAATAAACAAACGTGATGCCATTTTTTTTTTTCAGTCTCATATTTTTTTATGCATGTTGAAGTGAGTTACTTTTTCAGTCTGATGTGCATGGGTTAAAAAACATGCCTTCTTTTTTTTCTCTCTTTATTTCAGCACCACCACCACCACCACCACCACCATCCAGGGGAGGGCCTCCGCCTCCTCCCCCCCCTCCACATAGCTCAGGCCCTCCTCCTCCTCCTGCCCGAGGAAGGGGCGCCCCGCCTCCACCACCTTCAAGAGCGCCCACCGCTGCCCCTCCACCTCCACCTCCGTCCCGGCCAGGTGTAGGAGTCCCTCCACCGCCACCCAATAGGATGTACCCTCCTCCACCTCCAGCCCTTCCCTCCTCTGCACCTTCGGGGCCGCCTCCGCCACCTCCGCCTCTGTCTCTGGCGGGCTCCACGGCGCCACCCCCACCGCCTCCACCTCCGCCACCCCCAGGGCCGCCCCCGCCCCCTGGCCTCTCTTCCGATGGTGACCATCAAGTTCCAGCTCCTGCAGGAAACAAAGCAGCTCTTTTAGATCAAATTAGAGAGGGTGCTCAGCTAAAAAAAGTGGAACAGAACAGTCGACCGGTGTCCTGCTCGGGGAGGGATGCACTTCTAGACCAGATTCGACAGGGTATTCAGCTGAAATCTGTAAGTAATATGTTCTTTCCGTTTTAGTCTCTGTCATAGTGGGATTTTAAAGTAATTTAGAAGTCACCTTTGAAAGTCTTTATTTTTACTTTTTCTCCTGGTATTTTTTTTTAACCTATGAATTTCTGATATTTTAGTATACCATAATGTGCGCAAATTTATACCAATACCTGTTAACCCATACTTCTATAGCAAAATGTCACCCCGGAAAGTTTCCTCATGCCCATTCCCACTTAGTCCCTCTCCCCAAAAGAATCACTGCTTTGGTTTCCATCACCGTAGATTAATTTGGCCTATTTTAGATCTTCATGCAAATGGAATTTTACAATATGTTTACAATTCATTTTCCTAGACTTTACTTTTAAATAAAAGGTACTTTAAAGAAAAAAATGTTTTGCTAAACTGTGGAGAAGCAAAAATAGCCCTTCTTGAAACCAATTATAGTCACCTAGGTAAATTCAAATCAGTAACCTCATAAAACAAAATGATATTCTAAAGGTTAGGTGTTCTGAAATTTAGATGAGTAGTGAATCAGACTCTACAGAAAACTTAGGGTTCTAATAGAATTTCTGACACTGATGGCGTATAGTTTTGGATTCTCTGAATTGGATGAAAGGATCATTTCATCTTCCAGACCAGAGGTTTGCTAAACTTCTTTAAAGGAACAGATAGTAAATATTTGAGGCTTGCAAGCCATATGGTCTCTGTCACAACTACTCAGCTCTGCTATTGTACCAGAAAAGCAGCAGCCATACACAGTACATAAATAAGTGGGCATGATTGTGGTTATAAAACTTTATGGACCGTGAAATTTGAATTTCATGTAACTCATGTATCACAAATACTCTGTTGATTGTCTTTCAACCATTTAAAAATGTAAATATCACTCTCAGCTTCAAGGTTACACAAAAATGGGCAGGGTAAGTTTGGCCCCTGGGTGATCGATCATTTGCCAACCCACCTGGAGCCTACACTGCCTGCATTCAGAACTTCCTTTTGGGACTTTCTATGTAGTCCCTCAGTTCCAAAAGGAACGTTTGCTTTGCAGGCCTTCAGACTGGTCATGGATGGTTTTTTTCTATACAGTAAACGGAGATGAAAGAAGGAGATTTTAATTGAAAATTATTTTGCGGTGCAGGGAACTATGGTGACTTTGTCAGAAGTTTTGGCTAGGAAGAGAATGGGTAGGGAACATACGAGTTGAGTGCAACAAACATTAGCATAGCACAGATTTAAGAAACTTCTAATTTTTAAAATTTCTGACTCTTGTTGACATGTCTTCAGGATGCTACTTAGATCAGCCTGTGAACAGTCACCGCTGGCCCCTCTCCCCGTTTAGTTCAGACTAAAGTTTCCTCAGGAGCAGTTGAAGAACTTAGAATAGTTGTTATTGGAAAGACACCAATTATTAGACACCAGTTACTGTTCAGTCACCAAAGCCCAGGTGAATAGCGGATTTTAAGTCATTTACTTTCAGCTTTTCCCCTGTAATTTGTGCCCATTCCTCTGTCACTCATTCCTGTATCTCTCGTTTCTAACCTACCTTTTTTCTCTTTTCTATTTCCTCACTCCTTTACAACCAACTCTTGTTTCTTCCTCTCATTTAGTTATAATAAGAAGGTATTTTATTTTTAATGAATACAATTATGTCCCCTTTTGTTAAACAGTTGGTGAGTTATATTTCCTAATTACTCTCCCCATCAGTTTCCCCACCCCAACCTTCCCCCCCCCAAAAAAAAAAGGGGAGAGAGAAGAAAAACCCTATAAATTGTTCTCTAAATTTCTTTGTAGGGAATAAAAATGTTCCCCTAAACAGTTTTTAATGTTTTAGAAACATGTTTTCCATTCTAACAGTAGGATAGTAGGCAACTTTCATCGTAAATGATCACTTTCCTTTTGATTACATTGTAGTATTATCATAAAGTGCATAATCAATGAATGATTGGTACGTTACACATATAATCTGAGTCCATAATTTTACTTCATTTTTAAAAAGATAACCAATCTGTGGTTGAAATTTCTCAGGCCGTGTTTCTTTAACTATTCTATATAAATCATCAGTTTAGTAGATGATGAATATGACTAACCACAGATTTACTTAAAAAAGCTGGCAGGAAGGATGCAAGTCTTTACTTACATGCATTTTGAATTCCTTGTTCCTGGTACTGAGATAGAACATGTCACATAAGCGCTTCCAAAATGAGTTGGTGACAGGTTGTGTCCTGTTATGCTCACGGGGAGTCGCGCTGTCCCCTTGACACTGGGGGCTGCTTTCTGAAGCCGCCTGCTGAAAGTCAAAGTTCTGAAACGATGTCTGTCATCCTTTTTGTGTGTGGCACTTCTATAACAGTAATAGTTACTATGCAGTCTCTAAACACCTAAATAGTAACGAATGGGTCTTTGTCTTGTTGGGAAGTATTAATACTTTGAATATTTTTTAAAAATCTTTAAGTCCAGAAAGAAAAGAAGTGTTAGGAGAAGAGTTGTAAAGACCAAAATGAAAAGTTTGTCCTAATAAAGTAATTTTTCTTTGGGAAATGATTTAGAATTTCAAATTGTAGTTATCTACTTATCTGTCCTAAAACCTGTATAATTATTTAGTACAGCTGTGCTGTTTCACTTTTAATTATACTAATATTAATATTTTTACATGTATAAATCCAGGAACAAAACAAAACGAATATTTTGTGTGAACAACTGCTCATTTTAGTCATTGTGCACTTAGAGCACTAAATTGGGATTTTTTTTCCTGAATCTCTACAGACATCTGTATTTTCTCTTTTTTAATATAGATGTTGGAATTAGGGATAATTTTGTGTAGAACTTAGATTTTAATGGGAATCTTTGATACAAATATTTTTTCCTCAAAGTACACTTTGTAGCAGAGAGAAGTACTTGAGTTAGAATGAGTTCGCTGTCTTGTGAGGGAGGCACATTGTGAAAGCTACCCAACTCGTCTTCTTAAAGAGAAGTTCTGTGCTATGAGAAGGGAGGTGTTTTTTGAATTATTAATAACTCTGAGTGTTTCCAGGAGAACGTAAGTCTCAGCAGCTGCTCTCACGTATCTTAATCGTGCTTCTCACCTAGCAACTCTAGGAATCTCAGTATTACCTTAGTGTTATATTCAATGGTGTCACCACCTAAGGCTGGTGTACAGAAGTACCCCGGTGCAAGGGCAAGTGTCACCAAGAAAGGGTTTGATTGTTAACCTAAATTTGGAGATATATTGATGACTTCAACATTAAGAAGGGAGGAAGTATATCTTCAATAATTCTTTTAAGTAAAGCAGCAATTTATTTCTTTTTAGTTGAGTTAACCCTGTCCTGGGCTTTGTTTGTTTGTTTGTTTGTTTTTCCTTTTACACTAAGAACTAATTCTTCTAAGAAAGTAAGACTTTCTGGAGACAAAAATTTTTTGCTAAGGATTTAGTACTGAATTTTGCTAACTTTCTTTTCCAAGGTATCTGATGGCCAAGAGTCTACACCACCGACACCTGCACCCACTTCAGGAATTGTGGGTGCATTAATGGAAGTGATGCAAAAAAGGAGCAAAGCCATTCATTCTTCAGGTATATTACCATGTGTATATGTATATTGAATGAATTTGAATGTTTGAGCTCTATTTTTCTTTTTATTGTATGATTCAGTCTGTAGTAGCTTTTCTCTGCTATCAGTAACTTATTGATGTGGATTCTAGGGCATATTTTTAAAAGTTGTCAACCACTGTGACCAGTCTAAAGCTTAATGGATGTCAGGATACCACAGCCATAACCATAAATTGGAAGAACAGCTTTGGAAAAATAGCAGTTTCTTTTCCTGTACCGAGCAATACAGATAGAATGCTGGCAGACAACCTCTAAACAGGCTTGCAATTTCTGGATCTCATTCCTGACATTCCTGTGACATAAAAAAATCCAGGCAGTTCCTGGATTTATGAGAGTTCAGGCTGAGAAATTAGATAATTTACACCGTTTCTGGAGTTTGCTAAAGAATTTGAAAGGTTTTTTTTGTTTTGTTTTGTTTTTTTCTGGTTGTTTTTTTGGGGGGTCATTTTTGTCATTTCTTAAAAAGATTTGTGTGAATAAACTACTACCTATTTTGAGGTTATTATTAAGCATATGCACACAACAGGCAAGTAAATACTGCTTTTTACAAAGAGTAAGGATATGGGTTTCGCTGATGTAGGAGCTGAGGTTTACTGAAGAGCTTCTCCAGCATGATATACTAGATAGAAACAGATCTTTGCTCTTATTAAATCATCATTTACTCATTGGACCTCAGTGTTCTTGTTATGTGGAGAAAGTTCAAAAATCATATGATTGTTGTGAGGATTAAATAAACTAAATAAAATGTGCTATGATGCCTAGCACATACCACGTTTCCCCAAAAATAAGTCCAGGTTTTATACCACATTTCCCTGAAAATAAGACCGGGTCTTATATTAATTTTTGCTCCAAAAGACACATTAGGGCGTATTTTCATGTACAACAATCTACATTTATTCAAATATAGTCGTGTCATCTTCTAGAACATCGTCATAACATACTAAATGCATCCATCTGGCTGACAATCTTACCTGGGGCTTATTTTGAGGATAGGTCTTATTTTCGGGGAAACATGGTAGTAGGTTTCAATAAATGTTCTTTCCCTAATCTGTGTTTCTCTAAGGATGTAGATATCTGTGATCCTCGAGCAACATTTGTTTTCCTTAAGTTGACATATTTGTTCCCTTACTGTGTTACAAGGATAGAATAGGCTGATTCAAACCACAAGTATTTATTGTGGAGTAATTATAAAATAATAAAACAACAAAAATCCATATCTTCGTGGAGAATACATTCTAGTGAGAGAGAAAAACAACAATAAACAAAATAAGTTAGAAAATTATATAATATGTTAAATGGTGATAAAAACCAAGGACAAAAGTTAAGCAGAGAAGGGAGGTATAAGGAGTTACAGGCAGTGGGAGGGAAGTTCATTTTGAAATGGGGTGATGCAGCGTAGCTGCGGTGACATTTGAGATGGTACCAGAAGGAAGCCATGTAGAAAACTTGCAGCATGTTTAGGTGACAGTAACAGCAAGTGCAGAGTGCCTGAGGTTGAGAACCTGTGAAGGAGTCAGTGTGACTAGAGCAAGGGTGGGAGGGAAAGAGTCGGAAGGAATGACGTAGAGGTAATAGGGGCCAGGAGTGCGGCTGTGGAGGCCATGAGTGTGATGGGAAACAATGGGAAGGTTCTTAGCAGAGGCAGAGATCCAGGCAAGATGGGATGTGATGGAGGTTTGAATCATTGGTAGCACCAATGAGCAGTGGTCGGACCCTGCTTATAGTTTGAATGCTGAGGTCATTTGGGTTTGCTGATGGATTAGAAGTGATGCTTGAAAAAAAGAGAGGAGTGAAGAAATGACTCCAAAATTTTTAACCTGAGCAACTAACTGAAAGGGTGAAATTTTCATTAATGGAGTAAGCCAAGACTTAAGGAGGAGCAGTAGGTTTGAGAGGAAAGATTAGGAGTTTGGTTTTATACATATTAAATTTGAGATACCTATTAAAAATTCAGATACAGGTATTGAGTAGGCATTTGGTTATGGGTCTGGAATTCAGGGGAGAGGCCTGGACTGTTAATATACATTTGATTGTTATTAAGATGTACTTGGTATTTAAAGTTATAGAGCTGAATGATATCAGCAAAGAAGTGGATGTAAATAGAAAAGATCTGATGAGATCTGAGGGCTGGAGAATGTGGTATCCTAGAAGCAAAATGAAGACATTTTTGAATGAGGATCAGGGTGGTCTTCTGGGTCAAATGTGTCCGATAGGTCGAGAAAACCAGGGAATATGTGTTACTAAGCTTTAGCTTTAGCGACGGTAGGTTGTCGGTGACCTGGAAAGAGCAGGGTCAGTGGGTTCATGAGAGGATAGGAGGGTAGAACGGGTTTGGAGACTGCCTGCTCTGTTTCTTTCGTGGCTTCCTGTTGATGAGGTTCCTCCTATCACTGGAATTGTAACTGGAGTTGGTAGCTTACCAGTATGTCAGTGGTATTTTTACAGCCTTTCTTTAAAGATAGCCTTTGTTTTCCTAGACTTTTTGCTTCTCCGAATGTTTATGCAGAAAGCATTCATCTGCTAGTTTACATTCTTCTAAATGAGCAGACAACTAAACTTTTCTCTTGAAAATGTGATATTCTGACCTGTTTGGTGCTAAAAATTTAGCTGAACTGTTCTTTTAAGACATAGCAATGGATGTGGACATTACTATAGAAAATATGATTATCGTATTCAGTTTATCCACACCCGGCTCAGGACACGTTGAGGGCGGGAAAAGTTGCTTATCCATTGACGTATCACCAATAAACACAGTGGCTGGCACAAAGAAGAGAATATTATTGAACTGTTGAATCATGTGGCAGAAGCTTGAGATGGCAAGAGAATTAACTAAGTCTGTTGAGAGTAAATGCAATTTATTAATCACCACTAAGTTCAGGCTGAATAGGAAAAGAAAAAGGTAACTTCAGATGGAAAATTCACACGCTCAGGGAGATTCTTGATAGCTGCTAATGTCAACAAGATAAATAAAAGTTCCTCCTGCTCAGAGGAGGAGAATGTAAGGTTACTGTGAAATATGTGATAATGAGACAGCATTCTGTTATGAAGCCTATGGGTTCTGCTAAATAGCATCCTATAGTAAGTTTTTTTACAGTTTTAATTAGCATTACATAATAGCCATGCTGATATAATGAATGTATAAGGTGGTTTTTACTTATTTTTGGACCCATTTCTTTTAACTATTTTTGTTCCTGTGATAGTCCGTGATGATAGAATTACTAGCTCTTCCTCCTCCTCATAAACGCTTGTCTGTGTCGTCCTCTAAGGACGCTCCGCATTGGGCGTGCTGGGTGCTTTTCTCCAGGTGGATTCTGCGAGGCAGGTCAAGCACAAGCGTTTGGTAGCAAATTGTTTCTCTTACTAGAAAAATAAACAGGTTAGCATGAAGTTGATTAAAGTCCTTTCCAAATTCCTTAACAATTTAGAGCTAACCATCAGACTTAATTAAATTTTAAAAATAATAGTAATAACAATAATAAATTATTAGGTCAGGGCAAAGGGAAGATATTTTTGCTCCTTTTGGCTTCTGTTAATTTCCAAGTTCTAATACTAGAGTTCAAGTATTTATTTGTAGACTCCTTCCACCAATCTGTTCTACAGGAGGAAAAAGATTGTTTTGTCTTCTGTACCTCTGGCCCACAGATATGTCTCATATTCAGTCCCTGCTGGCTCTCTACTAACGCATTATCAAGTGCTTTACAAACTTGGCCTTCATGGTCTTATGCGGTATATACTTGTTAACAGGTCAGTAATTATGGAAAGTTGGTATAATGTAGAAGAATGCTCATAGAATTTGGTGATATCAGTCAACAAGTGTTTATAGAGCAGCTTCTGGGAATCACTGTTCTGATGCTTAGGAGTCAGTGATAAATAAAGACCGGCAAAGCCCCTGCTGTCTTGGAACTTCTAGTGTGAAGACAAATTTGTAAACAAAATAGAAGCAGGAGTGTGTGTTGTGAGGAAAAGAAAATGAGAGGGTTACAGATATTGGGGGAGGGTTGTAGTTTACATAGGATGGTCAGGAAAGGTACCTCTGCAGAAGTGGTTTTTGAGTGAAGCTAAATGATGAGAAGACTCATCGAGACAGGAGGAAGAGCTACAGCAAAAGCTCTAAAACAAGAATCAACTTGGCATGTGTAAGGGACAGAAAGAAGGCCATGCATCTAGAAACAGTGAATTGAAGGAAAGGGCATTATGAGAAAAGTTTGGTGAGGGGCAGACAATAACTGGGCAGATCATGTAAGGTCTTGTAGAGTGAGGTAACACATCAGTTGTTATCCAAGTAACAATGGCCAGCCCCTGGAAGGCTTCCACAAGGACAGAAACATGAGATTTTTAAACTTAGAATTTAAATACCACTCTTACTTGCTGTAAGGCAAATGGCCTGTAGAATTGCAATAATCCAAGCAAGATACGATGGTGATGTGGAAGTGGTGAAAAGAAGTAAACTTGATGGATTGGATGTGGGTGGATGGTGAAAACAGAGGAATCAACAGTAATTTCTAGGTTTTTGGCCTAAACGCCTGAGAGAATGGTAAGTGTCAGAGGACAGACTAGGGCGGTGAGGGAGAAGCAGGTTGAAGGAGGAGATAAAGCTTTAGAAGTTTTGAGTTTGAGAATCTGTGTGATGAATAGAAGAAGACACTGAACTTGCTCTGTGTGAGTCTAAAATTTTGCGAGGCCAACCTGAATGTGATTTTACACACACAAACACAGGATGAAATTTGTGACATAGATACTAAGGAATAGAATTCACGTCTTACGACTCCTTCTTGTTCTAATCGGAAACCCATCATCAGACTCTTTAGATGTATTTTATTAGATCCATTTTGAACTGTCTTAATAACTGTATTCCTCCAGGTATCAAATGGTTTGTGTTTCAGAAGTTGAATAATCAGAGAAATCACCCAAGAATTATGTAATATTTTATTTACACATAGGTTTTGTCTTGATTTTCTTCTAGATGAGGATGAGGATGAAGATGATGAAGAAGATTTTGAGGACGACGACGAATGGGAAGATTGATCTGTATATTATATATATATTTTTAAGGTGAAGTACTAAACACTACTTTCTGTCTATGGATTCTGTAAAATTATCATGTAAATGTTCTACCAATTTGCTGTATATTTTTGTTGCCTTTTTTGCTTTTTTTTTTATTAATCTGTGCAATACCTCATTTACTCTGTAAAGGTTTGTCATAATACCCTACAAAGCTACTCCCTGTTGTTGTGTGCAAGTTTACACCAGGATGCTCACTGAATTTGTGAATAGTTTTCATTCCATCAACAAGGGAGTTTAAATATAATATGTGAGACTGACAAAAACCTTAATGTAATTTAGTTATAATGCCAGAAGGAAGACACTATTTTCATACCCTACTTTTTCTGTACCTAAATTTTCTTACTAAGATCTAGTATAGCGCTACATTCTTTTTTACGTGATGCAAACCTTAGTTTAGTTAGCCCCTTCGTTTTGGACACAATGCTATGTGAATGTTGAAGCTGATACATTGCACAGTTCTCTAGACATCCCTACACTGATGCAGTTTCTCAGATGTTAGCAATATGGTCTGCAGAAATCACTACAGAGATGCTAGTCGTGGAAATGGTGACACACCTCTGACAGCGGCATTGGCTATTGCTGTGTAGCAGTGGCGTTTGGAGGCTGGATTCATAGGAGCCCTTACATACCTGTACTTGACTGAAGTTACTTTTCTGTGATAGCAAATGTGGCAGGCTCTTTTTGGCAAAAATTTAAGAAATATTTTTTAAATGGTATTATTCTGAAACAAATGTTACTTAAAGTGTTCGAGTTGGGGCAGCGGTCTTGGGGATAATTTTCTTCTATATGAATGAGACTATACATTATGATTACTTCAATATTTGTTTAAGTATGCTATAGAAAATCAGAACATTATAAAAATAAGAAATTAAGTGTTTTTATTTTGCAATTCATATGGATCAAGGTATTCAAAAATAACAACCATAAAAATCTAATCTAGTTGGCAAAGCTATTCACTGTAATGCTGAACCTACTATGCTATTTTTTTTTTTTTATAGTTTCTCAAGGTTTTTGTCAAATGTCAGGTGAAGGGTTATATTTGGAACACGTAACTCAATGATAGATTAAAAAAAACAAAACTTTACAACCTGCACATTTGTTATGTATACTAAATGATATGTTAAAAATAGGGTTTCCTTGCCTCTCTACAATACACTAATCTGCCTAAAGGTGGTTTTCATATTTATAGTGCTAGTTATCATACCTACCTACTTTAAAGTTTAGGTAGAAAAATGATCTGATTTAAGTACAGACACATTTTTTCTCACATTGAGTCATATGCAGAATGTAGTTCCAAATGTATTTCATTACTGTAGTCACAATAGCCCACTAAAAATTAAGCTCTATAGAATTATACCGACCAAAATCTAGTATTGGCATGATCTTGACAGGCTGGACCTGCGAGATGTGGCTTGAATTTTCACCAATTATCACATAATCTCTCGTGATCATGCATCTCGTTCTCATAAGAAATAATTTAAAAGGTTTTGTTGCTGAAAGCAGTAAGTGGTGCAGTAAAACAGTTAAGTTATTCAAAGAATGTTCCGTCTTTGCAAGAGTAATTTAAGCATATGGGAAAGATTCTAGACTTTTTTGTTTTTTTGCAAAAACAGTGCCCTCTGCTGCTGGAAACCTTTTCCTGCTTACTATGGTTTTTGTTGTGGCTTGAGCTTAGTGAGTCTGCTGTGGATGAGGCTGCACAGCTACCAACCAATAAAATGAGGAATTTGTGCAAGTGGTAAATAGAGCAGTATAATTACTATAAGTGATATTAAACATTTTCCTTTTTTTTTCTTTTTGACATTATAAAAAGCATTTAAATATCCTAGAAATGTCTTTAAGGTAATGCCAATTTAAGATCTTTCTTAACTTTTGGCCAAGGAATTCAGGGTTTTCCAGCTGACTTTGGTCTGATAAGTATTTATCAGGAGCTACTCTAAGCAGAGGATATTAATTCTTTGACTTGGAAACACAATTTTGAACTTGTAAGATGGGTGTAAAATTTGCCAAAGGTAATTGAGTTTATTCTTAAAGATATAAAGACTTTTTGTTGTTGTTGCACAAAGTCTGAATTACTATTGGTTGAAACACAGCCGCTGTGGCGTTCTGTCCGGGCACGGTACCTGAATCACGTTCAACGTGAAGGCTGCATGCTTCAGTCCTCCACCACGTTGCACTGTGGGCAGCTCTGTACCTGCAGTGGCACTGCCAGGCAGCCTCCACTGTGTGCTCCAGCTAAATGATTGTCTGACAGCCCTCACATTTAACAACCTAGCATGAGGCTTTTTATATCTAAGTGCTATGTGATAGACAATTTCAGCTAGCCACATACTGTATGTATGAGATTCATAAAGACGTTCAATCATTCGTTTCCATTTATCAACTGAAATTTTGTTTAGTATGTGAATTTTTTTTGAAATGTATAGTGGATAGGATGTTGCACTGGTGGCAATTCATCATGGAGCATAATAAAATTAATTTGACCCAAATATATAAAATAGTGTGTTATTCATTGTTAAGATTAAAATGGATGAGAAATCTCTTCAACTGTGTAGTAAAGTTACACAGTGGTGAATAATAATGGTTGGAGTTTTCAGCACACCGCCAGCCGGGGAGTTAGTGTGCCGTTAAATAAACATGGTGAACAGAAGAATGTCACACCCTGCTCTGCTGGGAAACACGACAGCTGCTCAGCTGCTCCCTGGAGGCCTCTGCTGTGGTTCAGAGCATTCCCAGCGCAAGGTCAAACCGAAACCCTTTC
Source organism: Rhinolophus sinicus (assembly GCF_057876585.1). NCBI lineage: Eukaryota > Metazoa > Chordata > Mammalia > Chiroptera > Rhinolophidae > Rhinolophus > Rhinolophus sinicus. The sequence goes on from NC_142508.1 coordinate 20,825,412, forward strand.
ATGGAGCAGAAATAATGAAGTTTCCTAATTCAGAATGATGCTGGCGTTTACCCGTGTAGTTTTCAGTGAAAGCCAGATATAACAGTTCATGTGGGACTGAAATAGCTCTTCATCAACGGTACTAAAGATGGCATTTACTTTAAACAGGAAACTCAGTTTTTGATAAAATAGAATTTTTTGTTCTGCTGACCCTGGGTGGCACAAGTGGGTGTCTGACAATTAAACTAAGTTATGGAATCCAGTGTGTAGGATGCTACAGAATGCCTTCTTAGAGCTTTAGCCCAATTTAATGAACATTTCAAGAGTAATATGTTCTATTTAAAAATTGTTTCTATTGTACAAATATGAACACTTAAGAATGTATTAACTAAACTTGACCAAAAAATTTTAAAAAGTGCCTCAGTATTTCTTTTGTCACATTTTATTTATCTAATCAACAGAGAGATTCCTGAAATAACTTACTCTTTTTTTAGGAGCGGAGTCCTTAAAGGACGACTACAGAGATAAAGACTGTTTATAGTACAGTAGGGAACACTTCATGCAAAAGTTGAGAAATTTTGCTTTGCACGCTTTTTTTGACATTGTCACCTCTTACCTCCAAAAGACAGCATTTGCTTGTAATCTCTTGGTCGTTTATTCATGGTTGGTTTTTTTTAACTGCTTTTCATGAAGCCACTGAGAAAATGTGTAGTAAATTAGTTGCTGTGAATATGATGGGAAAAATAACTTGCAGCTCATGCTAAGTCTGCCTTTACTTCTGTCTGATAATATGGTATCATTCATTGCCATGAGGGAGCCCGTTGGAAATTTTGGCTTTATAACAAAACATATCTAAATGAATCAGCCATAGATCTTTTTTCTGTAAATATACATCAGTGGCCATACTAACTATACAGTATTTAATTTCACAGGAATCCATTGTAAATGTAAACTGGCCATGTGCTCCACCAATAAGATTGACAAATCAAGATAGCAATAGCACACAACTATTTTGAGTAAAATAGATAGTAGCTTACAGGTGGTTTTTAGTTTAGTCAGATATTTTTGTATTAGGGAATTTCTAGTAAACCTGAAGTGGTCCCTTCATTTTTAACTACAAAATTTTCTTACCCTTACTTTTTTTAAACTTTCTATATAAGAGTAAGTTCAGTTCTAATAGTATCAAATTGCATTATGGCACTTGAAGTTCCAAGTGTCATATTGACACTATTTCCTGTCTTGAATTGATTGGCATGTCTTGACCCAAATTCAGTTTTATCTCAGTTATTTCTCGATGTGTGAGGATTTTCATCAAGGCCTAAGTATAAACATTTTTTTAAGAACCAGTATCACCATATTTAAACAACTCTTTATTAAGAGTAAATATGTGATGGGCATGAAATATAACGGTAGGGGTAAGCTAGGTCCCCTACTCCCTTAAATCTGAAATACTTATTTAACAACTGAAAGACAGTTGGAGATCAAGTTACATTAAGCCCTCATTTTCCAGATGAGGTTACCCACATTCAGAGTGGTTGAGGGGCTTCCCCTGTCGGTTAGCAGGAGCTAATACTCGAAGCCAGATCTGACTTCTAGTTCAGGTACTCTTTTTTTTCCTGCACCATAGTATTGTTTTATCCTTGCTTTTTCTCTTTTCCTTGTTGTTTTCTATTTTTCTTGAATTATGGATAAATTGCAGATTTACTTTATTTCTGGAAGATTTGTGGCTATAAGTTTCACCCTTCCTCACATGTCACCTGGGTGTAGATAGAAGCCACCAGCACCCTGTTTCTGACTCTGCCCGGGAAAGCTGGCTGGCTTGTGGAGCCAGCCTCTGACTCTGAGGCATGTGATCATATTTTGGCTCAGTGATGGCGGTCACACATGGTCCAAGCATTTGGTCATCACCAGACAGTCCTGTCACTTAGTAGTATGTTGAAATGAAAGTGAACTTTTCATTCTACTTCCCAATTATTGTTGTTCCTTATGGATGTTTTTTAATGGGCCTTTATTTAAACATAAGTGTTTTGTAAACTCACAATAAATTTGCCTGACAGAACATTAGCTTGAGAATGTATTCATCTTTCTGTGTAATTTTCAGTCAGCAGCTGCACTGTCAGTTTAAAGACCGGGAGTTCTTCCAAGGAGCAGGAGGACGAATGGACACTTGAAATCCAACTTCCTGGTTTTCTCAGTAGGAAGAGGGGGAATTCTAATTTGATGGCCGGTACTTTACCTTTATTGGAAAAAAGGGAACTGAAACATAGCTAGTGTTTGTGGTGTTGAAAAGAAACAAATTAAGTGAAAAGAAAAGGCATTATATCCAGTTAACAATAGGGAAATACGAAGCTGCTCAGACTGTCTCAATCATGTAGTTGCCTACAAGGCAACTAATTAGCTCCTTTAATCAGCTTCTGAACCTGGAAAGAAACCACCTTCTCTCTCGCCCTCTCTCTTTCAGGATGGGAGTCTAAGCAGGCAAGAATAGGAAGAATTTATGTACAAGCAGATTTTTAAGATTGGTGATTGGGAGAACACTCAGCAAGTAAAATTAAGTGTATTAGAACCTCCATTTTGAAGGATGGAAACTAGTTAGGAAGAAGCTCGTGAAAGAGTGTGTTTGTTTTCTGTTTGTTTATTGAGCAAGGATGTAAATGTAAAAGGACCCACTTTTTCTTGGTTGTGTACTCAGCTACAGCTTAGTCTATACCAGTTCATTCAAGTGGAAAATTCAAAAAATGGTTTTCTTTTTTTAAAGACTTTTTTGAACTTTGCTATGGATATTTGCTGAAGGTTGTGATGTAGTTAACATTAATAGTTAAGTAATTATGAGTAAATCTAGTAAGTATAGTCCGAGAGTTAACAACCACTCTCCAAGCCACCTGTAAATGGAGCATCTTATGATTCAATGTAAGTGGCTTTCCATGGACAACGTGGCTGGATACCTGGATGCTATAGAACGTGTTTATAAGGACAAGTTCAAGTAGATTCTGAGTCAGATGATTGCCTTAGATCTGCACCAGTGCCCAAAACTTTTACAGCCAACTTCCCTAGCTTAGCCTGATGGTTTAGACCAGGTAGACTATATGCAAAGAGAAATTCTAGGTACCACCTGAGCCCTTTCAGCATCCCTTTTACTTTCCACTTTCATCACTTTCTTATGCAGAATCCAAACAGGAGAAAAACTGGAGTCACCATATTTTTTCCACACATTTATTCATTTCCCAACTATCTAAACATGAAATCAAATATCATCCCAGTGGCCTGCTTAGGAGAAGAGGAGTGGGGAGAAACAGATACTGTGAATTTGAGTTCAGTCAGTGTTGATTCTGTAGAACGAATCATTATGTTCAGTTGAACTCCAGTGGGCTTTGGTAGGTTGTTGAAAAGGGGTAATTTGTAGGGGGAAAATGTGGTTGTATTCTTTTCATTGCGTGGCTGGTTAACACTTATATGTAACATTATCTTCATACCTTGGGCTTGATTTGTGATACATGATGTTAGAATTGCAGTAATGACCCCCACACACGAACTGCTTTGATATTAAAATTCGGAAAGACCTTTCAGCATGTGAAAGGCATTGCTGTATCTTTGTGTTGATAAGATTTTCCACAAAATTGAAGTGAGGGATGAGTATTGTAAAAACTAAGGGAATTTTTTTTGTTTTGACAGTTTGGCGCAAGAAGCTTTCAAATACACAATTTCTTTTCAATATTAAATACAGTTTCTTGTTTTATGGTTCCTGCCGTCTCCTCCTGCTTCCCTCCCCATCACCAAAATTCACAGTTATTGTCAGGTAATGAAGAGGATGGGGTATCAAATGCACAGAAGAGGATTTGCTTTTGCACATTTGGGTTCTTGAAGCTTTTGCATTGATACTGGGGTACGGGAAGTCCAGTGAACATGCCGTGGACTTCTTGTAAGAATGACAGCAAGAACACCTTCAAATATTGGTCCTGCTTTGTAATGGCAACACATTTACCAGCGCTACGTGAACACTTTCCCCAGAGGGCACCGTCAACAGCTGCCCACTGAGTTCGGAATTCCCAGTGTAGACCACTCTCTGGCGTCCTCAGGGAGCATCTCCGGACGCTGTCTCCTTTCTGCAGAAGGTACTGTAATGTGGGCACTGCCCTACTTTCAGACCAGACTACTGTTTGATGACAATGATGAGCCCATTTAAAGGGGCTTCTCAAAATCCACAGCCATGCTTCTTCCACTCCCAGACCCTTTATCATGGAGATGTTTTTCCTTTTGAGAAAAATCATGATTAAGGATCCATCATAGCACTAACCAGTATTTATTGGAACAGTTACTAAGGGCTGGGCACGGCACGGAGTGTTGTTTCACACATGATGTAGTTATCCCAATTTTTCAGCCAAGGCAAATGGAACTTAGGTTAAACAATTTGCACGGAGTGAAATAGCTAGTAAATGGCAGAGCTGAGCCTCAGACTTGGGTCTGAAGACAAAGGACGTACCCTTAACCACTGTAGCTCCCTGTCTGCCAGGTACATTGAGACACCAGTGATGGTCTGCATTAAAAATAAAAATAATTACTCCAATATCTTTTCTTCAAATGTGGAAGGCTTGGGATTGTTCTGCTATGCACACCTAAAGACCCAAAGGGAAATGTTGCCATTCTTTTTTTAAAAAAAAATGCAACATAAGGGACAGTGTTATAAGAATACAGCTACATTAGCAGCCACTAAAGCAAGTCAAGACAAGTTTTGAAGTGAGCACAACCTCAGATTTTTGGACTATTCAGTGAATAGAATGTCTTGTATAATTTGTCTTTGGTTTGCTCATCCCCAACCCCCATTCCCTCTTCCATCACCATTAAAATATTTTTTTTTTCTATTTGAGATATTAGATTAGGTCACTGGCATATCTGAGTAATCCCACATGCCTCATAAATGATTACACAAGAATTTATTTGGAATTACCTCAGAATCCTCTCTGAACTTCAAGTAATCTCTGCCAGTGTGTCATCTTTCCTGAAGCATTTTCCATTTATTTCATATCTTTATCATCCCAATAGTGACTTTTAATTTATGAATATCATACGTGGAGAAATTGGAATTTTTTTGCCTTTTTCTGCATATGTTAAAAATGATTTGCATTTCTTTAAAAACAACTTTTATTAGCTTCTGGGATAAAAGCTTAGCTACCGTCCCAACAAGTTCTGACAGGCCAAGATCCCTGTTAAACTTTCTATGAGTATCTCCTTCTGAAAAGAGTCACCAAAAATTCTTGGCAGCATTTGGGGAAAAATAAACAAGGGCATTAATATTACCTTGCTCCTCCTGAATGTGATATTTTCAGCTTTCTGCTGGTCTCCTGTAGTCTCCACGACTCCTAATTGGTCACATGTTGATAAACCAAGAGTTACAGATGAAAGTATAATTTCTAGAAAGATATTCACAAATTCATATAATTCTGATTCCTTTATTTTTTTAGGATTTTTATTTTAAAATATACATCATATCAGTTCCAGCTGTACACAATAGTTGTTCAACATTTATATACATAAAAAAGTGGTCACCGGAAGTCCAGCAACCGTCTGACACTGTACCACGCTATCAAAGTATTATTGACTATATTCCCCATGCTGTACGTTACATCCCCATGACTTACTTGTTTTATACCTGGAAATTTGGGCCTCTTATTCCCCTTCACTCCCCCCCTCCCATTTTTTAAATCTTTCAGTTAAACTTCAATATTATTTTGTGTTAATTTCAGGTCCACAGCATAATTTCAAGTCCATAGCATTTGTATAATTTAAAAAGTGATCCCCCTGACTAGTCTAGTAGCCACCTGGCACCACACATATTTATTACCATATTATTGACCATGTTCCCTTTGCTTTACACCCCCATGACTATTTTGTAACTACAAATTTGTGCTTCTTAATCCCTTCACCTTTTTCACCCTGCCCTCAATCTCTCTCCCATCTATCACCCTGATAAATCTAGTACCCATCTGACACCATATGTAGTTACTACAGTATTATTAACTCCACTTCTTATGCTTTCCCCATGACTACTTTGTAACAACTAATTTGTACTTCTTAATCCCTTCCCATTTTTCACCCACCCCCTAAATCCCCCTTTCATCTGACAACCATCAAAATGTTCTTTGTATCTATGAGTGTGTTTGTTTTGTTTGTTTGTTTTGTTCTTTAGATTCCACATATAAGTGAAATCACATTGCATCTGTCTTTCTCTGTGTGACATACTCCACTCAACACAATACGCCCCAGGTCCATCAGTGCCATTGCAGATGGCAAGAACCCATTCCCTTCCATGGCCGAGCAATGTTCCATTGTATCTATGTACCACCTACCTTTTATCCATCATCCATTGAGGACACCTGGGCTGCCTCCACATCTCGGCCATTGTAAACAATGCTGCAATGAACATATGGGTGGACATGTCCCCTCGAGGTGGCATTTTGGGTTTCTTTGGATAATTACCCAGAAGTGGGATTACAGGATACTCCTTTGTCACTTCTTATAGCCTTTGTTTTAAAATCTATTTTGTGTAAGTATTGCTACCCCAGCTTTTTCCCCCTATTTCCATTTTCATGAAATAATTTTTTCTATCCCTTTATTTTTAGTCTGTGTGTGTTTTTCAGTCTGAAGTGAGTCTCTTGTAGGCAGCATATGGAAGGGTTTTGTTTTCTTATCCATTCAGCCACCCTATCTATGTTTTTGATTGGAGCATTTGATCCACTTACATTGAAAGTAATTGTTAATAGATATGTAGGTATTACCATTTTATCCATATTATTTATTTTATTTTTTTGTCTTAAAGAAATCCCTCTAACATTCATTGTAATATTTGTTTGGTTTTGGTGAACTCCTTTAGTTTTTTCTTTTCTGAGAAGCTCTTGATCTGTCCTTCAATTTTAAATGATAGCCTTGCTGGGTAGACTAATCTTGGTCATAGGTCCTTGCTGTTCATCATGTTTAATATTTTGTGCCAGTCCCTTCTGGCTTGTAAAGTTTCTGTTGAGAAATCATCTGAAAATATTATGGGAGCTCCCCTGTAAGTTGCTAGTTGCCTTTCTCTGGCTACGTTTAGGATTCTCTCTGTCTTTAACTTTTGCTATTTTAATTATAATGTGTCTTGGTGTGGGCCTGTTTGGGTTCATCTTGTTTGGGATTCTCTGTGCTTCCTGTACTTGTATGTCTGTTTCCTCCCAGATCATGAAAGTTTTTAGTCATTATTTCTTCAAATAGGTTTTCAATCCCTTGCTTTCTCTCTTCTCCTTCTGGTACCCCTACCCCTATGATGTGAATGTTGTTATGCTTGATATTGTCCCACAGGTTTCTTAAACTGTCCTCTTTTTTTTTTTTTTTTTTTAATTCTTTTTTACTTTTACTGTTCTTATCGGGTGTTATCTGCTGCCTTGTGTTCCAAATTGTTGATTCAGTCCTCTGCTTCATCTAGTCTGCTGGTGATTCCTTCTAGTGCATTCTTCATTTCAGTTATTGTGTTCTTCTGATTTTTTTTTTTTTTAATGGTTTCTATGTCTTTTTATGCTTGCTATCTCTTTGTTGAAGTTATCACTAAGTTCTTTGAGCATCCTTGACCATTGCTTTGAACTCTGTCTCTAGTAGGTTGCTTGCCTTCATTTCATTTAGATCTTTTTCTGGAATTTTCTCCTGTTCTTTCATTTGGGACGTATTTTTTTGTTTCCTCATTTTGTCTGCCTCTCTGTGTTTGTTTCTATATATTAGCTATATTTACTGTGTCTCCTAGTCTTGCTGGGTAGCCTTATGTAGTAGGTGTCCTGTGGGGCCCAGTGGCACAGTCTCCCTGGTCACCCGCTCTGGGTGCTCCAGGAGGGTCCCTTATGTGGGTTGTGTTCCCTCCTGTTATAGTTGAGACTTGATTGCTATTAGCGCATCAGTGGGTGGGATTGACCCTCAGGCTGACTGGCTGTGGGGTTTGGCCACATTGACAGCTTACAGGCTGCTGTGTGGGGGACTTACCCACTGAATGGGGTTCACCCCAGCGGACTCTGGTGCTTGTTGAGACTGCCCTTTGGATGTTCCACTTGTAGGGCTAATTGGGCGGTGCTCTGCTGTTGTCTAAAGCCAACCTCCTAGTATGTTGGTTCTGGGGATTTCTGGGAAGGGTGCTGGTGCATGCCCAGGTCACTATCTGTGACTGTTAGGAGCTACAAAGTGATTCACAGTTTGTTACTGCCTGTTCTGGACCTAGAGGCACGAGGGAGAGGCCACACTGCGAGCCAAGGATGTCTGCCTCCAGTCTGGGGTAGCTCCACAAAAAGCCAGTGTGCTTCATGCTGCCTGTTGCCGGCTCCCATAAGGTTCAGCTGCTGATAAAGCCTCAACTAGTATGGATCTGGGTGTGGTGGGATCTCAGTGAGTCAGCAGGGTGGAGCAAGTGGAGCTCATTACACCAATCAGATTTAGATTTGTCCGTGGGGGTGGGATCAACACAGGAAAGATGGTGTCTACCTGCTGGCTGCACAGGAGCAGGACCCCACACGGAAAGTGGCGACTGTCTTCCAGCTCTCGTCCTAAGCCACACGCCTCAGTCTGTTCCCTCCATGTCTCCAACACCCCCTGAGTCACCATCCCTCCGCTGGAGCCCAAGGTGAGTGCCAGTGAGTGAGTGAGTCTGTGCATGGGCCCTTTAAGAGGACGCCTGGGTTTCCCACCACCTTCCATCCGACCTGAACTGTCAGAATCCCCACTGTTTTTCAGTCAAATATTGTGGGGGCTCCTCTTCCAGGCACTGGTTTTCCGGGTTGGGGAGGCCAGTGTGAGCTTGGAATCCCTCATTCTTCCAGAGGGAGCCCTCTGCAGCCCAGATATCCCTCCTGATTCTCAGCCACTACAGCAGGTGTGGCCCATTCCATGTCTCCACCCCTCCTTCCCGTCTCGACATGGTTTCTTTATAACTTTGGTTATAAAACTTCTGTTCAGCTAGACTTAAGATGGCTCTCCAGGTTGACTGTTCTATAATTTAGTTGAATTTTGATGTGTTCACGGGATGAGGCAAGCACAGCATTTATCTACTCCACTGTCTTGGATTGTTCTCTGATTTTTCTTTTAAACATCAAAACAAAACAAAACAAACGCTTAGTTTTCAGTGTTGCTTCAATGTAGAGTTCCTCTGAGCTGCTGTGTGTGGGACCATTTGTTCATATAAATGTACTGGTTTGTAACTCGGGTGCTGCCACCACCCAGCCCCAGCTGGGAGGGGAATTAATGCATGAAAAATTCAGGGAGGGCAACTTGCAAGTTGTAAACTGAGACTGACTTTAGATTATTTCTGTGTTTATGTAACAGGGATTACTCAGATGGATCATTTGAGATTTCATTGAGGAAGAGAGAGAATTTAGCAGTTTGTGCTGGTGACAACAGTGTTTTGATTAGAGGAGATTGATATAAATTTCAATTACATGGCTCATTAAAAAAAATCAAGATATAAAACTCCACAAAAGCTGTGTTGCTAAGAAACTGTTTAACTTGTAATAAAGACTATGTGGTTGATTACAGAATGTTTAAGTCTGGAATGAGTGATTAGTCTTCCTAAAAGTAGTGCAGAATAGCCAATGTACAAGCAGATAATATATCAAAGTAAACACCTCTGCTGTAGAGTGCAAATTTATCTAATGAACTCAAGAGTTAGGGTTTTAAAGAATATACTAATTTTATCTCAGAATGGTTTATTTGGAGAACAGGATTTCCATTTTCCAGTTGTCAGTCCTTGACCTGCCTAAATGTTCTCTTGACTGTAGCCTGCACAACCATTCATGACTGCAGCCTGACCACTGCCCCCAGACCACACATGGAAAAGGGGTAAAGTCTCTGAGGGAGGGGGACCAGCAAGAGTGGATGAGGACATTCCTAGAACTGGCCCTACAGTGCACAGAGGGAATGTCTACCATTGGCTGCTGTGATAAATAGTATTTTTTAATAAAAATCTTAAAATTAAGAAAAGGACAAAAACTTGAAAGAAGGGGAGGAAGGAAGGGAAGGGAAGGGAAGGGAAGGGAAGGGAAGGGAAGGGAAGGGAGGAAGGAAGGAAGGAAGGAAGGAAGGAAGGAAGGAAGGAAGGAAGGAAGGAAATAAAAAGGAAGTCTTCCACCTCAAAACAGTGGGAATCCTAAGGAAATCATTCCTTCCATAGTATGTGGCAAGAACTGAGTTAGTGGCAGGAATAGGGTCCTGTGTGGGTACCGAGGAAGCCTCATCACCTAAAGCAAGCTATTTCTGCAAAAAGCTGGAGAGTCAATATTTTAGACGTTGTGGGCCATTTGGTCTCTATCACAACCATTCAACTCTGCCACTGTAGGGTGAAAACAGCCATAAATGAATGAGCATTTCTGTGTTGTAATACAACTTAACTCGTAGACACTAAAATGATAATTTTGTGTACTTTTCACGTGATATTCATTTTCTTCTTTTGATTTTTTCCCCCTACCATTTACAAATGTGAACATTCTTCTTAGTTTGCAGGCTGTTCAAATATAGGTGTTGGATGGATTTGACTTGTAAGCCACAGTTTCCCGTAGACCCTTGATCAAAAGCAGATAAGGGGTCAAGGAAAGCTTCTCAGGGAAGGTGACACTTGAGGTGACACCTAATTTGGGTTTTCTCCATCTATTCAAATATACGTAATTGAATTCTGCCTATTTATTGGACACAAAAATAAGATTCAGTCCCTGATCTCCAGGATGTATCATCCAGTAGGACAGTAGGAAGATTAAGATACATTCACTAATAGTATATAATGCAAAGCAGAATGTAACGTGGGGTATAGAGTATAGCAGGGCCAGGTGTTGGAGGAGGGAGATGAACTCAGTTTTAAACACACTATGTCTGTGGTGCCCGTCCATTTGAATGTGTGGGTTTGGAATCATGGTGCAGTATTTGTATTGGAAATAAGAATTTGGGGTCATGTGATACAAGTGGTATTTAAAGATAAGAGTTTGGATGAGGTCACCCAGGTGGCGTGTGGAGGAGAACAGAGGCTCTTTTGAAGGATGCCCTTCACCCCATCTCCTTGGGTCAACAAGCTACTCATCTTTCAAGGTCTCTTGAAGGGTGAGTAGGTGCTAACCAGATGTAACGAGTAGGAGAGGAATTCCAGGCAGGTAGGGTGGTATGTGAAAAGGTGTGTGTCATGGGGAGCAGCGCATGTTCAGTGAACTGCAAGTTGCTCAGTGTGGCTTAAGCACAGGGTACATGAGGACAAGTGATGGACGATGAAGCAGAAAGATAATGAGGGCCACGTTTGCCGTGCTAAGGGACTTGAACGTTGGTCTGTGGGATATGGGTTACACTGCAGAGTTCCAAGCAGGTGACTGATGTGATCAGAATTGCCCTTTGGAAAAATTAATTACTTTAGAATGTTGAAGGCGAGTTGTGGGTGAGTGAGAATGGGCACATAAACTAGTTAGGAAGCAACTGGTTAGGAACCAGTTAGGAAGAAACAGATAGCAGATTGTGAGTGATTCAACAAGGGCTTTTCTTGGTGGTCAAAGAGGGTACACAATTTTCCAGAGGGGTGAAATTCTGTTCACAACCATACCTTCAAAGTGGCTCCTGTTAAATAAAGGCTCTTTGGATCTGCACCACGCTGACCAGTTTGGATATGCAAAGGTGGACTGAAGCTGGTTTTTGGAAGGGAATCTAGAGAGCCGAATTTTCTGTGCATAACAGAGTGAAAAGAATGTGGAATTCCTGAGAGTAATTGAGGAGGCTAGGAATGAGGCAGAATCATGAGAGGGAAGAGGACAAAAGTACTAGCAAGAAAACACAAACTATTATGTGAGATAAAGTAGCCGGTGGGGAAAAATCTCTGATGGTGAGTTAGCCAGAGGATTCCTAATATGTAAGCTCTCATGTTCGGTTTGAAGTCGTTTGTACAGCTGTTGTGTCAACCTCACCTTCACTTCCCAATTTTTCATGCAATGTTGAGTCTATGGAACTCAAGAAAGAGAGCTGATTGCCACAGGTCACTTGGCATGGCAGGTCAGTGTAATTTGGAATGGGCCATTAAATCACAGGTTTGCAAGATGCATGCTTGAGCAGGGAGCCAGACAACCAAGGGCAGATAAATCTCTACCCCCCGCCCTCTATCCCAGGAATTCTCAGAAATCTGACAAATTTGGACTGTCACAGAGATTGAATGAAGTTTCCAGTTATCTTTATCTAGAATATATATATATATATATATATATATATATATACACACACACACACACACATATATGTATATATATGTATATGTATAATGTCATTTTTACTTAACATGAGAAAAAGTATATAAATTTATGTGTACATATATAAATAATATATATAAATAAAATACATTTTTCTGTATATAAATAAAATATATTTTTTCTCATGTCAAGTACAAATGGCATACCAGGAAGATGTGCCTTTTTTGTTCTGAGCTCTGTGGACCCTCTGAGCTTCCGCCAGAGCAGCGCACCCGTTTTCGAAGCGTTGCTCTGCACTCTTCCTCTTGGTGGGCGGCCCATTCTACACTTACGATCTGATTTCCATCTCCACTGCTGGCATGGACTTGCTCTCACCAAGATCACCAGTTCCAGCTGCAGAACTCACAAGGCATTTTATGCTCTGACTGCTCCTTCCTTCCTGCAGCTCTCCGCTTTGCCAGATGATTCTCCTCTGGTTTCTGTCCATTACACTCAGGCTCTGCTTTTCTCCACACTCGCCCTGAGAGACCTCATGCAAACCCCTAAGTTTAAATGCCACTCATATCACATGACCCCCCCTCCCCCCCCGCCCGCCGTCCTTACTTCCAGCACAAATCCCACCCCCATGGTTCCAGACCTACACATTCAAATGGACAGGCACCTCAGACACAATGCATTTAAGACTAAGCTCATCTTCTTCCTCCATTATCTGCTCCTGCTGTATTTCCTACCCCACTTTGTGGCACCACCATCCACTCAGGTGGCCCAGGCAGGAATGTAAGTGTCAACCTAGACTGCACTTTTGTTGCCTCCTGCCCCCTACATCTAACCAGCCACTGAATTCTGTGGAGTAGACGCATTCTTCCTCTTTGCTGTGTCAATCCTGACCTCTTAGCACCTGCACAGCATTCACAGTTCAAGTCTGTCTCACTTCGTTCTTAGATCATTACAACAGTCTCCTCACTGTTCTTCCTGCCACCAGCCTCCCTGAGTCTGTCCTTCTCTCCATGACAAGTCATGTTTTCAAACCCTATATAAACATCATGTCACTTCTCCTCTTGAAATCCTTTGATACACCCCATGACTTTCGTAATGAAGGCCACATTTCATAGCTTATGCTAAGTTGTTGAGTATGGGCTCCTGTGACTCTCAATCCATCCCAGCCTTCTTGTTCAGAATTAGACGATTGCACGGACTTTTTGCAATGCATCTGAACAACGCATGCCTCTGTGGTTCAGATGGGCATATAATTCGGCTGAGAGAACTTTGGAAAACATGACAATTTGGATGAAACCTAATTTCCCATTTTGAGGTACCAAAATAATGCCTCACAACTCTTGTCTATCTGGGACACAGCTTTTTGGCTGTCAGTCATTCAATCATTTCTTCTAAGGGCTTTTTGGAAAATCTACAAGTTAGAGTAAGAGAGGAGTTGAAACAAACTAAATATCCAACATCAGAGCACTAATCAAAATAACCTAAATATCCAACAATTATTGAAATTGCTTAAATAAAATATGGTGGGTTATATAATGGTGTGTATGCTGTCTTCCCCTTTTTATAGAAAAGCGTTAAATATTTGTTTAAATACACGTTAGGAAGGAGCTGAAAGGATCTACACTAAAAGGTTATCGGTAGTTGATCTATGTGGATGGGATTTTGGAAATTCTTTATCTGTATAATCTGATTTTTCTTAATGACCACATCCTGTTTTGTAAAAAGAAAAGGCCATATAGAAACTATACAATAGTCTTTAATTCACAAAAATTACCAGTTCTGGGGGGGAAAAAGACAAATATTATCTCTTTTCTCACATCCTTGTTTTTACAGAATTCCATTAAACCCTATGATTTTTTACCATTTTCTATAAAACCCTGTTTCCTCAAACTTCAGTGTCCTTCCTCATTTCCTACCTCCATCATTTGACTTTTATTTATTTATTTTTAAGTCTGACATCTTCTCTACTCTTTAAAAATCCAAATCAAGTGTCACCTTCCCTGAGAAGCTTTCCTTGACCCCTTATCTACTTTTGGTCAAGGGTCTACAGGAAACTGTGGCTTACAAGTCAAATCCATCCAACACCTATTTTTGAACAGCCTGCAAACTAAGAAGAGTGTTTGCATTTGTAAATGGTAGGGGGAAAAAATCAAAAAAAGAAAATGAACACCATGTGAAAAGTACATAAAATTATAATTTTAGTGTCTACAAGTAAAGTTGTTGTATTAGAACACAGAAATGCTCATTCATTTATGGCTGTTTTCACCCTACAGTGGCAGAGTTGAATGGTTGTGACAGAGACCAAATGGCCCACAACGTCTAAAATATTAACTCTCCAGCTTTTTGCAGAAAAACTTTGCTTTAGATGATGAGGCTTCCTCGGTGCCCACACAGGACCCTATTCCTGCCACTAACTCAGTTCTTGCCACATACTTTGGAAGGAATGATTTCCTTAAGATTCCCACTGCTTGGAGGTGGAAGACACTTTCTTTCTTTTTAAAGTTTTTATCCTTTTTTTATTTTAAGGTTTTTATTAAACAATATAGCTAACATACAACATTATATCACTTCCAGCTGTACACAACGGTTGTTCAAGATTTATATACCCAAAGAAGTGATCACCATAAGTCCAGCCACCATCTGACACCGTACCACACTATCACAATATTATTGACTATATTCCCCATGCTGTACGTTACATCCCCATGACTTACTTGTTTTATACCTGGAAATGTGGACCTCTTATTCCCCGTCACCTTTTTCTCCACTTTTTAAATTTTTCAGTTAGTTAACATTCAATACTATTTAATACTAACTTCAGGTGTACAGCATAGTGGTGAGACATTTATATAATTTAAGAGGTGATCCCCACCGACTAGTACCCACCTGGCACTATACATAGATATTACTGTATCACTGACTATATTCCATATGCTTTACTTCACATCCCCGTGACTATTTTGGAGGACACTTTCTGATTTAACTTAGTGGTCATTTCAGCACTGAGCAGAGCACCTCATTACACAGGAGGCACTTGATACTCGCAAGATGTAAGAGGGGATGGGGTAGGCTCCCTCCACTGGAATGTAAGTCACAGGAAGACAGGGATTTTATCTCCTTTGTTCACTGCATATCTTCAGTGCAGAATAGCATCTGGAATGTGGTAGGCACTCAGAAAATATCTGTGGAAGTTGTTAAATGCATCAGTGTCGGTACCATATTTCTGAGTTTTCTAATTCTTAGGTCAGTTCTTAGTCTCTGATATCATGTTATTTGATGGTTAATGGGAATAAAACTCTACCTTCTAAGCCTTGGAGAAACAAAGGTAAGGCAATGTTAACTGTGTCATGAAAGGAAATAGTTAAGAGGTCTTTTTAAGAACGTATCCATTTATCCCAGTCTTCATTGCGTCTCAATATAGGTACAGCAGCCTGTGATTACTTCTTCCTTTCACTCACTTGTAGCAACTTCGTCAGGGCCAGTATTAAATCAACATCCTGCTGACACCGAGTTATTAAATACCTGTGGCAGCAGGACATTCAGAGTGACTGAGACTCAGCATCCTGGCCCCGTTTCAGTTTAGGATGAGGTGTACTTTAAGAGATTAATGTGCAGATGTAAATCACAGCCTAAACACTTCATTTGGTCTTGGGCAGCCTCTCTCCCAGTGAGCTGAAAGCTCTTTGTAGAGGATGAACTAATTCGTGTTCATACCAGCTCTATGCATTCGCAGGACGGATGAACTAAGAATTCCTGCTCTCTGCTGAATAAAGAGAGTCATAGCACCTTGCATGTTTACAGGACTGTCTTCTGAAATAAAATTCTAGAACGTTTTCCTGAATGACCAATATACCCACTTACTACCTGACCATTTCATACTTGTCTTACTATGGGCTTTATAAATACTTTGTCTTGCAGATGAAGTGTGAGGATCCATGTCTTTGTTTACATTTTGTGAACACCGAGTAAGTGCAAGCTTCTCTTTCCTGAGGCCCCAAAAGTTTCAGCAAGGCAGCCTTTTTAAAACGTAAAGGATAGAATATTTGACTGCTCATCACTCACTCCTGGTGAGAATGCCTGGCTGCCTCCCCAGCCCTGGCAGCAACCCTTTCCCTCCTAACTTGGGAGCACTGCCTAATACCCCCTTTCTTGGATTCGTGCATGGTTTTATCGACGACCCAGTTTATGAGCAGCCATCTGCTCCTGTACCTCAAGGTGTTGGAGCTGGAAGCTGGTTCCACTTAGAAGAGCCTCGTCCTTGTATACACACAGGGTCAGGGGAAGGGAAAGTCTGTCTGCCTTGGCTTTCTGTCCTAAATTCACACACACACACACACACACACACACGTCTTTGGAGAACTTACATTTTAGCTTTTATTCTTTGAACAACAATAATGAGCATGATGGTGAACACTAATGAAAAGGAGTAAAAATAGTGAAGTCACTATCGAGGGAAACGGAAATGGCCACCATAGTTCTAAGAACGGGGAGCCCTTGGGGGGCTTGAGTCTGGATGGAAGCGGAGAGAGGTGCAGTGATGCAGAAGGAGCATGGGTGGTACAGAGATAGAGTTTTACATGCAACCTGACTCTGTCTGAGCCTGCGTTTCCTCATCTATAAAACGGAGATAGCATCTTCTAACGCTCTTGTGAAAAGTACATGAGACAACTTAGTTCAGAAAATGTCAGCCACTCGCCACGGGGCACTGACCTAGCTAACGGGCCTCTGGAACCCTCCTTAAGAGATAATATCAGTTATCCTGATTGAGGAAGAGAATGGCAGAACCAACCATATAGAAACAGACTAAAAGACACAGACCAAAGAACTATTGAAGAATTTTCAAGGAGAACACATCCTCTTGATTGGAGATAATCCAATGCTTTGTACATGAAGCAAATAATTATAGAATGGGTGGTCCAGACAGCTTGCCAAGACAAGTGTTATACTCTGCAGTACACAAAGGAAACACTGCTAATCATAGTTATTGCAAGAGACTAAAAGGTTTATAGCTTTCAGAAGCTGGAGGGGAACACGATAGTGGAACGAAGGTAATCTCTGATACGTCTTTCTCTTATTTGAATTCAGATATTTCTTGAGTGAGGGGGGTGGGGTAGAATAATACTTGGGGATTGCAAATACATGTGCCCTTGTGCCTGGATGTGTCATGGATGTTGCCATCATCACTGTGTGTGTAGAGCTCAAAAAGCTGAAACCCATTGGACTAAGGCTTATCCAAGAAGAGCTTAAAAGGAGAATTGAATGGCGAATTTGCAGCATCAGGCACAAGACAACTCCGAATTCCGGGGGCCTATCTTTCAAGCATTCCCCTAGCACTTATGTCCTCTTGACTAAGAAACTTTCTTACTTTCAATGTTGCTTCTTCCAGAAATATTTGATTTTAATTATACATGATTGAATTGATCTAGTGGCCTTATGGGAATGTGGGGGTGTCAGCTGGCCTCCTGGGTCTAATATTGATGCATCCAAGGTGATAGTGGCCACTTCTGGGGTCTTTTCCCAAGCTTTTATCTCTCTACCAAGAAGACTTTAAAGAAAATTCTTGATGCCAGACATTTAGAAAGAGCTCTGTTCAAATTTTCTTGAATGTGAGAAAACAAAGAGAAGCAAATGCTAAGCACCCAAACACTTTTGGGGTGAGAATGTAATATTTTTAATATTTAGCAATGTTACATACACACCTGACAGGTGGATCAGCTCACAAAAAAAATATTAGTTTGTTTTAAAAAAAACTTCAATCCAAATTTATTGGGATTACAAAAATAACAGCACATTTTGTTAACTCATTACAACTCAGAGCTACCAACATATCCAAAGATATGAATAGCATCTTTAAACTGCTTCTTGCCAATACAAATCTGACATAAAAAAGTTTATTTTCATATTTACAGAAGAAACATGCTGATTGTTCCTTAAAATTCTCTTTGGAATTAAAGGGTGGAGCTATTTTTAAAGTCAGCAAACATTTCAAATTGAAGAAAGTATTTTAGAAACATCGCACAATGCATTTTATTTAATACTACTGAATAATTCTGCATCCTCTTCTAAAGATGGTGTTTTTATTGCAGAGCAGCTGGAACTTCCACCTGCAAAAATAGAGGATTTTCTTTCAATAAAAACAACATAAATGATAAAGTGAACAATATCTCTAGGGTATGTCTCCAGCAGTATTCTCTGAGAAGAACTCAGATACAGATGGATTATTGCTGAGTGCTATTCAAATTTTATATTACAAATTAGGTTTTAAATCACTTATAACTCTGGGTAACATTTTTGACAAGTGATGAATCTTTTTTGGGAATGTAGATTGTACTCCCTGACTTTCTTATTAAAGAAATCAGGATTTTTATATGTTGGAGTATCTTAAAATGGGCCTGGCCCTTAAAGGACTAAGAAGGACCCAGGCACGCCTCTCAGATGGAAATCTGCTCACTGGTGACCTGCTCCTGATGTTTCAAACTTGGTATGCTTGCTCTTGCCAACTCAAGTATTAAAATTGAATAAGTATTTCGAGAGGCGACTTCGGTGCCATTGTGCACTGGAGGCCGACCCCTTTCTAAATCTGTGCCCCAGGGTCTGCTCTTGGGGAACTCACCCGTCTTAGCTGCTTTATGCTACTTCCCCGAATCGCTTCCATGAGATTGTCATGAGCTGATCTCTGTGGGGTAGAAGGTCGGGAACTGTCTTCCATTTTCTTCTCTTGCACTGACCTCAGGGAATTTTTTATTTCCTTTAGGATATTGTTTGGCTGTTTCTTAACCTTTTTGCCTTTTTTCTTTTTCTGTCCATTTTGTAATGCCCGCTGGGCACTCTCCTGTTGTTTGATGACCTCCGCGATGTTTCGGGTGATGTACTTTTTGTCCGGAAGTGGAGGAGGTGGCGGCGGCGGAGGGGGTGGCAATCGTTGGGGAGGAAGGGGGGGCGGGGGAGGAGGAGGGGGCGGGGCCACGGGAGATGCCGGCCGGCTCCTCACAGTCTGGGCTTTCTTGGGGACTTTGGGGGATGACCAGGGCGATGCACATGGTGAGGAGCCAGGCGTTCCTCTCTGCCAGACTTTGGTCCTCAGGTTGGATCCTCCATCATACCCCTCTTGCTGTTTTTGCTCCTGCATCCGCTTCTGCCTCTGCTTATCCATGTTTCGGGTCAAGAGGCTCGTCATGCTCATTCTTGGTCCTGGGAGCTCGAAATGGTAGCCCAGCCTGAGCAGCGTGGTGTTGTCCCGCAGCAGCTTGACGATCTCCATCTCCACCTGGCTGCCCATGATGTGCCTCTGGTTGTGGAAGCGCAGCTCCGTGAGCACCGCGTTGCGCTGCAGCGCCCTCATGATGGCCAGGACGCCCTTGCCCGTGATGAAGTTGGAGTCGAGGTTGAGGTTGGTGATGTGCGCGTTGACCCGGAGCATGTCCGCGATGGCCAGGGCCGCGCTGTCGTCGGCGTGGGTGTTGGCCAGACTGAAGGTCTTCACCACCGTGTTGTCCTTGAGGGCCTCAGCGAAACGGGCGAGCGTCGGTGACGTGATGTTCTCGATGTTGTTCAGATTGACTTCCGTGGTGTCAGGGTCGTTGTTTCTAATCTTCTCCAAAGCATCCTCGATCACCGTGGGGTTTCCGCATGGGTGCATGGCCGCCGGCGACTCTGCGTTCCTCCCGCTGTGGCCATTGGTCAAACTTATGTTTTCTATCTGACTTTTAAAGGTCTTTGGCCTGGAATTGTCAGAGCTGACACTATCATAATTTACAGTTCCATTAATACCTTTCTCGTTGTCGATGGCTCTTTCCTCTTCACCGCTGTCCTCGTCCTCCTCCTCGTCCTCCTCCTCGTCCTCCTCCTCGTCCTCGTCCTTGTCCTCGTCCTCCCCCTCCTCTTCCGTGTACACCTCCTCAGAAACCTCACTGTTACTTTCCGTAAAGACAAGCTCTTCCTCACTCTCCTCTTTGTCTTCTTCTGCAACCTAAAGAGCATAGCATCATCAGTAAGTTTGTCATATATATATGTATATATCACATCATTATGTTGTATACCTAAAGCTAATACAGTGTTATATGTCAATTATAATCTCAATAAACTTAAAAAAAAAAAAGAAAACATTAAACATTTTGTATGGCAAGCAATACACAACTTTATAAGGAAAATAGTGAATCTGCTGTGTAACCGAAGTTAACATTTCATGGCATAACTTTCAACAGCTTTTTCTACAAACGTTTCTTTGGTATTCTGCAGAATATATATCCAGAATTCAATTGGTTGAGTTAAAATTTCCTATCATTTTGCCACTTTGGATAAAGTAAGTTAAAACTTCAAATTTGGAAAACTTTGATAAATTTTTAGTCTCTTAACTATCGAGTCAGAATGACTTGCCTCCCAGTGTACTTACAATTCATCAGATTCAACCCTCCCTTCTAGAATCACCCCTCTGACCTGCTTAATTCTCCATCCCAAACAAGGGCAACTAACATGCACATGTTAACAGTTTCCTTTCTTTAATGTTCCAAATTCTTCCCCAAATTTGTCTCCTGTAGCAGATGTGACAGGAGCCAAGTGCTCTCGGCTTCACCTGTCTCAGTGTAGACAGAGGGAGGAGTATTATTTGCTCCTCCAGCATTTATCTACCTCTGGGGTGGAGCCCTGCTCAGGGTCTGGGAGAGTCCACACCGCCTGGGAGCCGCTGCTGCCCCTGCCCTGGCTCTGGGGAAGGAAGCTGAGTGGCAGGGCTGCTGTTCAGGGCGCAACAGGTGAATGCCCAGCTCCAGGCAGGAAAACATTGAGTCACCCTTTGCAGCAAATCAGCTTGAAATCTCACTCTAGTACAGGGTTAGATGAGACGGACTGCAGAAAACACAAGGTGGGAAAGGTAATCGGCCTTGGCTCTACCTAGATTCTCAGCGTAATGTGGAACAGCAGAGAACAGTAGAAAATTTTGAAGGAAGACATTGCCTCAGCCTGATGGTCTTAAATTATTTAGCATGCATCAATTATGAAAGACTTTCAGGCAAACACAATTCCATTCTATCTCTGTCTTTCCTGTTTACTAAGACTCTATACTAAGAAGCCCAACAGACCTCTTTCTTTTTTTTCTTGCTATCTTATAAAAAAGCTTTTTTTTTTTTTTTTTTTTTGTGGAAATTTATGACAGTTAAATTTTCTCTAATGCTAACTTTTCAGTCCTTTATCTTCTCTAAAGCCAAGTGTCCCTCCCTGTCCCCAAAGCCTCTACACTGGCAACATTTTGTTTTTGTTTTTTTTGTTGTTGTTGTTGTTTTTCACCCTGAGGGCTCCTGCTGCCTGAGGCATGTGGAATGAGCTTTGGAAAACAGTGTTTGTCTCCAGGGTTGTTTGCCCAGTTGCTATCACAAAATAGCCTCCAGTTATCCACTTGTTTGGAGTGGCAGCCACCAAGTGATGGCCTGGGGAAGGGGTCAGCCACTCCTGGGATGGCTTGTCCAGTCTTAATTTACTCACTTCTTCAGGATCCGGATGGTGTGTGTGTGTGTGTGTGTGTGTTTAGCTGTTTCCATATTTGGAGGAAAGGGGCCTCTCAAAATCCAAGGTCTACTGCCTGTGATGCCACCATTAAATTGTATCCCTTTTGTTTTTAAAAGACCTTTAGGCTTTATCTGCAGATGTTTTCCCCTCAGCAAGTACCTGGAGAGATAATATGTGAAACTGTTGTCTAGCAATGAGTTACCGTGTAATAACCAAGTGACACTTCTTCCAGAAAGCCCCCTCAAATTATCCTTTTGATGCATTCTCACATCTTGTACTTCCCCCAGTTAAGCACCTATTTTAATGACCTGTCATTTTCCCCAAAAGACTGTTAGCAGGGTGAGGACAGGGATGGTGTCTGTTTTGTTCACCTAGCACCGTACTCAGCATGTAGCAGGGACTCAATATATATTTGTTTACTGAAAGGGCGGATGTAGAATGACATTGGCTAAGAGTCACTGAGTCAGGATGAGGCCCAGGAAAAAAGTACTGACCGGGCTGGGTCGGGGTAAAGTGACCAAGTGTCCTGGTTTGCCTGGGACTGAAAGCTATCCCAAGAAGCAGGATTTTTAGTTCTAAAATCTGAATAGTCCCAGATAATCTGAGATGGTTGGTCACCCTAGGTGGGGACATCCAGCAGAAGAATGTCAGAAGGGAGAAAGGTGTCTAGAGAGGAGAGGGAGGCAGGAGGATGCAACACTCAATCTTTGTCTACTTTCTAAATTGCTCTGGCACCAGGACGGACTACACCTTTCCAGATCTCCTCTCTGCCACTGCTCTGGAGTTAACCCTAATCCCTGTGAGAATGGGGGTGGGAAGGTGTGGATAGGGCCAGGCAGTGAGGTGTACGTTGCTGAAGGGGCTATAGGAGAAGGTGAATATTGGGACATGTAGAGGATAAATAAGGCCACAAGAAGGGGTGGCCATCCATTACTCCTGATCACCTCCCAGGCATCATTCCCTGAAGAAGGCCAGAGGCTTGGTTTTCAGTTCTGCTTCTGGGTCTACCCATGAAGAGCTAGTTGACTTTAGAGGAGTCCCCTCTGAGGGTTCTTAAAGAAACTAGTGTAGTTGAGTGGTTCTAACCTTGCAGTGTGTCATAATCACCTGTAGGCTTGTGAGACCACTGAATGCTGGGCCCCGCCCCCAGAATTCCTCATTCAGCAGGTGTCAGAATGAGCAGTTCTAAAAAGCTCCCAGGTGATGGTGGTGGGTGGGCACCCTCATTTTGAGAATCGTGGTCTTTGTGCCAACAGAGCTTGGTCTGAATTTCAACTCTACTTTAAAACTATTCATCTCAAATGAGTTTCTTCATCTCTCTTAGTCTCAGTTCTCATGTGCAGAAGGTAAGAATTCAATGAAATAATGTGAGCGGCCCCTACGCCCAAGGCCCAGCAGAGATACAAACTAGGAGAGCTAGAGCCTTGGTGTCCCAGGCCCCCTGGAGCTATTTCACGGAGCATAGCTTTGTGTGAGCCCACGGGGGCAGAGGCTGTCATTCAACAGGAGTGGGAGGTGATTTTCATAAGCCCGTGACAGAGCCAGAAGCCTGACAACAGAGACTCCATCTCCTTTTCATGGGCCACACTGTGCTGCTCTTCACTTACGCTGCCATCCCCCAGCCACCCCTCAGCTGCTTGAGTTTTTTTCCTGGGGTGGGAATGGATTTACACCCTTCACCAGCAAGCTCCTGCTCAGCACTCCTTGTGACTACAGAGACAGCTGGCCAGCGGGCAAAATGTAGTGAGAGAAATGTTAACCAGCCGAGAAAGGAATCAAAGTTCGTCAACACAGCAGCCTCTCTAATTGAGCTGATAAGCCACTGGCAGGGCTCACCAGAACCTTTGGCAGGATCCGGTGGGTTTCATCAACAGCTGACAACAGGCTTTGCCCTTTGTTTCCCGCCCATCTCAAGACACCATGACATTAAAGTGCCTTTGTTGCATTATTGCTACAATGGCTGTCTGTCCTGGATCCTCTGAGACAATTTTAATCATTTTATGAAGGAAATTCTTTAATAACTGCAAAAAAAATGTCATGTGTATTTTTAAATCAGATTTCTGACACATATTCCCACATAAAAAACAAACAAAAACAAAACAAAAAACAAAACAAACAAACAAAAAAACAAAAAACAAAACCTCTAAAAATCATGGTTGTGGAGGAATTGACCAGCCCAAATCCTGGCCTGTCATGTGTGTCCTTCCTTATCAGCTCCCCTTCCAGTCCTTCAATGCAAGCAGCCACCGTGGCCTTGGCAGACCCTGGCCTGATCCCAGTGACCCTTCTCAATGATTGACATGGACAAAGCTCACACATGTCTTGCTACAAATGTGGCCCACACACCCTACCACCGAGATCATCTAACAGAGCCTAGATTAGTACCTGGAACTCTTACCACTGGCTCCAGGCCATTTTGATTTTAGATGATTCCAGTGGAGCACAGAGGTTTTCAACTCTTGCTCCTGACCTGTGTTCTTTCACAAATTCATAAATTTGTTATGTTAACGTTCTATTTTCCCAGAGCATAGTCTTTTGAACTTCCTTTTATTGATGATTCATTTGGTATATTTAGAGTAACTGTTTACTGGGCAGAGAACAAGCACTCAATGGACCTGAGCTCTCATAGAAGTACATTTCCTGGCCTCAGTATCACCATTATAAGCAGGAAGGAATCTTAGAGATCATGTACACAGGTTTGCTTAACCTGGGTCCGCAGGTGGGTTCAGGAGAGGTATCGTCATTCTGACATTCTATGTAAAAGTTTGTGTATATATGCACAGTGCATGTGCATTTTCTTAAGAAGGTCCATAACTTACCAAAATCTCAAAGGGGTTTTTGATTCACATACACGCACACAACAAACTAAACCCAAAAAAACCCAAACAAACAGAAAAACCACTGGCTCCCACTCCCTCCATGGACAAATGGGAAAGAGAACCATGCAGAAGTGACTAACGGTTGAAAGTCTAACAACTTAGGGACAGAGCAGGGACTAGAAAGAAGCTCCCCTCATTCTCACTCCCATGTATCTCCTACCACCCCACACTCCTTGGAGTGGGAAAAAAGAATTGTTTTTACTGTAGCCACCATCACAGTCAAAGCAACAAGAGTATGCACTTTTGCCTTTATAGATGAAAATAAATTTACTTAACTGCTATATCTATGTACAGATACTATGCCACATCATCCCCAACTTATAACTCAAATTGGACTTACATTTTACAAAATATCTAAACCCATGCCTTACTTGTGAATTATTTTCCTCTTGAAAATTCCATCATTAGTCAATTATAGAACCCCAGCCAATCATTTTACATATTATGATCTATTTGGTGGCCATAGAAGTTACAGGACTATCTCAACCCGAGGGATTTTTCAGTAGCAGATTATAAGAAAAGAAAAGAGATGAGTTCTGCAAAGTTAGAGAAAACAGGTTCCTGTTTTGGGGTGGGATGGTGGGGGGCTGGGAGTAGCCAAGGAAAAGTCCCAAAAGCCTACCTTTCCACACTCCCCCAGCCTCTCCTTCTCCAGGAGTTTTTGGGACTCCTTTTCCCAATAGGCCATCAGTGCCTCTCTGCTGAATGTCCCAGTGGGGGTTTTCTCAGTCAGGCTCTTTTGCCTTAGCCCCACAGGAAGATTGCGGTCAGGTTCAATGTCTTCCAACTCCCTCTCTAGCTCCTTCAGCTCCTCAGCTGACAGGGAAGCGAGGAGTTCATCCTCATCGATGGATTCATATTTGCTAAGTCCTCTCCTGTAGCCGAAGGTAGACATGGTCCCTGCTTTGTCAGACCCCCAAGGAGCTTGAAGAACCAGGCATTCAAAGCAGCCAGACGCAGGCAGGGAGGCGAGTGGGAGGCTGGTCAGCAACTGGTGCTAGGAATGGCTGCGATAGCCTTTTAAGAGTGGTGATACAGGCTGTGACAATGCAGAGAAGAGTGAAAGCATAGGCTGTTTTAAGCATCAGACGTCAGCTAGACATTTGAACACAAAGAATGTCACATCGGTGGTGGATGGAGGTCTCAGAACCAGTGGGGATTATTAACATACTGGCCAGGGACAGATTTAGCCAAGCCTGATAGCTCAGCAGAGAGGACAGGCAGAGAGTGTTTCAGATAGGGAGTGACACTGTTTTCACTTTGTATTCAAGCAACAGGCGAATCAACTTTATTTTGAAAATGACTCGCTACCACCACCACGGCCATTAAAAGTTTCTTTCATTATGATCTTAGAGGTTGAGAGCTGACTATGCATCACTCTACAAGTAGTTATTCAGGTTCTCCTAAAAACACTGTGGGTGGTATGGATGGAAACAGAAGGCTAGAATAATAGAGTACTTCATGTTGTTGTTGTACTTTGCAGTTTACAAAGCACTTTAATATCATTTTCCTCATCATAACAAGTCCTGTGAAATGACTAACGTAATCCTCCTTTACAGATTTTGGCAACCAAAGCTCTGAGAGATTAAGTGAAAAATTTGGAGTCAGACAGCCAGAAGTGCAGAAGGGCTTTCTCCACTGCACAAAATGGCTTCCTTCTCCTCACTCCTGTGTATTAGTAAACAACTGGATTTACAAATAAAATGCCAAAAAAAATACTAGGTATGATTTATTAAGAAGTGATACTGTGCCAGTCTAGTGCTAAGCATTTTATATATTATATCTCATTTAATCTTACAGTTCTGTAAGGTCTATATCATTACCCTTATTTTACTAATATGGATTCAGAGAAGTCAAGTAACTAGCCTAGGACCACAACTAAGACATGGTGGAGCCAGGGTTTGAACCCAGATTTGTGGCTGGATTGAAAACTGAAGAGGTGCTAACTTGAAATTATATATACTCGTATTCTTATGAATGTGATAAAATATACACATAGTTTATAGCACTTCATAAATGTATAATTTTAGCATACAGATATATAAAAATCTGTTAAAATGTGTATGCATTGAAATATACATTTATCAATACATGTATAATACTATATTTTGTTTATACTTTCAGCAGCTGGCAAATATTTAGGTTGTTTTCAGGTTTGGGTTACTATAAGTAATGCTACTATGGACATTCATATGTAAGTCTTCATGTGGCCATGTATTTTCATTTCTCTTAAGTAGATACGTTATAGTGAAACTGCTGAGTTATATGGTAAACTTACATTTGACTTTTCAAGAAACTGACAAGCTATTTTCCAAAATGGCTGAACCAATTTACATTCCCATCAACAATGATGAGATTTCCAGTTTCTCCACATCCTAATTTGTTATTGCTTGTGTTTCTAATTATAGACATTTTAGTGCATATGAATGGCATCTCATTGGAGATTTAATTCTCATTCCTCTGATAATTAATGATATTGAGCATCATTTCATGTGTTTATTGGACATCTTTGATCTACGTTGATAAAATATGTATTCAAATCTAATCTATGCTCATTTTTTTTTTTTTTTTTTTAATCTATGCTCATTTTTAAATTGGGTTGTCTTCTTGTTGTGTTGCAAAAATTCTTTATATATTCTGGACTTTAACAGCTATATGATTTGCAGATGTTTTCTCCCATTCTGTGGCTTGTCTATTGGTACCTTTGGAAGAGGGAATGTTTTTAATTTGGATGAAGTCCAATTTATCAATTTTTTTCTTCTATTGCTTGAGCTTTTGGTTTATAACTAAGAAATTTTTTCTTAGCTCAAGGTCACCCAAAATTACTTCTATGTTTTCTTCTAAGAGTTTTAGGTTTTTATATTTAGGTCTATTACCCATTTTGACTTAATATTTGCATATGTGTAAGGTAAGAGTCTAAATTCATATTTTTTTTTTTGCACATAGGTATCCAATTGTCTTAGCACCTTTCTTTGAAAACACCATGCTTTTCCCTATTGAATTGTATTGTGCCTTTGTGGAAAACTAATTGTCCATAAACATAAGAGTTTCTGGAGAGTCAAATCTGTTCTATGGATCTATGTGTCTATTTTCCTATGCCAGTAGCATAAAGTCTTAATTACTATAGCTCTGTAGTATATTTTGAAATCAGAAAATGTAAGTCCTCCAACTTTTTTCTTTTGCAAGAATGTTTGGATAACTATTATTATCTTAACTCATTCTGGTATTCTGCCTCCAAAAATAACTATGACTCTTTTCAATGATACTAATGCGAGAGATGATTATGAAATTAGAAATGATGAGTTCATTTTTTTTATGGCCTGTCATATATGTTTTGTGTAGCATCAGTGAGAACACATCTTTTTTTTTTAATGTGATTTGGAAATGATATCAAATCATTATAGCCAAATCTGGTGAATAAGTTATTCAGCAGTATAATGGTATTTTAGGTAAAACAATGAACTATGGTTACAATTATATAAAAACCTATGTGTGTTTTGAAAAAAAAAAAAAAAAACAGATGAGAAGAAAATACATAAAAATTATAGCACAAGTTCATTTCTTCAACAATTATGTATTGACCCATATGAAGAGTTGACCACTATGCAAATTTTATATATATAATTATGTACAAAGAAATAGTGGACCTGTGCTTTACTCTCCTCTATTTTTCTCTCTCTCATTTGTAATTTTTCTGTAACATTTTAATATTATTTTTATTTGACAATTTATTAAACACTACATGTCAGATTCTAATTTAGGTGCTGGGGTTAGAGCAGTGAAGAAAACCAACAAAGTCCCTTCCTTCATGGAGCTTACATTCTAGTTGAGGGAGACAAACAATATATACATGAACAGGTAAATTTAGAACATATCAGATAGAAACTCTATGGAAAGAAATGGAGCGAGGTGTATTTCAGAAGCTCTCTATAATAAGGCAACATTTGAGCATAGACCTGGAGAAGGAAGTGCTTGATGAGTGCAGATTACAATACTGCACATGTTGTGTGATTATTAAATAATTTCTCAGATATTCTTGGAATCACAGATTCTCATATTTCAAAGAGACTTTGAAATACATTAGTCCTCTTTTTATCAATTCTGTAAGTGGTCACCGAGTGTGTTTGCTTGAACACTTTCATTGTTGGATGGCTCAAATCATTAGAAAAATCTTCTTTTTATTGTGTCGAAACTGATCTCTTGCAAAACCAGTCCATATATTTTAGTTTTCTCATTGGAACAACCCAGAATATAGTGTCATGTGAGTTTCTTCTCACAAATCTTGGGTGGTCCTTGAATAATTCTTAAAATGACTCCAAAACAGACATCAAAGAGTTTTGCTGTGTGGCAGTATCACTGGGGGAAAAAATGACCTCTCAAAGATACTACCTTAAGAAGAGTGCTCAATTAGATATCTTAATATATATGTTACAAATCACTCCGATTATGGTAATAATCACAACTCGTGAGAGATCTCAGTCCACTGGATCCCCTGTTAAGTATTCTCCTTAAACTTGAAGTCCATGGAGTGACCAAATACCACCACCTAATTCTGGCTAGACTTAACTATAATGAATAATTTACATTTCCCCGCAACCTTGTCTACATTAAAGGGAAAAAAATCTAATCATATCTTTTCCAAGCATCAGCATTTTCTATTTTGGGGATTTTTATTTGATCACATTGTGTTTTTGAGTAGAATTGCTTTTAGAGTCAACAACACTGCAACCTTTTTCAAAATTAACATCTTTTGTTAAAAAAAAAAAATCTCTACCTTGGAGAGATTATTTTTATGGTTCTTGATTGGGAATCAGATCCACACTATTTCCCAGGATATTGGCAATTCCCTTTTTAGTGAAAACAGAGTTTCTTCTTTCAGCCTTATTTTTGGTTTCCTTTGGTTGCCTCTTGAAAATGCTATTATTTGTTTGTTGAGCACACATTTACCAAGTACCTGCTGTGTGGACAGGTACTGTGCTGGAAGCTAGAATTACAACCAGAAAAATAGAAGTTGATCTAGTTCCTGCCCTCAGGAGCTCATACTCCTGGGAGAAAGGCAGACAGCTGACAGTAACACAAGGCAGTGACAGCTCCGCCAGGGTGCCAACAAAATAGATGGGGACTGCAGATGAAGAGGCAAGGCGGCCCATGTGGGTGGAGCCTGAGGAGGCCCAGAAGTCGATAAAGAGCTTTCCAGGCAGAGAGAGAAACCTCGAGCAAATGCACCAGAGTATGAAAACAAAAACAAAAATGGAATATTATTCGGGGTAGCAGTGGGGGGTAGGTGGAGATGGGCAGAAACTGACCCTGGTTCTTGTATTATTTCAAATAGAATTCTTTGGTATCTGGACCCCCATCACGCCTGGCACATGGTAGATGCATATAGATGTTGAATATTTTTGTCTGAAGGGTCATGTCAAGGGGTTCTGGACTTTATTATCATGTACTGTTAAGTGGAAATCTCTAACGTTATCCTATAGTCACCATCCATAGCCATAGTTTGCCTTCTTAAGTGTAGACAACTGTTATTCTCAGCAAGTATCGGGATGGTAAGGGAGACTCAAGAAGAACAAAACTCATCGGCACCTCCAAAAATCAGCAGTACCAGCCTTCCCAGCACATCTGGTATTTCAATAAATAGTATTTACAGGCAGCGATCAGAGGCCTCCTAACTCCACTTGTAATGACTTCCGCCTACCTAACTACCACTCGTTGGGCGGGAGACTCCCCCGTCTACAAGCAAGTTACTTTGCTTGTGGCAGATGTACTTTAGATTATGTTCATAAGTGTTAATAGGCCCTGCCAACTGTTTCTCTGTTTTCTTTAATACCCCCCAAATTTCAGGAAGAATTTTGTAATTTGGGGAATTGTTCATATTGCGTAATGTATAGGGATTCCTATTGAAAATCACAAAACAGAGTTAAATGAATGTATTATATAAATGCATTCAATAAAAATCTCATTCCCCCGACCCTCTGCTTTATTCTGTAATAGGCCCTTGTTCACTCACAGATTTAATATATGTAATTTCAATGATTGAAAGGACCCCAACGGTCCAAGATTTACAATTACATGTCATTTTACTGAGCTAAAGTTCATATTCTCAAGCTCCAGAATGCTTCATGGAACTACCTAGAAAATCTCCACCTGGGTGTCTCACTAGCACCTAAAACTCATCCTGCTCCAAGCCAGTAACTTGGTTTACCTCTTTCTGCCCTCGCCATCCCCACCTCAATACCCAGGTGCTGGAGCTTGAGTGTTACTTTTGGCTCTTTTTCTCACCAGCATTGTCATATTCAATCACGAGCTCTTGAATACTGCTTCATGTCTGACTATTCCCCCTTGTCTCAAAAATCTAAGCTGCTGTCCTGATTTTCTTCGATGACTCCTTGATCCATTGTGGCTGGACATTTTCTCCTTTCCCACAACACAGCCAGAGTAACTTTTGGCAAACACACATCTCATTGGGTCACTCCTTGCCTAAAACCCTTACATGGCTTCCACTGTGCTTCAGACAGACTTTTTAACCATGCCTCTGGCCCCTCCAGCATCAGGGCCTGCTCACCTCTCAGCCTCTCCTTGGCTCACATCCTCCAATGCTCACACCACAGCCACACTGGGCTTCTGAACCCCACGCTTGCTCCATCCCTAAACCTCTGTACATGCTCCTCCCTTGGCGTGGGCGCTTGCCTCTCCCTTTGCTCAGGTCTTCAGTAACAGTCCTGCAGGGACGCCTCTGCTGCTTCCCCAGGCTCCTACCAAACCCCACTCTCCATGGCAGCGTCCCGCTAGGGATTGCTTGTTTGGAATTGGTTTTCACAGGAAAGGTGTTTTTGCCAAAAGAAAGGGTCATGTCTGATCATTCACTGTCCCCAGGGCCTAGTACAGCGCTTGGGTGTCCAGGAATTATGTTTTTTAAAAAATATCAAAACCAGATGAATTGCAGTATAGGCAGGGGTAGGTCCAGGTCTTACAGAGCCTGAAGAGTACTTGGTGTTGGGACCTCTTTAAGAATAATAACACAAATTACAAATAAAAAAATGTTAAGAAAGCAAGATTGCATTTAAAACATTAATAGAACCACAACAGACTGCTAGGCCTGAGGGGATTTGAGCTACTTTCTTCTGAGATCTTTCGAAGTTTACCAGAAATAATCATAGAGAAATGCTACCTAATTGTAATCTGTCTTCTCTCCCACCCCCCAACAGTCCACTACTGCTGGGAACCCCAACATTCACAGGGGCCCAGAAGCTCCTGTTTCACAGTCAATCTTCCTCTGAGTGTGGCCCCAAAACTAATGAACGAGCCCAACTGACCACTACGTGTTCATATCTCATGATGGCATTTTTGTTCATTTCATGGATGCCTTTCTTATTTAAATTGTCCCCAATTTACTGATGAGGAAACATGGACAGCATACGCCACAGTTTCATTTGCAAAGTGGGGAACTGGAAATTCTCTTTTTCTCACAAATGTCAAATTCCCTTATTCTCACAAGTGTCAAGGCTCTATCTGCTGTTAACAAGCTGTTCCCAAATTTTACCCTCCTTCTACCCCTGACTTTCCTTTTGTTTTAACGCTTGTATAATCTCTTTCACTAATCAGGTTCAAGATTGCTTCCTGGTCTAGATCTACCACGTTTCCCACTGACAGAAGGATTTGGGTTTTCAGCATTGCCTACGATGGTCTGGCAATAAGGCTGCTGAACTAAAGTAATGACCCCGAAGGAAGTTAAGCTTCCGACTTCACTCAGTCTGTCTGAGGAGCTTCTCAGCTAGCTGGAGAGAGGCTCCCAGGGGGAATGTCAGGCTAAGGTCAGGCTCTGGACACACAACAACCGAGCAGGCCATGGGGATCAGATGAGAACTGGCAATAATACCCTTATCCAGTCTTCACTCTCAGGCTTGGCAGCCAAGCAAACCTCCCAGCTCTGCCAGCTTGTAGGGGTGAGCATGAGTCAAATTTAAAATTATTAGGGCTATTTATAACAATCATTTCTTGCAATTGTGTAACATTTGTAGCTTACAAAATGCTTTTGCTTACAATGTGCCAACCAGCCTATCGCAGTAATGTGGTCTCCATTTAATAATTGTGTGTAGGCACCACTGACTGCCTGTGAGGCAACACTTAATGTAACAGACAGTATTCCTTCCATTTTCCAAAGGACGTAATTGGGTTCTGAGGTTCTGAGAGATTAAAAAAAATCTCTAACATTTTTGCTGCGATGTTCATCTGTAATCGAATGGTAATTCCGTGCCACTAACTGTGGCACTCAACTTTACCCCACGAGCTCAGTGTTCCAGAAAGGAAGTTTAGGAAAGCAGATGTACATTTTTCTATATTTTTGTGTTTTTCAAGAATGAATAACAGTAGGAAATTTTTATACTTTGAAGTAATCGTTTAACAAAATGTAGCACCTTAACTGTATTTACTTAAAAATATAAATACTGTAATTATTTTCTGTGAATTTTTGACACATTTTGGAGAACAAACTTGAAATCAGTTAACGCAGTGAAAAGGTTATTAAGTATGCCTGGCTAGTAAGCAGCAAACAGAGTCATGTCCCACAAGTCCAAGCTGCTTATGTTGAGATTTACTAGCTTATCATTTCAAAAATGTACCAAATGAAAGATAAGTGGGATGAAAGACAGACAATTTTAACAGAGCATCTAATGCTTTGCCTTACGTGTAGTGGATTCAGTTATCCTTTGTTGAGCTAATTCAACCATTTCCAAATGAGTCCCATGCAAGAAATGGAAAGATATACTGATAATGTTACATCTATAAAGACCAAAAAAAAAAAAAAAAAAAAAAAAAAAATGATTTCCAGAAAAAATTCAAAAGTGAGGAGCAAATAGCTGCATTTCATCCATCAGGTCTTTGATCATATGCTGCGGATATCAATGCAGAATTCCACAGAGGAAACGGAGCAGATCTGATATATATCATATGAAATCCTAATGAGGGACATTTTCTTTGGGGTGGGTGAAAGGTCTGAGGCGTTCATTCACTTCTGCAACTCATTTCCTTGTAACCCGACTGTTGATATTATAGTTTTGGATGGATTAGGTCACTGTGGTTCTGGGTCAGCACCCATGACATGGATCGTTCCCCGGGAACCCTTCCTCTTCAGGTGCAGGACAACTGTCACATTAGAAAACTCCAAGTCCAGCAAGGAGGTGGTAACTTAAAGGGCAGAAAAGCCGAGCCCTTGCAGTGAAGAGGGGCTGGAAAGGTAAACTTGGTGTCAAAGTACAGGAATGTGGGGACAGACTCAGTGTGCCCAATAATGGGACAGACAGTGCTTGAGAGCTGGTCTCTGGTTACCGAGCTTTTTCATTTGCAATTTTATCCTGAAAATCGAAGGGCCTGTCTTTTCACAGAGACAAAGTTCCTCGCTGACCTTTACTGCCTTAGTTTCCCTGTGTTCTAGAAATCCGTAGCCTTTTGAATGTCTGCCTTCTCTGGTTTTCCCTTGGCACTCATTTCCGAATGCTGCCTCCCCACTTCTTCTTGTTCTCCTTTCTACTGCACCCAGAGAATCAGAGCCAGTTGTCAAGGGGGTTACAAAAGACTCATCCGACTGGTAACATGACTCCTTGCCAATTCATGCCCTCAGTGGGACAGGAAACCTTCATTTTTAGCTCTCCGTCTGTATGGTTTTGTGTATTTGTAAATAATAATAATAATAATAATACAGGAAAGTCATATTACGACCAGCATGAAAATGTCAGAGGTTGGCAGAGAAGGCTGCATTTGTCTGGGTTGGAGGCCAGTAAGACAGGTGAAAGCAACACGCGTGGTGCTGCCCTTGGAAGCTGTCTCATCATCTGCTTTTAAGGGTCCTATCAGCAGAGCAAAACCAGCATATCATGTGCTGCGAGCACCAGAACCAAGAGCTTTCCTCTGAGCCAGATGATTCCAGTGTTTAGTTGGGCTCCCTCAGTGAGGGTGTAAACATGACATCAGCGGTCAAGGAGAGACATACTCCTTCTCTTTTATTTTTTTAAAAAAGTGATGTTATTCGATGTAATTTACATACCATCAAATTTACCCACCTCATGTGTAAGGTTCAAAGTTTTGTTTTGTTTTCCGTACATTTACCAATTTGTACAACCAATCACCACAAACCAATTTTACAACATTTCCAATACCCTCCAAAAATCCCTGTGCCCATTTGCAGTTAACTTTTGTTCCCTATGCCCCGAGTCCCAGGCAACCACTAATCTGCTTTCTGTGTCTATATATGTGCTTTGTCTGGACATTTTATATACATGGAATTATAATGGTCTTTTGCGTCTGGCTTCTTCCACTTAGCCTGATAACCTAATAATGAGATTCATTCATGTTGTTGTTTGTTACGTAGAAAGGCTTTAGTATCATTCCACCTCTCTGAAATTTATTGTATTTATTCTAAACCTTACTTTTGATTGTCAAGTAAAAGGCCTTGCTTCCTGTTGAAGAGTGGGTCTTCAGATACCCTAGAATCACTGTAGGAAGTCAGACTTAGTACAGGTAAGTTCATATTTAATCAGGGCATCCTTCAACCCATAGGTTCAAGTTAGCCTCTTGGGTGCCTCAGGTGATTGTAAAGGGCAAGGAAGGGTCTGGGGGCAAAGTTCAGCCCAGGTCCGGGAGCTTCCAATGAGTCAAACCTAAGCAACTGTTAACATCGTCCAGTCCAAGGCGATTAAACTTGTCACTTCATTGGAACAGTATTAAACCAATTGGGATTACTAGATCTTTAGGGATATGTAGACATTCACAAACATAGATTGTTGACCACTGAATGTCATGTCTAGTTATCTGACTTCCAAGGAAGCATAAAACATAGCTTCCTTGAGAAGCCAGTGCAGACTTCACTTCATATGAAAAGAACCTGATACTGGTATCTCACACCTGCTCAATCCCAGAGCTAGTATCACATTCAGCGCCCGCCACACCTGCTTCTTTACCCAACACTGTGGGCTGCTTCCAAGTTTTACCTTAAATCTCACTGGGAGAACTGGGATGGAAGAATTCCAAGGCAAGAGAAATGGCTGCTCCCCGTTTACCCGAATCTGAAGCACAGAATGTTAGTGTCCATCCCGCGGCCTCTGGTGGACTCACTGGCCAATCCAACCTTAGAACTCGGGCGCTCCCAGTGCCCAGATTCAAATTACTAGGCTGTCACCTTCCAAAAACAGCAAATCCCCAGACGTCTCTAGCACTCTCGGAGGTTACAAAACACAGGCCACCGAGGTCAAGTAAGTCTATTCCTTCTACACATCTTCTCCCCTGAGAAGCCCTTTCGTCCCTTTTCAACAGTTGATAATTGGGGCTTTACTAAGCAAAAGTGAATGTGAGGGGTTACGTGCGAGGGATCATTCTCTGCTGTTTTTATTATGAAAATTATTTATAGATGATAGTGAGTTTATATGATAGTGAGAATTATTTATAGATGATCTCTAACATTATTTTTTATATTTTCACATCTAAGCACCACAGTCTGCAGACTCGTACCATGAGAGCAAGATTCTTACCTTTTGCATCTCTGGCATTGTCACTATGTAATAATAATGAGCGCTCATGTTCCACATGTACTTACTTACTCTATGTTAGACAATGTGTTTATACATTTATTGTGTGTCTTATTCAAATTCAAGCAGCTAATAATTGTTGGAGGCTGGTTCAAACTCAAGTCTGTTTGACTACAAAGTGTGTGCTCTTACCTACGGCACTATATTGCACTGCTAATATGCCATATTGTGACGCATGTGTATATGTGTATGTGTCTATGTCCTGTATATGTACTGTGTATGCATGATGGAGATACACCAGGGGTGCCAAAAAGATGTATACAAGTAGACACTTTGGTCAACGTTGCTCAAGCAGTAGTTCGCCGTAATCACAAGTGTCTGGATGTGGATGGTAACCACTTTGAGCACCTCTTGGAGTTGGAGGAGTCAAATGTGACTTGTATTCATCTTTTATTATCAGTATATATTGAGTATTACAATTTTAATATAGTTTTCCTTTCTTAAAATGTGTATACATTTCATTTTGTCCCATAAATAACTTGAAGCAGCTTAGAGTTTTTACATGTCCTAAATAATTTATGATTTGGAAGGTGACAATATATATAAGAGTAATGTGACTTGAAACCAAAATTTGGATAAGAATGTCTGGTAAAAGGTCAACGAAGAGGCTTAAGTGTGTTCTCCGTGTCATAAAACACACGTGTGTGTGTGTGTGTGTGTGTGTGTGTGTAGTTTCCTTGCTGTCTGACCCATATGTACTGATTTTTCAAAAGCCTGCATCTAAGGGGGTGTTACCTATGAATATTTGCTGTTCAACATTTACACAATTGTTTCCACATCTTCTGCACTATTGCCTGGAAACATGACCTGTGACTGACTAAAATGATTGAACCATATTCCTCCAGAGGCACTTGGTTTCAATGTGCTTCTGAAATTATTTTAGGTTGGAAATGGAAATGCTATTTAAAGATCACCTACTGAAAAACTAAACAAGCTACACTCACATAAGAGGTCATAGCTGCTTCTTTCCACCCTGGCTTTCTGTACAGCACAAAATAAAATCCATAGTCACCAAAACAGCCACGACATCGTGGCAGCATGGGAAGACGTCATTAAAACTCTCTCATGTGGATTCCATAGTGGTTCAGTAGGCAGCACTGCAGAGCATTGGGCTTCTCCACAGGGTCACTGGGGAGAAGCAGCTGTTACCCTTTCCCAGATCAAGTTACATATTCTAGGAGAAACAGAATCCTAATTAGATAGAAATTCATTCCCCTTACCATCCAGCCCACTCAAAAACAAAAACAGTGCTAGGAAAGTTCAAAATGTGATAGGGATAAAAATCAAATCCATTTTGGATATAGTGGTGGCGTCAGTTTCACAGAACACATTTCTTCCTGCTTTACAAACACCAAAAGAAGAATTTTCAAAACCTATAGCATGTGCAGTCATGCTTTGTATTCAAGTATTTCCTGAATATACTCACATAAAATACATTAAAGAAAATGTTAAAGTGTAAGTTTATCTAATACCTGAAGTGTTATATGGCAAACTTACATCCTCATTCTTATTATTTTATTTATTTAGTGCACTATTTACTGGTAACAGTGCATTTTAGCCACAAGTAAGAAAACAACAGAGGAATCATGAAATCCTACACCTACAACATTAGAGTTCTAAGTATGTTGTAGTTTAATTTATATCAGAATATATCCTCTAGGGAATACAAGGAGTTAAAACTACAGCTCTAATTGTACAGTTATTTTTAATACTTATTGTCTCACAAAGATAACTAAAGCTAAGTATAATTTCAAAAATTCACAAACCAGTGAGGCATTACTATTGAAAGAATACAGTAACTCTTAAGATACAAATAAATATAAGAAAAACACATTCAAATCTAAGAATAATACATTTAAATAATTACATTATTAAAGCTAAACTGCCAATTCAGATATTTAAAACTACCAATTTACTATGAAGTCACTAGTTACATTTGTCTGGGTCTTGTATAACATTCATTCATTCAATATATTTGGCAAATAATTTTTGAGATCTCTGTGCTCTAGGGAATGTATTTGGCCCTAAGAAAACACTGGAAAACAAAGCAGACGTAGACCCTGCCCTCATAGAGCTTACAGTTTTGTGGGGCAGACAAATGAGAGCATAGGCACCTACACAGAATACAGCATGAGAAGGGCTGTGCTGGAGCCTCCCTTCCTAGAGGAAGCAGCATTCATGCTGAGACCTGTAGGATAAGGACGTGGAAAGAGGATTTCAGGCCGAGGAAAAAGAAAATGCAAAGACCCCTTGGTGCAAGAGAGCCTGGTCTATTCTATAGCAATGGCATCCGAACAAAGAACCTCAGATACTTGTCAGACCAGAATGAAATTTTCGCCCATCGATGGGGAAATGCAGATAGTGTGCTAAGTCTTTTCAAAGCTAAAGTCATTGGATTTTTAATAATTGAACTTAAGGCCACTTTATTTTCTGGCATTAAAATGGTGCCTCTTTTATGAACTGATGGTGACAATAGATGATATATAGACATATATTTAATAAATGACCCTGTTTTAAAAATTAATAAAATAAA
The DNA here is from genome assembly GCF_057876585.1 of Rhinolophus sinicus. Lineage (NCBI taxonomy): Eukaryota > Metazoa > Chordata > Mammalia > Chiroptera > Rhinolophidae > Rhinolophus > Rhinolophus sinicus. The sequence goes on from NC_142508.1 coordinate 20,864,089, forward strand.
AACTACGAGTGTATAGATTTTATATGAGCCTGGGAATCACTGTTCAAAGATTAAACTTCGAAAAGGTATTTAATATGGTTAAAGGGGAGGGGTGAGGGAGACATCAAGGGATGAGGCTACGGAGGAAGGCATGGAGGGCCATGAAAAACATTTGGGTTTTATCCTTAGAACAATGGGAATGATTTTAAGCAAGGGACTGGAACTCTACTTACCTTTGTAAAAAATCACTCCAGGAATTTGTGTGTAGGATGCATGTTGAATGGGACAAGACAACAGGAAGGAAGGCCAGGTAGGCGGCATAAGAGTATCCCAGGAAAAAGGAGATAATAGCTGGCACGAGGAGCAAATCAGTGAGCCTGAGTGGAAGACGACTTCCAGAGATACACTTACCAGGATTTGGCCATCTGCTATATTGGGTAAGGAAAACGGGATGGCCAAGGCTGATGTCCAGGTTTTTGACTTGGGAAAATGAATTGAGAACTGTGCTAACTGTTGAGCTAGAGAATGTAAGAGAGTCTTTTTGCAGAGGAAGATGGTGAGTTCATTTGGAACAGGGTGAGTTTGAGGTGTCTTTGTGTTCAAATTCCATTTGGCCAGTGGTCTACACACGTCTCAAGCACATGAGAAAAGGAGCTGAACTTTGGATGTAAATTTTATAGTCCACAGCACATAGGTAGTAATTGAAACTGTGGACAGGGATGAAATCTCCCAGAGAACACAGCATAAGAAGAGGGCTTAAGGTATATTACTAAAGGGTTGGCAGGAGGTGAGCAACGCAGGAAGAAGCCAGAAACAGAGCAGTCTGGGAGGTGGGAGGAGAGCCAAGAGAGCAAGATGTCGTGAAAACCAAGGGAAGACCTTCTCAAGGAGGGGGCAGGCGACAGTATCAGATGCTGCAGGAATCATCTTAGAGGACTGAAGAAGAATGCACATTGAAATTAGCAAGAGGAAGAGATTAAGGACCTTGAGAAGGGCAGTGGAGAAAGCAGACGCCAGATTATAGTGTGTGAATCTGTCGGCAGGAAGGACTTCTGTCACACAGCATAACTGTGAAAGAGAGGAGGGGAATAGGCCAGCAACTGGCTGAACGTGTGGGTTTGAGAGAGTGGTTCTTTGTTTTATAAACATCGGCGAGACTTGCTCATGGATATTGTAGAAGCACTTGATAGAGTTTGAAGACTTGTTGCAAGGGAAGATAATAGAAATTCAAATATAAAGTATTGACTTGCTTAAAAAAAAATCACAGTGTAACCAAAGGGATGGTTACCAGAAGGGGGGAATGGATAAAAAAGGTGAAGGGAAATACAGTCAATAATATTGTGATAACTTTGCATGGCGACAGATGATTACTAGAATTAGTGGATTGTAAGGCATACAAATGTTGAATCACTATATTACACACCTGAAACTAATACAATATTATATATTAACTATACTTAAATTTTAAAAAATCACAATGTAAAGGTCTTTAAAGATGTAAAATGCAGTGTTCCCATGAGAACACGGGATCCCATTACAAAACTGTCGATGGATTTAAACCGATTCCAAGAAATTCTCTGAGGGAATCCCATTGTAAAATAGTTTTAGATGAGGTTTAGCTCCTGTCCATAGAGATCATACTCTTTAAATAATATGTATCTTTGAATAATTGGTGGTAGAGGAAGCTTCTCCATTGAGGCTGGCTGGCAGAGTCGTTGGAGGCCCACAAGTCTTCGAATTTTTAGCCGACACAAATGCTTTAGTGAGCAAGGGTTCTCTAAAATGAATGGGAAAAACAAGCAAAAAATAAAAACAGTATTAGTGGAGTGACCTGTAAGATACAGACTGTTTTAGAATAACATTAACTGGTGACTTGAAGCAAAATTTAAATTGCAATTAAGTGTTCCAGGCTGTGCCCCTAGAAGAGAAGCTCCAGGGAGACAGACATTTCGTCTGTCTCTGTGTCTGGAGGAGTCTGGCTCATAACGGGTGTTCAGCTGGGATATGTTAAATGAAAGAATACACTTGATTTAAGAAAGCAAGAGCTGGCATCTCCTCTTACTTGTTTTTTAGAATTGAGTGTCACAGAGATATATTTCTTTACTTGCTCTCTCTTCTCCCGGTCTTTCTGATGAATAATTATCCAGGAAACATCTGATGCAAATGATTCCATATGTCCATTATTCAGTCTTAGGTTGATTTCAGTGAAATCTACATAGGTTCCTTCAACAGCTGATTTAGTCTTTATTTGCAACTCTGACTTTATATTACAGTTACAGTACTGGCACGTTACCCAGCAATAGGAACAAGTGGAAAGGCAGCATAGCACAGGCTCAGCTGTAGGCTCTGGACTCAGTCAGCCTGGGTTAAAACCTTGGCTCTGCCCCTTAGTATTTGTGTGACCTTGGACGAGTTCCTCAGCCTCTGTGAACTCAGTATTCTCACCTGTGAAATGTGGATGAGAATGGGACCTACCTCTTAGGGTTGCTTGAAGATCAAACAAATTAATTCATGTAAAGTATTAGAAAAATACTTGGTACCTGGTAGCCTAACCATTTAATATGAACTATCACTCAATTAAAAGATATTATATTTCTGTTACATTTGAGATTATAAACATTCCAATTATCTTTTTTAAAAAAAATAAAAACTATGTTTTTCAAAAACTATTGAGGCAAAATAATTGTTACCAAAATAGGCAGAATAAACCCATCTTAAAAAAAAAAAAAAAAAAAATCACCATTTTCTTTTCTTCCCTAACAAATATACTGCCTTACATATACCTGGAGGAATTCTGACATCCAGTGGTTAGCTGTACTCATAGCAATCAACTGACACAGTTGAAATAATGGATGACTGAAACAACAACCAAAAAGCCTTTCTCATCTTATTCTTACTTGGATTGCCCTTCTAAAGTCATAACAATTGGTGATTGTTTTGTAAAACAAACACATGGACAATTAACTACCAATTAGATGCAAAATCTGTGCCATGCCACTCTGCCTGGCATTGGAGAAAGAGCCTGTGTTTTGACGTGACACAGACAAGGGTTCAAATCGTTGCTTTGTTCTTTTCTGTGTCTATAGCTTCAGGACATGAACTAATGTAAGCCTTAGGGTTTTTGCCCTTATAAGCTCCAAAAGGTTTTAACCTTTTTATTGTAAAATAAAATATAGATAGAGCAACTACACAAATGTATAGTTCTTTAAGTTATTATAAAAGGTGGTTAGTTGAACATCTTTGATCAGCTCCCAGGTTCATGAACAGAACTTCCTCAGCTGCCCCAGAATTCCCTACACAGTCCATCCCCCACTTCATTACTTCCTCCCCTATAAGGAACCACCGTTCTGACTTTTATATTAACCACTTCCTGTAGAGCTCCATCATCTCAGTGTGCTAACCATCACTGTAGTGTCAATAATATATTTTAAATTTTGATATGTCTATTTCTATTTTTTCTTATAATAAAAATGTGTGGCATTTGACTGTGATAATTTCCTGTTGCTCATTGTTATGTGAATTTAGTTTTCCTGAATTTCTAGAAGAATGCTAGGTTTAAGATAGCTCTTCTAAGTTACAGAGCTTCCTATTCTGTTGTCTTCTTGCAATGACCCAAAATATGGTGGCTTGATCCCCGAGGTTTCCTGGTTTTGTTTGGTCACCTCCATACTTTTATGCGCTCTCTCTTGTCTCTGTTTTGCTTGATTTTGATTTTACTCCCAATGTGGGCCTCAGTTCAGAAAGAGAGTACTGACAGTCCAGTTTCATGAATTCCTAGGGTTCAGACTCTTTTGTAATTCCCCTTAGCTTTAGTTTTTTATTGATAAAAATTTGCATGATAACACCCAACTCTACAAGTTGTGAGGATTTTGTGACATACTTTACATATATATTTCATACTTCACATAAACTTACCATGTAATAAAAATAATATAAAACACTAATATTTTAGTTTTTAAAATAGCTAAATTTATTGAGAGTTTTTAATGTGTTAGACAGTGCTAAGAACCTTGCACATACCATCTCTTTAAATTCCCACAACAAATGTATGAGGTAACTACTACCCTAGCCCCATTTTGCAGTGGGAAAACCTTGGCGTAAAAAGGGTAAGTAACTTTCTCAAAGTCACATAGCTAGTATTACTATCTTGGTCTTTTTGCAGGAAATAAAAATTCTCCTCTCCTTAATGAAACAAAAATGATACAATAAATTGTTGCTTGTTTCCATGAAAATACCAGCCCTGAATAATACATACACTATATAGCCCAGCAATTCCACTCCTAGGTGAGGCCAGAATTCCATCCAACATAGGTCCATCTCACACCAGAGGTCAATTTCTGGGCTCTAAGATTCCTGTTTTAGTTGCCACAAAGTCTCTTCTATTGTAGAACTCATTCCAGGGGAAGAGCCATTTGAGGAAAATCCATGCTTCCCTCCAAATCTGCATTGGGTTGAACTATCATTCTTTCTAGCTAACCAGCCCCCATCCTTCTCACCAACCTACATCTCTTGTTGCCTTGGTCCAAATAGTCCAAATTCAGATGAATTAATTTAATGTATAAGACTGAAACTAAATGCTTAAATGAAGACCACTATGTCACTTATATTTCTTTTTATAGAACTTTATACCTAACAAATTTGGTATGTGAATCAGCTCAACATTTCAGTTTCACCTGTTGGCTGTAAAATATAATCTAACTAATTTTCATAAAATTTGCCCGATCCTAAAGAACAGGTGTTGAGGTTTTGTTATCCCATCCAAGGCCTATTTAGGTGTATTAAAAGTGCCAGAATATTTAAATGTAATGTAAAGTTGTATGATGTTCTTTAGACTCCATGAAATTGATGTCCAAGTAGGTTTTGAAAGTTCATTTTTCCAAACTCATATTTTGAAAGAGAAAACCTCGCTAGTCTAATTTTTTCTGCTTTCTATTTGTATTTGGAGTAATTTTAGATGCAATTTTATTGAAACTTTTGTGATATGATTCACTTTTATGATTATAAGTAAACTTTAACCCGGAGAATACAAAATAGCCTGACAATAATACAAACTTTTGATGGTAGGAATTTGTCAATGAAGACCTGAGAGAAAGCATATCAAAAAGGATAATTCTAATTCACTTCGTTTATTTATTTACTCAGTACTTACTGAGTATTTACCACTTAGTAGGCATTACACTAAGTCTTGAGAATACAAAAAATAAACAAAACAGATCTCTGCCCACATGGAAATTAAGTCTACATACATTATATTATAGAAGTCAACTTAACTTTTAAAAAATGAGTTCTAGTCAGAATGTTAATATAGTTATAATATTACCCACTAAACACTTTGGAATATATCAAGAAAAGCAAGAAATTGGTATCTTACATCAGAGGAAGTATTAAGGATGATTTTAAAAAACAGGTAATTCTGGAAAGAAGTAGCATTGCAAAAGTATCAAAGATGACACTAAGAAACTTCCCCCCTATACATTCTTCATTAACATTTTTGTAGGCAAAACTTTTTTTTTTACCTAGTATCCGGCGGATTTCCGGCCATTCTCTCTGTGCTTCCAGTGCAGACTTCAGTTTAGCGCACAAAGGGACATAATCCATGTAATCTATTAATATGCGGATAACGCTGCCAACCAAGTGTTTCATCCAAGGAACTGTAATAAACTCACAGAACTGAGAGAATTGATTAAAAATTTAATTTAGTTATACTTTTAATATACCATATAATTAAACACCCTTGTTATGACAATTACTATCTTTGTCTTTTTTACAGGTAATAAAAGATCCCTCCTTGTAATGAACAAAAAAGAAAAACATCGTTTTCTTGTTTCTGTGAAAATATGAGCCCTGGAGTTACATATATGGCTCTGATGCGATTGTAGTCAACATAACGTGGAAGAATCATGCTTCTTTCCATGATTCTTCTTTCCATGCTCCTAGCCCAAATATTCCACTGAACAAGCGTAAGTTGTTAACTGCATACACCTTCACATTCTTTTACATTCAGTTTCCACTTCAAGAAAAACAGACACCATCTTTTTGCCTCGCTTTACGCTTATAGCCCCATATTATCGCCAACAAAAAATCCAAGAACGATAAAAATGTAAAAGGTAGAGTTGATTTCTCTTTTCCTGTTACGTCTCTAAGTTAGGATGATGACTCAACATGAATGAAAGGCTGTAACTCACCGGGTTATCTTTTATTACACAGGATGTCCATCCTGGCAGTACCTCTTCCTCTATCTCTGACCACACAAACGAATTTCCGAAGATGTCCCCGTGCATGCACTCAAAGCACATCTCCACTTGGTAGCCGTTATTCAGCAACAGCCTCAGCATTGCCTCATCGTTTAGGGCGTACTGAATGGCACTGGGGAACCGAGTGTCATTCACATGCATGAAATAACAGTTGACATTAGCTCCATGGGCGAGAAGCAGCCGGACGATTTCATGATTATTGGCCCGCACTGCCACAAGGAGGCAGTTGAGGGGATCTAAGTTTGGGTCGGCACCTGCATTCAGAAGGACTTCTGTGCAATGGATGTCATTATTAGAAACCGCGAAATAGAGCGCAGTCTTCCTTTCATCGTCGTAGCTCTCGGAAATGTGGTCAGCAAGCAGAGAATTGACGTCAAAGCCATTTTCAATGAGCAGTTCCAGGCACTGTACGTTTTGTCCGTCTGCTGCGGAGTGAATTGGTGTTAGCCCACTTTTCCATATTGCATTTTTGGATGTTACTGGGATAAGATATTTCAGCGCACTAAAACAAAAACAAACAAAACAAAATAGCCACATGGCATGAAGAAAATCAAGAAATTAAATAAACCAGCTTTCTCACTAGACAAATGAATGCTGTTTCTTTAGTTTATTTTTGCTAGATAACCTTATACAAAGACATTTAACCTTTGTCCATTGACTTGCTATTTAATATAATTTAGTTTAGTTTTGATTTAGCTTCTCATTCTAAACAGTCCTGGGGATCATGCTGATCATCTTATATATTTTAGAATTTCATCCTAGAATTTTAGAATTCAGGAGCCTTCCTCATCTTCCAGTTCTTCTCTGAACAAGATAATATTTATCACTAACCAATGCTAACTTAGTGAAAAAAATAAGAGTAAGCACATCTGATGCCATAGAGGAATGCTTCACCCTCTTGACCATTAGAATCATAAAGTCACAGGAAGTTAGGGCTGGAAGTGACGTTGGATATCACTTAGTCCAATACTTTCATTTAACAGAAGAGCAATATGAAGTCTGCAGAAATGACTTGTCCAAGGTCAAATGGATATGGAGCAAGGACTAGAATTTAGGCCTCTTGAGTTCTCATTCATTACTCCTCTTTCTTCCTGAGCAATCTATGCTTTAATATTGGCCAGGTCATGTCTGCTTTAATATTGGCCAGGTCATGACTTGAAATTGAATTGCTAGCCACAAGAAGGGTCTTTATGATTTTTATCATCCTTACATCAGTCCAATGGAGATAACTAACTGCAGCTTATGGTTCTAAGAACTTGAGATAGTTGTACATTTCACAGGTGACTACCAACCAGAAACATGTGAGAGCCACCAGCAAGTATAACTTGATCTCTTGTGCCTAATTCAGAGCTACCAAGTGTGAATTTATGAACACTGGGAATAAAGCCAGGTAAACTTTGACAACGTGTCACTTAGCGTCAATTACGTGTCATTGGCCACTTAACTTAGCTAACGTGGCCAATGAAAGTGATAAAGCCTAACTATTTCAAACTTTTTGAACTTATAAAATATATTTAATTGCCTAAAACCACCCTCTCGGGGTGGGTAGTTTAATATGGTGATTACAGACTTCTACTGAGTGAATTTTGGCACGTTTTGTGATTGAAAAACCTATCCAACCATTTTTTTCAGAATAAAGATATCTAAACTTATAATTAAACTGTTTTACTCAGTAATATATTTTGTATTATGCTATAATAGCCATACATGGTAATAAATAACCCAAGTAATACTGAGAATATTTTTACAAATTTTAATTCTTTGCCAAGGGCAAAATTTTTAGAAAGTCTGTAGCCTTTAGTTAAACACTTAAAACAAAAACAAAAACAGAAAGGCACATTTGGGTGGCTTGTGCAGAATTCTCATGTGTAACTTCTTTCTAAAAGAGAAACTCCTTTCATTATAGAAGTAGTGTACATTCAATGTGGAAATTTTATAAAGTACACGAATATATTTTAAAAAGAGGAAACCAAACAAATATTTAGAAAAACAAAACTTGTGAATATTTTGCCTATTTCTTTTTGGATTTGGGGTATTATTACATAGATAGACATGATTATACTATATAAGCAAATTTGTATTTTTCAACTTAAAATGATCATCCTATGAGTCACTACTCACAGATAGTGCCCCTCGTAGGCAGCTCGGTGTATAGGAAGATGCCCTGCTCTGTTAGGTATGTTTCCACTTCCTCCATATTCCAGTAAGAGGGAAATGCAGTCAGGATTGCCCCCTCCTGCTGCCTCAAACAACACTGACGCCCCATCATCCGCCAAAGCAAACACATCACCGCCTGGCCAAATAAAACAGAAAATACGTGGCATAGTGGTAACTGGGTAGATTGCCAAGATAGTCTCCTTAAAAATAACCCATTGTTTTCCTTTCTGGTTAAGACTTAAAATTAAAAGCATAGAATTAAGAACATCTATGTTTTCAATGTTTTAATAGGCAATCATGCAGCATGTTTCATTTCAGTAGAAAAGTCTTTGCATCACAAGAACATCTGAGAAACCAACAAATCAATGTCTATAATAGACCAATGCTCCCAGGAAAAGGGATAGTTACACTTTGAAGTTTTAAGACAACAGTTAACACTATTAAATTTCAACAAATATTTATCAACTGCTCTCTATGTGCAAACACTGTGTGTGATCTTCAACAGAAGATACTAAGATGAGTTGATCTGACTATTTTAAGAAGCTCAGAGGGACGGTGAAACAAAATATCATCAAAGAATACAAACTGTGTAACATTCAGGTGGCAATCAGGACTAAGAGGCCTGACGCAGGGGAAAGAGTATGTGTTTGGATGATGGCGCTGCCGGTGACCAGGAGTTTGGGGCAAGCTATGTACTTCTGTGAACCTCCATCTCCTCATCTGTAAACGAGGGTGACACAGCTTATGTCATAGGGCCTATTTGATCACTGAATGAGGTTGCACTTTAGGGGCCCCAAAAATGTTAGTCTTTCCCCCATAGAGGATTCTGGGGGACCAAGCCTTTATTTACAGATGAGGAAACTGCGGACCAGGTGTTTAGGTAACTAGGCTAGAGTCAGACAACGAGTACGTGGCAGAAACTGTTTTCAGATTTTGCCCTCTTCATTCCTCGTTTTGTAGTTGTATAAAGCACCTGAAGGTTTCCAAAGAGGGGCGACATCACAGTCTGTTGGGCAGAATGGGGGAAGGCTTCAGGGAGAAGTTGACTTTGAATTATGTTGGCCAGGATTCCAAATGAGGGCAAAGACCTGGCCCAAACCCAGACAGCGGGAACGTGAGGAACGTTAGGGAGCACTGCTCCTGTGATCTGCCTGGAACACAGGATACAAGTCTGGGGCAGTGAGGGCTATACCTGCTAAAGCAGGCAGGATGATGCAGAGGGTCCCGTGCGAGACTCAGGGCAGCAGGAAGCCACTGAGTGTCTGCGAATAGTTGGCAGCATTGTAGCTGCTCTTTAGAAGGAGGAGCTGAGGTCAGCAGGTAGCATGTATTCTTTGATGGGGAGACTGGAAGCCTGGAGAACAGTTAAGAAATGATTGCATTGGTCCAGGGAAGATGTGAGGGAATGAGCAGGATGCAAACCAGAGGGGCTGCCAAGGTGAGAACAGGTGAGCGAGACACTAGCACGTGGCAACTGGCTAGATTTGGAAAAGGAAGAATCAGAGGTAAACCTAAGCTTTCAGTCTTGGTTGAGAGAAAGGATTAAATCAAAAGCGTGAAAGAAGGGAAATTCAGTTGAGGAGATGAGTGTGAAACCTTGGTGAGCCATCTATGTGAAAACTGGGCTGTCTCTGGAGCGAGCAAGCGGGGATGGGCACGCAGATATGCAGGGTGTCACCGAGATGTGGACTAGAGGGCTGTTGAGGTGATGGAGGACAGGGCACCAAAGTCTGGTGCCCAGTGACATTCAGGAGAGGAGCAGGAGCCAGTGAGGAATGGAGGACAGGACATCCAAGAGGCAGGACAGAGTGAGGACCGCGCAATTGCCTTTCCTGTACCTTTGTGGATTAGGTGTTCCAACACCTCGCAGTGGCCGAACTCCGCAGCCACACCTAGCGGTGTGATGCCAAACCCGTCCCTCAGGTGCACGTTGCCGCCGTGCTTCAGCAGCAGGGCTATGAGGTCGTTGCGGCCTTGTTTGGCGGCTTCGTGCATTGCCGACCAGCGTTTGGCACATGGCTGGTCAAGGATGGAGTTGTGTTTGAGGAGAGTAGACACCATATCGTAGGAGCCGTTTCTTACAGCTTGAAGATGGTTATCAAAAGAACAATCGACAGTAGGCATATTAACACGGATATCTTAGATGGCATGAAACGAGTTACCCAATTTAATACCAAAGGAGATGTTAAGCTATTCCCGCCTGCAAGAGAATATTATGCTTTTCCTACACCTTCTATTTCTTATATGCAGATTTCTCTTGTGGAGTGGAAGCATGCAAGATGAGACTGCCTTTTCTTAGAGAGCTTGACCTACTGAGATTCAAGAGTTTCATGGAAAACAGTGCACATCACTAAGACAGGGTGTTGTGTGTAATCGTTCCAAACCTTGCTTTCTTCATTAACAAGATGAAAATAGCATCCACTGTTGGGTTGTATAAATTAAATAATGTATGCAAAAGCTTTAGTATGCACTAGGAGCTCAATAAGTGATAACTTATTATTAATATTATTTCATTACTTCTAGGATCCTAAAGCCACATACGTAAGTAATTTTTATCAAGTTTGCCCCTTCTCTAGAAAGAGTCTTCCCCCCGCCCCCCTGCCCCAACAAACAACAGTATGAAATGAGCTTCTCTTTCCCATGCTCGTACTGGGAGATTAGCAACAGGCATGTTTAGAATCTAGATCGGTCGGTTGTTCTGAACAGAAAAAGTGTGTGACAGCTAATGACTACAGTTTCAGAGGTTTGCTGAATCAGATGTCTCTCTCCCCCTCTGCTTGTTTCTCAGAGCCTGAAAGTACACTATTTAAAAGTGTTTTCCCCCTTAGATTATTAAGAGATTGTCCCAATTTAGACATATTTCTGAAAGATGTAATGCACTTTTCTCTTATCAGTAAGTAAAATCTTATTAAGAAATAGCAGGATGAATGATACTCTCTGCAAATGGAGATGAATACAGTTTCATTCATTCATTCATTCATTCATTCATTCATTCAATCTGTGCCGGCTATATGAGAGGTGCTAAATTAGGAAAAAGACAGAGGTAGTTCTCACGTGTGGAATTTACAGTCTAGGGAAGCCTATACTGTATTCTGTTTGAAGAGAGACTCAGAGTCTGGGCTTTTGCTGGGAAAGGCAGGAGGAGATGTGGGGTCACATACAACATCCCAGGCAGCCAGGAGGCAGAATGCGAAAAGGATGTGAGGCCACGGCAAGGGAGAGGGCTCCAAAAGTCATAAACAGAGGACAGAGACAAACTTTGCCTGCCACACTTGGAGGCAGGCAAGCCATCACTGCAGTGAGATTTCACTTTTTCCCCTCCTCACTGTCTAAATTAGAGTCTGTGGACAAATGCCTTTCTCTGAATCACCCACCTGCCACTGGCAGCTCTAATTACAGTGAATTACCTCATCGAGCTGGTGTTGCTGCAGAGCAAACATCAATACATTAAACAAACTGAGAGCTGTGTCCTCATTTATCTTCTTGCTCCTCCTATTGCATTTTTTTCTACTTAGAAATAATGTGTTAAATAATGAACCTCTTCTCTCATTATCTGTTTTCCTTTTGTTGGACTCAGAGAACATATCGATTAGAGATATTATTAGTCTTTCTTCATGACAATCACGGTATATAGGTCATATTCATCTGAAAGTAATTTTAAAACTAGAACTACTTGAATTTTTTTTTTTGGAACTAAGAATATATTTTATTTCCCATAAATAATAATATAAATTGTGGGGAGCTCCTCTCATAACCCATAAAGCCATTCCTAACCAATAAATGTCTGAAATAATGAAAACTAATAAGGCACAGTATTTGTGTAACATAACTAAGTAAAATACAAATTAAATAATTTATGAAATAAAAAATACATCTATATGTACCTTCAATAATAATGCTTGAAGAGAACCACGTTTCAGTTGAGGAGTTAGGGAATTCGAGAATTTTGTGTAGTTTATGGGCACTTTTGAACACTTCATATTCTGCTGTCACTTTTCCTTTTTATTTTAAATTTCTGTCATTTTCTTTCTGGGTATATGTGTTTTGTTCATGCAATTTACTAATCAGCAGTAGATTATTTTCTGAGTCATATGACATACAAATAGAGAAGGTTTTTCTGATGTATCTTGATGGATTGGAAGATTGAAAGAGGAGATGGAATAAACAGGATATATATTAATTTGTGAGAAAGAAAATGTCTGAAGTAAAATTAATTGGCTTCTTCTGTAGCCTGGGTCCCACTGGCCCGGACAATCCTGTGGCTATCTGATTGGACAGAGGTGACACCAATTTCAGAGGGGAGTCTGAGTGCAAAAACCCTGAATAAGTGTCAGAAAATCAGCAATCAGATACACACTACTCAGCAAATCACTGGGTAACGTGACTGTACCACATCAAAGTACCATGGTCAGGTCGGGTGGCTGATGGGCAAGAGAGGTCTAGGAGGACAAAAGGTGTGATTTTTTTTTGGGGGGGTGGGTGGGTATCTAAGGATGTTCCATAAAGACAAGGATGATAGGATTGGGTTAAGAAAAATAAAATGGCATTGCACCGAAAAATAAAAAGAACAACACTTTTTTTTTCTCTTATCTCTCCTTTATAAGCTAATGGACTGTGAGTAGCAAATTTCAAAGTAGCCCATAGAATCAGGAAGAAAACTGAGAAACTGTTATGGGTGATCCATTTTCCTATGACCCAAAAAGACCTAATGTGTTTTCCACAATGAAGGTCCTAAAGAAGGTAACCCAAGAAAAATTCTTATTCTCCAGAAATGTGGATGATGGGGACATAAGTGAAAACCTCCTGAATATTTCCTTCACGAAACTTTTATCTTCTCCTTGCTATTACCGCTTGGTTTTTAAAATTTATTATTTCCAAATGTTCACTTTATTTTGACTTTGCTAACTCAGGATCAAGTACTTTTCCCACACTTCAGATAATGCTAGAGAAACCAACAAACGAAACTTTGAAATGCATATAAATACTTAATGCTCTGTTATGGGCATTAAACATCAAAGAAAAATTTAAGTAAAGTAAAAAGAGACAAGTGAGTGACAATCATGACTTATTTGTCCCTTAAGAAATAAGTGGGTTGAGAATAGAAGTAGAGACTAATTCTAAATTTGCAATTTGAGATGGTATAAGAACTCTGGAGGAGTGACTTTTGTTTTCCTCTGTTTTGAAGAAATCAAAGACTATACAAACAGCAACAAATACATGGATGTCGCTGCAGATACTCCATGGTTTATGCCTTTACAAAAATAATATAAAAAATAATATAATCATAGTAACAGTGGCACAGCAACCCAGAGGTGTAATTGCAGCTTAAAAGGTTAAAAATCATTGTAAAAATCCCAGTTATTTTTGCACCTACCTAATATTAAGTGCCTGTAGTACCAGCTCAAGAAAAGAGCTTTGGTTTATTTATGAAAATCACCATGTTATGGTGATATAAGGCTGGTTAACATGGAGAGACAGCTATCTGTTCCCCTCTACTCGTGTTTCCCCTTTTCCTTTTAGCAACAGAAGCCCCCAGGTTTTAGCTGGACACAGTTTATCCAGGTAGAGACTACATCTCCAGGCCTGCCTTGCACCTAAGTGTGGCTACGTGACAAAATCTGCACTCACAGTGTAGGAATGAAAATGCTGGGTGCAATGCCCAGGTCAAGTTCTTAAACGTGAAGATGTTTTTTCAAGGCTTCCTCTTTCCTCCTTCCTGCTGGCTGGGAAATGGTGACATCTGAAACCCTGCCATCCTTGGGCCACTCGCTCTGAAATGTGTGTGAGAGAAATGAACTTCTTTTTAAGTTGTTGTTTGTTGGTTTTTTTTGTATCTGGGTTTGTTTTTCATTTGTTACAGAAGCTTTGCCAATACCCTAACTCTAATAATTAGATTGTTTGTCCCATCTAATCTGAATTCGGGAAGGCTGAAAGCTCTGACATGGGGCAAGAGGAAGCAAGAAGAAACCATATTGGAATGACCGCAGGCTGTGGTGACACTATTCATTTAGCAAGTTATGTCCAGAGGCAGAAGGCTGCCCAGCTCTCCCTCCCCTGTCTGCTGGTGACCTGTCTACACTCCAAGTCACAACTTAAGAGCAACTATCTCTTTGGAAGCGTCACAGATTCACTGCCTTCTTAGTTCCCTAATTTACTTTGAATACACACCTTTATTATAGTATTTCTATTTACATCATATCTAGCTTTCCCACAAGATTCTTCGAGAGGAGGAAGATTATCCCACTCATCTTTGTATTCATTTGCCCATCACGGTATCTGGCTGAACATGAACCTCCAGAAATGTTAGTTGCACTGATGTTAAATTAATGTTGTCAAGTGTAAATATTTTACTCTTGTTCATGACTTGTCTAAGTTTTCTGTTAACAATATTAGGTTGTTTTTAAAATTAGTGATTTCTCTGTGAACAGGAATTGTGGTAGGTAAACTAGCTGTGACTACAACTCATTATACTTTATTTTCTTTCTCTGTCATTGCTGATAAAAAAATCTTAGGTAATAATCCTCTTACACACACACACACATACACACACACGCAATTTCATACTGGCTCTCTCTCTAGAGCATCTACCATGGGGCAAGGGTTTAATATATATTTTCTCTAATTTTATAACAATTCTGCATGGTAGGTGGTGTATTTCCATTTTACACATGAGGCAACTGAGGCCCATGATTGCAATCTCATAGCTAGGATTTAAATCTACATAACAGTACTGCTAAGAAAGATCTTAAAAGTTCTCAGCATAGGAAAAAAATTGTAGCTATGTGAGGTGAGGTAAGTTAACTAAATGTATTGTAGTGCTTATTGTGCAATATATATGTGTATCAATCACATCCTATACCTTAAACTAATACAATGTTATATGTCAATTACATGTCAACAGAATTGGGAAAAAATAAATCCACAGATCTCAGGTGCCTAAGCCCAAATCCTTACTCCACAACACTATGTCCTAAGAGAAAGGAAATGTTATCTCTGCTCCTTTGGAGTTAATCTTATCTCTCTCTGCTTCTGCAAACAGACCTGCCAATTCTCATAGGTCACCAAATAGCAGGATATGCACGCCTGAGAAGAAGCTGATAAATGACACCTTTAGGTTTATCATTACTTCTTTGTTGTGTCACAGTGGCGAACCATTTGTAGGTGCCCGGGGCTGCATCTGAGTACTTGGAATCTGCTCCTCCTCTTCCTGTCCATTTGGCTTCATTGTTCTTTTATAGACTTGGCATCTATCTTTGGGATCCCATTTCTGCCTCTTTCGTCTGGCTCTGTACCACAATGCAGCCCTCCTTACCGCTGGGCCCCACCTAGAGAATATTCCTTTAGAACTAGCACTTTTGGCCTCATAACACTCCTAATTCAGATCCCTCCCAGTCAGTTGATGCTGAAGGATCTGTCACATGTGATCTCTTTGTGGGACAGAAAAACAAAACCATCAGACAGATGAGATGGGGGTTAGGGAGGAACTCAGGGAATGGAAGGAGATGAGGTCACATAATTTTAGCCAAAACAGTGGTTTCCAATAAATACTTATTAAATATTTATTTGTCTCAAACTATAATAGTTCTAGGAAAAAAAAAACAACGGTCATTTACCAATCAGAAGGGGCGTCTCTCCTTTGCCATTTTTGGTGTTTGGCCATACTCCCTTTTCTAGTAAAGTTCGTACATTTTCCACCAGCTCAGCTTTCACCGCCAAAGTCAAGGGTGTTTCTCCATCAGCGGTCTTGAACTCCCAGAGTGTCTTATAGGATGCTGAGATGTGAAAGCATTGTATAAAGTTAAAAATCTTTACTTAAAGACATCACATAAGTCAGAAAAATACACTACTATATGCATTAGATTGAGCAAAGTCAATTGGTGAAAAAGGGAAGACTAAAAGGAGACGTGAGTAAAGTTGATCAAATGATGGTCAGTATAAGTTGATGCGTGTGGACTTGCTAATTAAGTTAACAGCTAAAAAACCAACATCTACATTACAAGGTGCTTTTTTTTAAAAAAAAATGGGTTGTGAATTCTCATTTCTTGGTAAATGATAATATAATTCCCTAATCCTTAGCATTACCATTTAAATTTTATCTGAAATTGGTTTTTATCAAATGAAGTCTGTGAATGTGGAAATGAGAAAGCATTTGAATGAATGTATCCTGTCAGAATGTGTTAGAAATACTATACTTGACATTATCTTCTCTATCAGTCTAGCTCTCTATTTTCTTTAGCTGGCTAGTGGGCTGGATACTTAATTATCAAGTATCTATCATTATCTCCCAGAACATAGAACCAGGGAGCAACACCGAAGGTTGAATGATAGGGCACCCACAACGTGTTCCGTAAGATGCCGAGATGTGAAAAATACTGTGTTAGAACATGGAAATTATTAATATTTAACCCTGGGTCAATTTACCATGATATTTATTTGTGTTTACACTATGAAAAAATTAATATAATGCGAGGAAAAATACAGTAAGTACTACTTGTACTATATAATTATTTTTAGAAACTGTTAAGAGATGTTCAAGATGAAAAATTAAAAACCAACTTCCAAAAGCAACAAGATTTATATTCTAATCAATTAAGTCATGATACGTACAAACTTTTATCACTTTTAGGAGATAAGCACATCTTCCCGCCAACTTGTGTCCTTAGAAGGATGCAAAGGTGAACACTGAACCTCATGAAATACGCTAATTTTTGTACCCTAAGTTTAAAACATGGGTATTGCCTTTGCCCAGTTTTTATTAATCTTTTATTCCGTCTCTTCTTTTTCCTTGCTTGTTCACTGAGAATGCTCCCAAATTCTACATTCTTGTTACAATGTGGTCTAAAGGATCTATGTTCTCTTACCGTCCAGAACGATTTCAAGTACTTGCTGAACAGGCTGAACAACAGCTTCGTGCAGGGGAAACCATCCTTTTTCATCGGCTTCATCTAACGCATATTTACATTTCACATATTCCTGGAGCTCTAGAATGTGACCTAAATGAAACACATGGGCTGGTAACAAATCTCTGCCTTGGCAAGATGGACTCTCCAGTTCATCCCTGTGCAGGCAATACCCTCATTTACCTTGTTTAATGGCCTCCACGAGTTTTCTGTTTTGATCACTTAGTGGTACAAATCTGCCAGGGAAAGAAAAACAAGCCCTATTTATAAAAGTGGTATCCTTCAAGGAACCCCAAATTTTAATTTATATTGAGTTTTTGTACATAATCTTAATAATGAGGATCTATAGGAAATGCATTCAACTGATTTTCTCCACTGTAAACAGGAAATGTCTGAGAGTCAGGTACACAGTGTATTTGTGATACAGTAGACCTCAGGAACATTCATGAAGATGACAAAATACAAGATTATAATGCTGTCTCTGAAATGAGTTCTTAGCAACAAAAAAGGAGTAAGCAACTAAAATCAGAGTGAGAAGAGCTGGGTTCAGATTCTGTGACTTTATAATCCTGGGAAGGCCAGTTGGCCTTTCTAACTGGTGCTTTTTTCATCTGTAAAGTGATGGGAATAAGTAGGAAGATCTTTAAGGCTTCTTCCCAACTTAAAAACTCTATGCTTAATAAATGTTTGTCACTTTAAACTTAATAATTGCTAATTAATGGTTGCTTACTTGAGAGTGTCTGAGCCACACTGCATGGGAGTCTGAATCACCTCATCCACAAGTACAAACAGGCTGAGCATTTACTGAACAAACTTCCAGTCACCGGTCCATTAGGTCATGATTTCAACCCTTATGACAATTCTCTGGTGTGTATGTTTATTCAAAGGAAACAAGGTATGTATTTCGTGAGAAATTGATTTAACTCTATCAAGAAACATTTGCTGGCATTCTAGGGTTGTGAATGCCATCATGGGAACTCTAAACGTCTAAAATCTGTTGAAGATAACGGGACAATTAAAGAGACAGGAAAATTTTTAAAAGCTCGAAAGCAATAATTTTATAGCACTGACTCTATTCAAAAGCACCACGGAATTTCAGAATACCAGATTGTAAATAATATAACAGAATGTAAAGGTAAACTGAAGTTTATTTTTGTCAGAAGAATAATGGATATTGTTCGAGACAGAAATTTACTTTTGCAGTCGCAGACTTTAGAACCACTGCTAACATAAAACATCAATTTTCAGTATAATTTATTAACTTCTGTCATTTGAATAGTAGACAATGAAATAGGCTCTGGTTGATACATTACTTTGTCATATATGACAAAAGCACTCAACTCTTTTCCCATTCACTGAAGTTTTGGGCTAGGTGGGTTAGCATTATTCTTCATATTTTAAAGATGCAAAAATGGAATCCATTACTTACAAAGGTTGCCTGAGTCAGGGGAAGAATGGGCTCTAGAACATACAAAACAAACCTCTGCATATCTATGTGTACATCAGTTGTATAAAATGTACTTGCAAATTTGTTAAAGTTTATTGTCCTTTTTGATTCCATATTGATTTAGAAAATAGGCAATCGTGTGCAACAGAATTCAACTAGAAATTTCCCCTCCAGATGATTTCCATCTTGCACTGGAGATGGGAATTTGTGGCAGGTCAGACTGCTAAACATGTGCACAGTGGCCCTTGTAAAGTTGTTCAATTCTCTTCCAGAAAAGAAGGGTGAGCATTTCCTTAGAGAAGGAGTCAGGAAATGTCATTCATTTCATCTTATACCAAAATGAATGGCATGAAGAAATTTTGTTGAGAACAGTCACTTTGTTACCTTTCAGGGTAAAATGTAGTCTTGCTGGCTTCAATGGATTCTTGAATACTGAGCTGAATATCATAACTTGTAAGATGATCTTCATCGGGGTCATCATTAGTATCCATGACTGAATAGAATTTTGAAAGAATTAATTTCTTATTATCAGCAAATGGCAAAGAACACCATATAGTTAACATGAAAGATGCAAAATGAAAAACCAAAATGCATTCACCTGTCTCCATTTAACAAACACAAACGCAGTTAACATTTCAATCTGTATTATATGTGAAGCCCGCTGTAATTTTTGAAGTCTTTAAATACCTGCCCTTTGGTATTTTCTGATGTTGATTTTCTTTTCAGTAACAACTCCAGTTGGGCTTACAAGAATTCACTTTTGCCACATATCTGAGTTACAATAATTTGGGCCCTTGAGTTTTCCTCAAAACACTGTTCTACACAACACATTAGAAGTTTAAAACTCTACCCTAGAAGAAGTAAGACAGTGGCAAGAATAAAGAACAGTGAGCCTTTCACATTCTTTAGTCTTTATTCTGTCTGCTGTGTTTGCTTACATGCCGATTAATCCCTCTTCTCACACCAGCAATGCTGTGAGTTGGCTGCCTTGAATTGCAGTTATTTCTGTATTTGTGTTCAACTTCTTGTAACAGACTCTATGCTTTTCAAGGTGAAGGGTGTACCTCACTAATCTCTGCATCCCCTACTGCTCTAGAACATGCGTGGCACAGGGAAGCTCTTCAATGACTATACCCGGGGTGCCAAAAAATGTATCCAACTGGACATTTTGGTCAATGTTGCTCAAGCAGTAGTTCGCTGTAATCAGAAGTGTCTGGATGCCGATGGTAACCACTTGGAGCATCTCTTGTAATTGCAGAAGTCAAACATGACTTGTGTTCATTTTTTTTGTTATTGGTATAGATTGAGTATTACAATTTTAACACAGTTTTCCTTTCTTAAAATGTGTATACATTTTTTTTGGCACCCCCGGTATTTGTTGAATTAAAGTAGAGAGAATAGAAAGTTACAAATGTAGTGGCCTAGCCTTGCCCTCAGGAAATCTGAAGATGGTCCTTGACATAAGGACCATCTTAAGTCCATCCCCAGACCAGAGACCAATCTCCTGTTCCTGCCCCCTGCACAGTTATATCCATTATGAGCCACTGCTCTTGACTGGCCCATCTCCTCCGAAGATAATGAGCAAAGACATAAATTATTTCTCATTGGCTTGTTTCTTCCAATGATCAGATTAGAAGAGTGAGTGGCTCTCATTACTATTGGATCCATTGTTTTATCTTAGAAAATTGATTAAGTGTAGCAATGCAAATAGTTCTACAGCTGGATTGACTGACCAAAATAAAACGATTTTTGACTACTGGTACTTTTCAAGCCAAATGCATTGTCTATCTGAAATTATACACTGTGGTGTGTCTTTTCAAGGGGAAATAAACAAAGAGTACTCTGTGGGCAATTTCCAAAACACAGTTGACACTTGCATTACTTTTTCTCATTGTCAAGGTTAAATAAGCTCAAATTTTAAGGACAGTTCTTTATATGGTTATAGCCAAGGTCCCTGGATGCGCACAGACTGCACACAAACTCAGCGGCATCATTATACTTTTTATTGTTCACTGCTCTGCACGAGTGGCCTTATTGTCACTTTGAGACAGAAAGGAGAGAAGAGTGATAAAGTTTGGAGACTGTTCGTGAGTCAGTAACAGCAATCCACTAAGCATGTTTCTCACACCACGATATCTCAGTGTACTCAGAGGCCAACATGTGCCCCAGGGAGTCTATTCAACAAATAGATTTAAGTGGTGTTTTATTTATTTATTTTTTTTATTGGTTACTGGTTCATTGTCTCTCTCCTCCCCATAGCATGTAGTCCAATAAGAGCAGAGAATTTGTCTGTGTCAGCAGTACCTACAGAAGCATCATCTCATGGTTTGTGGTCTCTGTGTGTTGAATGAATGAGTTACTAAATGAACCCTAACATCTTCTAAGGTCTGCTTTAGCCTTAGAGCTAACTGTTCCTCAGGTATGCAGTCTTTCTTTCTTCCAACTAAACGAATGTGATTACCCACTCTGGGCGTGGCTTTATTTCTCTCACTCTTGTGCTTTTATATCTCATTCCTCTTCATTCGCAAGGCCCTTCCAGCTGTTCCACACACATGGCCCACGCTGCCTCAAGCCTGGCTCACCACATCCTTCCTATGGAAGCCCTTGCTGAAAGTCTCCAATCCTCCCTCGCCTTATTTATCTATGAATATCTCCTCTTACATAATATTTTTTCCAACGTCTGGATTTATACTCCTTTTGTTTGTTTTGCAAATTCTTCACATATTTGTGTTTTGTATTCCCACTTGGACTATTAGTTTTCTGAGTGAAAACAAAAACAAAAAAGAACTCTTTCTTTTTCCTTTATGTCTTCTCTCTCTACTTCCATTCCTAGTGAGCTTTAGCTCATGGCTTTTCTCAGTGGTCACTGGAAAAAATGTGTTGACTCATTAGTAGCGGAAAAGCACTGAGTCCTTCAGACAGCACAATTAGATGGTGAAGTTAAGCTTGTGGCATCGCCAGCTGCCTTTCCCACTAATATCTCTGTGGTGATAGGGGATTGCATGGCTCTGGGATTAGTAATGGGATACAGAGCCTTTCACCTAGTTAAATCACCAGCTTAACTCCAAACCTGTTTGAAACTTGGGCTTCTAGTACATGAGATGCCACAGACCATTTAGAGAACTGAGTTGGTCTGTGGAAAGTTTTTTTTTTTTTTTTTTTAAATGTCCTTTTCACTATGCTCCAGAGAGGAGTTATCTAAAACTCTTAACTGTGTTGTATCCCTAATGACAGCAGGGTAGAAATGGTGAGAAAACTCCTACTACATGGAACAACACCCACCTGACACAAGCTGTCTCCAACCTTTTACTAAAAGCTGGGGATAAAGTGGAGATCTGTGTGCAGGTGCAGTAAGGCGTCAGACAGACATTCAGGGGAGCATCACCGGGATAGACCTAGAGGCATCAAGGTGCAACGAGAAGGGCAGGAAAAGAGTTACTTATCTGTACCTCATATTTAAATGAGCAGGACTCAATCCCAGCAGAAGGTTGGCAACCTATCGCCAGCCTTTATTTAAAATTATCTGTAAGCACCAATCAGCTAGCTGAGGAAAGGCCAAATAACATTTTGACACCCTTTAAGACCTATTTGCTGGTACCCCGCTTCTCAATCTAGAAAAATTAATCGACCCTTTCTAAACAAGAATTTGCCGGTCTTGTTCTGGAGAAGCCCACTAGTGAGATTTATTTATTCTCCATATGCTGCTAATTTATGAAGTAATTGGGACCATCACATTGGATGGTTAGCCTTTTCATTTAATGCACTGAGTAGTTAACCTAGCTTCGGGCCAGAAACACGTTTGATGACAGCAATGGATTCTCTCTCCAAAGCGATGCATGCCCACTCAAAATTCTGCCTATAATTTTAGAGGATTCATGGATCCTCTGAGGCCCTTTCATGTACCCCAGTTAAAGAACCGTTAAATGCAGGATTTTCAAATGCTAACTGTATTATTCAGATATTGATAATTATTAGTTCAAATACGGGCTAAGTAACATCCTAGATTTAGGTAATGGGGAAAGGAAAGTTTGGTGATCATGGAAGTTTTAGATTATCTTTGGTAATTACAAAACCAGTGATTACAATAATAGCTGTAAGTTATTGAGCGATCGCTTTGTTTCCAGCGCCGTGCAAAGCACTTTGCGTTCACTGACTTGCTTCAAATCCTCCAATTCTGCTTTCAGGTATTACAGAGTCATCGTGTGTAGATGGAAACAGGCTTCACGAGGTTAAAAAACCCACCCAACCCCACAAAGCTAATAAGTAGTGTCTGGACAGAACGTGAGTACCTTCATTTTTACAGTCTTTCCGAAGCCACTGGAAAACATCCCACAGTCTGTTGCCCTTAAAACACTCTGATCTTGCTCTTAACAGCCAGCTCTTGATGACAATAACTTCCAAAAATAAAAAAAATAGCTTCCAGGGGCATATAAATCTTTATCTTTGGCTCTGGGCAGTAAGGCTTTGTGTCACTTAGAATGGTCTCAGGTGTCCTAAACCTGCCTGCGTTCTGTACTTTTTGTTTTCGAGTGTAAACATTACCGTCTAAAAAAAATAGGATCAACATGCCAGTGGGTGCCTGACTGAACTGGTCAGGAGATTGGGGTGATGTTGCAAGGCGTGACGCAGGAGTGAACCTGGGTACATGACACGTCTCTGCATCGGACACTCTGAACCATCTCCAGTCCATGATCCATGCTAAACACCGTACTATTGTAAGTGTGTGAGGTCCCTCGGAGCTTCCTTGGACACATGGGAGCTCCCACAGCCCAGGATCGGCCAGGGTCTCCTTTTCCCCAAACCAAGGCTATACGACTTTGTTCCCTATGAATTGTTCGGTTGGCTTACTTCCAATGACACCCAAGTCTGTTTACCCCATTCACCCTTACACTCTGTCTCGGGCAAAACAAAATTGAAACCATGTCTGTGGGTCTTAAACAGGGCTGGCGTTAAGTGTATCCCAGACTGAACAGTTGCTTCCACAGTGCAAGGAACGGCTTTGTGTCCATAAATATCACACGGCCCCCAGCACCTGTCACACCCGTGTAATTCATCAGTGAGAGATTCTGTGCTTTCAGGCTTATTGTTCCATCTTTTAGCGTCCCTTTTAAAATGCCCATAGCACCATACTGGCCGCCAGCGTAGAACCAGGATCTCTTGGAGTAGTTACTGAGGGGAACCTGGGATGGGGAAGATGGCAAAGGGTCTAAGACTAAGTCTAGAGGTGACAGAGGGCGTAGGGAAAGAGCAATGCAGTAAAATTTGGTTCTAGTCACAGTATTATATAAGGCCAGCCCAAATCCAAACTCTGAGCTTCTGAAGGAGGTGTGGCTTCTGTGTGTGGAAGCGGGAGCCTGATACCCCAAAGAAATTTTCTTTTACCTTGAAACTGCTATGGCTTTTAGGTGATGAGCTCATCTGCTGGAGGTCCCAGAGAAAATCACCAGGATAAGTCCTGTCAAAGGAATAGCAATCGTTACAGGGCGTTATCATTTCTCAGTTTTGCGAAGAAAATACAGTTATTCTATACAAAACAAGGCTCCTTCTCATTTTTCTGCATTTGGACCATTCATGGGGATAATTTTAAAGATATATTGAAATCAATATAAATAAAATTTTGTTGTATCTCTAGTTTTTATTTGGTGGCTACACACTTTTGTTTTTTCAGAATCCTGTAGCACAAAATAGCAAATCAGAGAAGTGGCTACATTTGGCTGATTTCAGTGACCGAGCTCACTAGTCCCCAAGAAATTTCAGAGAGAGGAAAAACTGTGTCAGAATTGGGTAACTTTTATTTATAAGTCATAAGTTATACCAATTCCCTCTTTGTCATATTTGTTTTTTCTATGAGAGAGAAATCCTGTGGATGACAGTGAGAACTAGACCAGTTCAAACAGCATCTTCCTTTAACAGTATAAGTTGTTCGGTTGATACATTTAAAACACACACACACACACACACACACACACACACACACACAATCTTAGTTCAGAAAATGAATGCTACTTATATGTTGCCTTACAGAAACAAAACTCACCTCTTTAGAAAATATATAAAAAGACAAAATGGACATATTGATCTCTAGACACTAAATATTATGATATCTGGTATATGATAAGAATTCACTAAGTATTCCCTGAATGAATGACTAAATGGATGATCAACTATACACTACTCTTAAAAATTAGCAAAAGATTAGAATAACCTTGTACTCACACATATGTTTTTGCCAAGTTCACTTCCAATTGGGACTGTACTAACTGAGGCTTAATTTCTAAGTAAATACGAGTACACTAGAGATAAAACCTGTCATACTAGTTTTGCTTATCTCTAGTTTTATGTTACAAAATTAGACATTTTTTATTCTCTATTACTGATTTCCAAATCAAATTCAATTATGACAGAGCTATAGGAAGATGCATGCTAGCTATTGAAAATGACACACAGAATGGGAAGGAGCTTTAGGTTCACAAGTATGTGGATTTCTAGGGTAATATAAACGCAGAATAGAAAAGACTAGAGCAAGCATGGCCCATGAAAAGGCAACTTATTAGTAAATGTACCCTTATCACAAACTAGTACGATGATATGATTTTTAAAAAGCCTTCCCCTTTGCCTGTAATTCTAAATCTAGGAATCTATCTTATAAAAATAATCAGATGTATGGAAAATGATTTGTACGTGAAAATGTTCATCTTAGTCATATTTAAACTGCCAAAATATTAAAAACAATATAAAGCGTCCAACAAGAGGGAATTTGTATAAGACATTATTGTACACCCAAGCAATGAAAAACTATACAATTATTAAAGTTCATGTCCTTGAACAATATTTCATGCCATGGATAGAAGGTGATGTATGTTCAATCACACATGACGAGCCACTTTGAAGGTGCTAAGAATGACCTCATGGAACCAACACATACAAAGCCTTCCAGAAAACTGGCCAGGCCTCTGACTCCCAGGCTGAGCCTTACGGGGGGTGAGACAGGTCACTTCCCGGCAAGCCGGGGACCTTGGTGACTTTGAGAAGAGAAGAAATTGCTGAAATTTATGGTCAAACAGGTGAAACCTGGCGGAGAGAGTTTCTTGGCTTGGGGAAGAGCAGAAATCTGACGGATCCATTACCCAAGTTATCCAAGCCATGGCTTCATTATCTAAGTTTTTGTGTCGGTCTACACAAGACAGTTTATTTTCTACTAATTAGTGAATGGTAGCTGCTGAGGAAGGTGACGCCAATTACAGACAGTAAAATGGCTGCATTTGGTTTACACAACTGAGTTGTAGGGTGAGTAAAAAATGTTTTGACTACATTAATTAGCTGCAATAACAATAACAATAAAAATTAAATATCTCTAGACCTTAATAAAAAGACATACACACGTGCACACACACACACACACACACACACACACACACACACACACACACACATTTATAGAGAGAGAACAAGCCAAAAAAAATGTAAACACATTTTAAGAAAGGAAAAAACTGTATTAAAATTACACTGATGGTAACCACTTTGAGCACCTTTTATAATTGCAGAAGTCAAACATGACTTGTGTTCATCTTTTGTTGTCAGTATCTATTGAGTATTACAATTTTAATACAATTTTTTCCTTTCTTAAAATGTGTATACATTTTTTTGGCACCCTCTGTATATATACATACATATATCCTCTCTCTAAAACTACTTGTTCCTGGGCCTGGTGTATTCTGTTTGACATGTCAAAAGTTCCTGTCTGTTGCTCAACTCAAGTCTTTTTCCATTTGAAACTTACTCAGATGATAACGAGCCATTGCATTTCTTCACATCTTACTTTGAAATCCTATGCAGGCCATTGTAGTTGAACTTTCATTCAAATCCTGCCCTCCTGGATTAGCTGCCTCATTAACTGTGCCTGACGTATTGCAAGTAGTAAGTAAACATTACCTGTTCTTATTCCGTGATTGAACTCCTCTGGAATGGGGAAGTAGAATTTTAAAGATTGTTTGACAGTTCTAGCTCTATTCCTCACCCTTGAACATTCACCCTCTGACACATTCATTATTTCCTTCTCTTCCCTTTTCTGTAGAATCACCAGACTTAAGAATTAAAGACAATTAGGTAGGCTCGCTGGTTTAAAAAAAAAAAGAAAAGCCTAGTGCCTTTCCTATCCCTCCAAGTATTGTTCTATTTCCGGGTCTATCTGCATGTCTTCTATATATCCATCTGCTCCATTAATAATGATAAATGTTGAACAGAAATTGGCACAGGACAGAGGCCTTCAGGTTGATATTGATCTATGATTTAGCACCCTTCAAGAAAACATGTTTATCCAGCTACAAATTCTCCCAAAGACACCAATATCTAGTATTAATGTCTCCTCTTTGATCACAAGACCATCATCGAGAGATTCTGTGAAATACCTTGTTGAAATACAGACGCAGAGTACATTCCCCTTTTCTACTTAAATCAAAAAGACAAAGGAGAGTTGATCCACTAGTTCTCAGGGATTTTTATTTTTTTCCTAAGGAGTTTCAGAAGGTCCTATTCACTCATTCAAGATAGGTGCCCAGTGTCTCCTGCGTTCCAGTCACAGAAGAGACACAAGACAATCGGATCCATGCCCTCAGGGAGTTTGCTGCCTTTAAATAACACATTCTAGACCTTTCCCCAGAACCTCCCTTCCAGGATACCCTGCAGGTAGGTCCTCAATAAATATTTGTTTTATTGAATTTTAATAATTATTATAAGTAACATCTATTGAGTGCTTACCTGTGACATGCATTATGAAAAGTTCGTTAAATAGATTATGTTATTTAATTTCTACAACACACTTTCCCCCATTTTCCAGATGAGGAAACTGAGGCCCAGAGCTCTGAGGTAATTTTTAGGTAATTTGCTCAAGTACATACACGTAGTGAGGGGTGCAGGTGTGGATATAAATCCAGTCATTTGACATTAGAACCACATGGCCTTAACCGCTGTGGCATGTACTCTAACTAATGACACAGCTACTCTCAGGGAATTAATGAAAAGAGGGCTACATGTTCTAATCCTAATATTCATAAGCCTCAGAAAAAGTTTCCTAAAAGAGTTTATGCAAACGACCAGCAAACCTATCAAACAACTCCAGTGGGAATATAAATATTTTAGGTAAATTTTCATTTGAAAACAAGGTATTCCTATAAAAACAACAGAGGTCTAAAGTTATATTTTATGTCAATAATATAATGTTCTCAGTACAAAGCAGTGTTAGGATGTCCTTGTCCATATCATTTTGTTTTAGATACAGTATCATTTTAGATATAGGTTGGTGCAAAGGTAATTGCGATTTCTGCAACTATTTTTAATCTTTTAAACCACAATTACTTTTGCACCAACCTAATAGGTTCCTTAGAAGTTATCTTTTCATTTAAGAACTAGATGGGTGACGGTATCAGATAAATTCTAAGGACTTTCCAACTTTAAGAGTCTATGATTTAATTTGCAGAAGCAAATTTCCAGTTCTATTGAGTTCTTTTTATCTGATTTAAAGGAATTTAAAGGAATTTTTTTCTCTGAATATAAAGCATCCATCTTTTGCTATCCGTGATAAAAAGGCCTTAATAGAAGTTTATTTTAATTATTGACACGAATCATTTAATTTTTATTTCTCTCACAAACCAGGGCAAGGTAAGACCCTTCTGGGATTCCATAGTGTATGTATTGACATTTCCTATAAGATATTTATTGTTGATCTGTTTTTCTCACGATACTATTTTTTATTATGCTTACTAACCATACAGTTGAGTTAGTATTCTACAAACAAACAAAACAACCCTGGTTTTATTCTGTAATTAGAAAGGCCCTATGCAGGCAAACCCACAGATGATCAACTGGAAAGAGAGTAATGAGAAACTACCACAATACGTATTTCAATTTGTTTAAAATATTCCCAATCCTAAATGACTTAATAAGCTAGTTGGTGAGGTACAGATCAAATATTTCATAATCTCACCTTTTGGAATGATCATCTTGTCATTCTTATCCAGGGCCTTGCCTTCCTAAACCAGAGGAAGTACCTTGGAGCCAATGTGCTCGTCTGTGTATCTAAAATTAAGTACCCAGTTGGTGGTTAAATTAAGATCTGACCTTGTACAACTGAAACATAAGTGGTTCCTGGCACACAGGAAAGTATTACCCATGACTTCTCTAGACTCTCTTCAAAAGAAACACAAGCCCACAGTGGTATAATAAGATTATCCGTGTCTTGATTGGTTCAAAGAGATCTCATGAAAACAAATGATCTGCCAACCCAGCTGCAAGGAGGGTTCCTGCTGAAGGAACAAAGAAAAACCACTCAAATACAATTAAAAAAATTTTTAAATTAGCTGTTCAAGAGACAAATCTGTGAGTGCCTAAAACTGCAGATCCAAAGGCAATTTTCATGAATTTTAACACACACCGTTTCTCTTTATCTTTTAGACTTATGTCAAATCTCATTAAATATAATCTTCTTGTTATACGAAATTACTGTCTTTCATTTAATTGGTGTTTAGTAGCTACCAATCCGATAAACAGATGGGGATATGACATTCAGTGACATCTAATCTGATCAAGAATCTTGAGGTCAAGTTACGGAAAATATATAGTATAAAAAAAGTGAGCAGCAGATGTAAAATGAAGCAAGCAAAAAATCACGACTTTAACTGGGAGGATTGTTTGGTTTCTAGTTAAAAAAACCAACAAAGTTTAGTGTCTTACTGATTTTCTAATGAAAATAACCTGCCTTAAACTTGTTCTGACCTGGTAATCCTTGGATTAACTCGCGCCACTCCACTGTCAGCGTTCACAAAGCCATCTGGCTTCTGTCCCTACCACTCTACTAAAACAACTCTTCTTAAGGGTCTCGGTGACCTCGTAGTGTCTAAGGTTGACTGACAATTTTCATTTCTTATTTTTCATGCCCTCTGTTGGATCTGCTACCGTTGATCCCTTCCTTTTCCGTGAAACACTCTACACCCTTGGTTTCGAGGAGCACTGTAGGCTTTCATTATCTCTCTGATCCATTCTTTTTACTTGGTGTTAATGAATAAACACATGGACTGTAGTGAATTTACCAGTCTTATTTCAAAATTTGGAAAGCCTTAATCAGAGGACCTAACTCATCTTTGTAATAAAAGAGGTTGTACTTCCGTGATCCTTGGAGCAAACCTTGAAAAACACTTTGTGTTTATACCACTATTAACTGTGTCTTGAAATAGTCCAGGTAAAACATTAGAACACTGTGAGCATTTAATACTTTGGAATTTTTCATTAAAGAATTCTTATAAAAAGCAACCAGCATTGTGAAATGGTTTAATTTTTATACAATGCTTTTTTTAAACTTACAATATTAAAAATTCATATGAAGGTTTAGAGCATAATATAATTTATGGGAAAATCTATACCCAACACTTTAAAATGTGGTTTGGGGCGGGGAGTGATGTCATAAAAACAGCGGCATGAGGTGAGCCTCTTGAAATCTCCCCTGGAATTTACAACAAATTGAACATCTATAACTCCACAAAGGACTCTGTGCAACAGACAGGCAAGACTAAGAGGCACACTACAGAAATAACCTAAAGGTGGGCAAATAGTGTGAGCAGGGGAGGGGGGAGGGGGGAAGGGTGAAGTGCAGAGATGGGGCACGCGGGCACAGGAGGCAGACCTAGTTCAGTGCTCTGAGCTTGTTGCATCCTGGAACTGTGGGAGAGGGAAGAGCTCGAACTGCTAGGGTTCCGTTTATCACCCACAGGGCTGAGGGGACAGCATATAACATGGCTGAACCCAATGCCCATGGCAGAGACCTCCAATCAAAGACTGAGGGAAGAAGGCTGAAAACGGTGGTTTAAGCCCTCACTGCTGAGCAGAGAACAGAAGCCGAATGCACTGAGACTAGCCGTCCCCTCCCTACCCTCCCAGAGCTCACCCCGCCCCCACCTGCCCAGTGGTAGAAGCGGGGCAGTAGCAGTGTCAGATCAAAAGAACAGACTATTGCAGTTCTGAGAACTGTGATCCGCAGACAGATTCACAGCCCAACTAGTTCTGGCAAAGGGGAGGGAGCTGTGGAAGCAGGACTGGCTGTGGTGGTGATCGCCACCATTGCTCTGGGCCATCTCTCACCACCCACCCTGCCCTTGTCACCCCCAATCTAGGCAGATCCCTGTAGGAGTAAACAGAACTGCTGAAACATACGGGCTCTGAATCTGGTGCAGATAGAGCTTTGGAACTTCAAAAGCTCTCCACATACCCACACGGATACTGCGCCCTGTGACCCAGGCAAACTATTAACTGAGGAGAAGCCCGTCTCCCAGAGAATCCCCCCATGTGTGAGAAGCTGGAATAGTGCAAAGAAAACATAGCACTACCGTGTGAGAGAGAAAAAAAAGGCTGCAGTCAGAGAGAAAATAAAACATTCTACCAACAAGTACTGGAAAACAAAAGAAAGACCTCTTCCTATCAACCTGTTGCAGAAACCACTCCTGTAGATGTCTAGGAAGAGAAATAATAAATCAGTAATTGCCATGAATAACCAAGGCAACAAGACAGCTCAGAAAGAAAGTGAAAAGTCTCCAGAAAAGGAACTTAAAGATATGGAAATATGTGACTTAAATAACAGAGAATTCAAGATTGCAGTTCTGAAAAAACTCAACGAGATGCAAGAAAACACAGAAAGGCAGTTTAATGAACTCAGAAACACAATCAAAGAACAACATGAGCATTTTACGAAAGAGATTGAAAATTTAAAAAAGAACCAAGTAGAATTTCTGGAGATTAAGAACTCAATAGAAGAAATTAAAAATGAAACAGCCAGCTTAGGTAGTAGGGTTGACCAGATGGAGAAAAGAAGCAGTGACATCGAAGATAGAAACCTGGAAATGACACAGATGGAAAAAGAAAGAGACTTGAGACTTAAAAGAAATGAAAGAACTCTACAAGAACTTTCTGACTCCATCAGAAAGAGCAATATAAGAATAATGGGCATACCAGAAGGAGAAGAAAGAGAGAAGGGAACAGATAATATATTCAAACAAATTGTTGAGAACTTCCCACACCTGTGGCCAGAACTGGATCCTCGAATCCAAGAAGCAAATAGAACACCTAATTACCTCAATCCCAACAGGCCTTCTCCAAGGCATATTGTATTGAAGCTGTCTAAAATCAACGACAAAGAAAGAATCCTCAAGGCAGCCAGAGAAAAGAAGACGGCAACTTACAAAGGAAAGCCCATTAGATTATCATCAGATTTTTCAGCAGAAACTCTACAAGCCAGGAGGGAGTGGAACCAAATATTCAAACTATTGAAAGAGAGAAATTATGAGCCAAGAATAACATATCCAGCAAAAATATCCTTTAGATATGAAGGAGGAATAAAGACCTTTCCAGACATACAGAAGCTGAGGGAATTTTCTAATACACGACCTGCACTACAAGAAATACTAAAGGAGGCTATTCGACCACCATGAACAGGGACAATTTGTGGCAACCAAAACATAAAAAGGGGGAGAGTAAAGGCCAGAACTGGAATATGGGAGAAAGTAAGTGTGCTGAAGAAAATGGAATACTCTAAATATCAAACTTTCTTTTACATAAACTTAAGGGTAACCACTCAAAAAAAAAAAAAAAAGAAAAATCCAGAACTGAAATATATACTGTAATAAAAGAAGAAACAGAGGGAAACATCATAGAATACCACCACACAGAAATAATAGACAACAACAAAAAGGCAAAGAAACAATGGAGACACAGCCTTACCAGAAAACGAAAGATAGAATGACAGGAAATCCTCACATATCGATAATCACCCTAAATGTAAATGAACTGAACTCACCAATAAAAAGGCACAGAGTAGCAGATTGGATCAAAAAACTAAACCCAACCATATGCTGTCTCCAAGAGACACATTTCAGCTACAAGGACAAGCATAGACTCAAAGTGAAAGGGTGGAAATTGCCTCCCCAAGCAAACGGTACCCAGAGAAAATCAGGTGTAGCCATAATGATATCAGATGAAACAGACTTCAGGGTGAAAAAGATAACAAGAGACAAAGATGGACATTTCATAATGGTAAAGGGGACTATACAACAAGAAGACATAACAGTTATCAATGTTTATGCCCCCAATCAGGGAGCACTGAGATATACCAAGCAGCTACTAACAGAACTAAAGGGAGAAATTGACCAAAACACAATTATACTAGGGGACTTAAATACATCATTGACAGCTGTGGATAGATCATCCAAACAGAAAATAAATAATGAAATAGCAGCCCTAAATGACACATTAGATGAGATGGACATAATTGACATTTATAGAGCACTTCATCCTAAAACATCAGACTATACATTATTTTCTAGTGTACATGGAACATTCTCAAAGATAGACCATATATTGGGACATAAAATCAGCCTCAGCAAATTTAAGAAGATTAAAATCATGCCAAGCATATTCTCTGATCACAAGGGTTTGAAATTGGATATCAACTGCAAAAAGAAAGCAGGAAAAAACACAAATACATGGAGATTAAACAACATACTTTTAAAGAATGACTGGGTCAAAGAAGAAATTAGAGGAGAGAGCAAAAGAGACATAGAAACAAATGACAATGAAAATACATCCTACCAAAATTTTTGGGATGCAGCGTAAGTAGTTTTAAGAGGGAAATTTATATCATTACAGGCCTATCTCAAGAAACAAGAAAAATCCGAAACAAATAACCTCATGTTATACCTTAAAGAACTAGAAAAAGAACAAGTGAAATGCAAGGTCAGCAGAAGAAAGGAAATAACAAAAATTAGAGCAGAACTAAATGAAATAGAGAACAAAAAGACAATAGAAAAAAATTAATGTGACAAAGAGCTGGTTCTTTGAAAAGATTAACAAAATTGACAAACCCTTGGCTAGACTCACTAAGCTAAAAAGAGAGAAGACGCATATTAACAAAATAAGAAATGAAAAAAGGGAAGTTATCACGGACACCACAGAAATACAAAGGATCATCCAAGAATACTATAAAGGACTATATGTCACCAAATTCAATAACCTAGAAGAAATGGACAAGTTCTTAGAAACATATAGCCTTCCAAGGCTGAACCATGAAGAACTCGAAAATTTAAACAGACCGATCACCAGTAACAAAATTGAATCAGTCATCCAAAACCTTCCCAAAAGCAAAAGTCCGGGACCAGATGGATTCACTAGTGAATTCTACCAAACCTTCAAAGAGGATCTAATACCAATCCTGCTCAAACTCTTCCAAAACATTGAAGAAGAGACAGTACTCCCTAACTCATTTTATGAGGCCAACATTACCCTGATACCAAAACCTGGTAAGGACAACACAAAAAAAGAAAACTACACACCAATATCTCTGATGAATACAGATGCAAAAATCCTAAACAAAATTCTAGCAAATCGAATTCAACAATGCATTAAAAAGATTATTCATCACGACCAAGTGGGGTTCATCGCTGGGGCACAAGGATGGTTCAACATCTGCAAATCCATCAATGTGATACATCACATAAACAAAATAAAGGACAAAAATCATATGATCATATCAATTGATGCAGAAAAAGCATTTGACAAGATACAACATCCATTTATGATTAAAACACTTAATAAAATCGGTATAGAAGGAAAACACCTTAACATAATAAAGGCCATATATGACAAGCCCTCTGCTAATCTCATAATTAATGGTGAAAAACTGAAGCCCTTTGCTCTACGTTCAGGAACACGACAGGGATGTCCCCTATCACCTCTGCTTTTCAACATAGTGTTGGAAGTCCTTGCCAGAGCAATCAGGCAAGAGAAAGAAATGAAATGCATCTAAATTGGGAATGAAGAAGTTAAATTATCACTCTTTGCAGAAGACATGATGCTATATATAGAAAACCCTAAAGATTCCACCAAAAAGCTATCAGAAACAATCAACGAATACAGTAAAGTTGCTGGCTACAAAATCAACGTACAAAAGTCCATTGCTTTCCTATATACTAACAATGAAATCTCAGAAAAAGAAACACAAAAAACAATTCCTTTTGCAATTGCAGCAAAAAGAATAAAATACCTAGGAATAAACTTACCAAGGATGTGAAAGACCTATATGCTGAAAACTATAAGACATTTTTGAAAGAAATTGAAGAAGACACAACGAAATAGAAAGACATTCCGTGCTCATGGATTGGAAGAATCAATATAGTTAAAATGGCCATATTACCCTGTGGGGAGCCATGGTTACAGGTAACTCTGAGCCTTATAGAATGGCTCGGTTTATGCTTAACCTGTTTCTACCCCTAAGGCATTGTCTCTGCCTACACCTGGAGGGTGCTTACAAGCTACTGAGGAATGTGGTGGGAGAGGCCAGTTCCCGGACACAGAAGACTGATGGCTATCAGGGTAATTGATAGGATAATTACTTTTGGGAGTTTCAGTGATTTTGTATCCTCTATGTAAAAGTTAAAAATTTACATTTGCTAAGGTAATGCATATTTTCTTTGTTAAGTTGCACTACTCAAACTGCATATATTGGTGAAGAAGAATAAACTCGGGGCTTCAGCATCACTGAAGACCTGCAGCATTAGCATTTGTGTGAGTGTCTTTTATCCATTCCCACTCCCCCATTTAGGTACTGATCGACTTGTGGCGGCTGGCCCGCCACATTACCCAAAGCAATATACAGATTTAATGCAATCCCCATCAAAATCCCAATGGCAGTTTTTAAAGAAGTAGAACAAAAAATCATCAGATTTGTTTGGAACCACAAAAGACCCCGAATAGCCAAAGCAATCTTAAGAAAAAAGAACAATACTGGAGGTATCACACTCCCTGACTTTAGCTTGTACTGCAGGGCTACAATAATCAAAACAGCATGGTATTGGCAGAAAAACAGACACATAGACCAATGGAATAGAATTGAGAACCCAGAAATAAAACCACATGAATATGGACAGATAATTTTTGACAAAGAAGCTAAAAACATACAATGGAGGAAAGACACTCTCTTCAATAAATGGTGCTGGGAGAATTGGATAACCATGTGCAAAAGAATGAAACTAGACTGCTATTTGTCACCATGTACCAAAATTAATTCAATATGGATCAAAGACTTAAGCATAAGACCTGACACAATAAACTGCATAGAAGAAAACAGAGGTACTAAACTTATGGACCTTGGGTTCAAAGAGCATTTTATGAATTTGACTCCAAAGGCAATGGAAGTAAAAGCTGAAATAAACGAATGGGACTATATGAAACTTAAAAGCTTCTGCACAGCAAAAGAAACCATCGACAAAATAAAGAGACAACCAACTGAATGGGAGAAGATTTTTGCAAATAGTGCCTCCGATAAGGGGCTAATATCCAAACTATACAAGGAACTCATGCAACTCAACAACAACAACAACAAAAAAACAACCCAATTGAAAAATGGGCAGAGGACCTGGAGAGACATTGCTCCAAAGAGGACATACAAATGGCAAATAGACATATGAAAAATGCTCAACATCACTAATCATCAAAGAAATGCAAATGAAAACCACAATGAGATATCACCTCACCCCAGTCAGAATGGCTATCATCAACAAGACAAATAGTAACAAGTGTTGGAGAGGCTGTGGAGAAAAAGGAACCCTCATACACTGTTGGTGGGAATGCAGACTGGTGCAGCCGTTATGGAAGGCAGTGTGGAGGTTCCTCAAAAAATTACGAATAAAATTACCATATGACCCAGCAATCCCTCTCCTGGGTATCTACCCAAAACATCTGAAAACATTTATACATAAAGACACGTGTACTCCAATGTTCATTGCAGCTTTGTTTACGGTGGCCAAGACATGGAAACAACCAAAATGTCCTTTGATAGATGAATGGATAAAGAAGTTGTGGTATATATACACAATGGAATACTATTCGGCAGTAAGAAAAGATGATATAGGAACATTTGTGACAACATGGATGGATCTTGAGAATGTAATGCTGAGCGAAATAAGTCAGGCAGAAAAAGCAGAGAACCATATGATTTCACTGACATGTGGTATATAAACCAAAAACAACAAGAGAACAAGACAAACAAATGAGAAACAAAAACTCAGACACAGACAATAGTTTAGTGGTTACCAGAGGGTAAGGGGGCTAGGGGGTGGAAGATGAGGGTAAGGGGTATCAAATATATGGTGATGGAAGGAGAACTGACTCTGAGTGGTGAACACACAGTGGGATTTATAGATGATGTAATACAGAATTCTACACCTGAAATCTATGTAATTTTACTAACAATTGTCACCCCAATAAATTAAAAAAGAACAAACTTTATTTCTAGTATGCTTCCCAGTACTCTGATCATTATTTGCTTTGGCTATGCTTTCCACTGTTGTTTTTTCAGACTGAAAAACCAAACAACTGAAACTGTGAGTCAAATATATTAGCTGCACATTCCATCAGGAGTTCTGATGTCATAGCCCCCTGGAAGGACCTGCAGTGCTGCCACTCTGGACATTTGTTTCCATGCAGCAGCACAAAGCAAACTGACAAGAAGGTACTTCATACTCAGGCAGCACTGTAGAGAGCCCATTAAACCGGTGATGAGCAAAATGCTGGGCGTACTCTGGATTGGCACTCAGCTACATGTACCACTTTACCACCAGTGTCTGCTCAAGTGCCTGCCACGTAGAAAGCACAAAATTAATAGGTGCTAAATATCTTGCTAAACACTGGTGACTTGTTCACATGGGTTAGCAGTTGCTTCCTATTTAATTTAACTAAAGGTTAACTCGATTAGAACTGAGTCATAGTAAATTTTAAGAAAGGCTGATGTTTCTTTTTCTTTCTTTTTTTAGAACACAGCTATAAATTTTCACTACGATGAGAGACATTTCAAGTGCATCTAAGAGAAAGGATCCTGGATTAAAAGAAGGTGGGGAATTTGTTAGTCTCAGATCTGTCTACATCTTTGTGAATTAAGGCAAATCATTTACATATCTGTGCCTCGGTTTCTGCCTCTGTAACAATACTGCTCTCTTTATTTTCCATTGTTCTGAGTATAATATAAGCATAACTGTGGAAGTTCATTGAAAAAACAGTAATCATTATACAGACACAAGACTTACTAATGGTATCATACTGTCAGGACATAAAATGGACACAGAATTAACTATTCCATTTGGTTACCTATTTTGTGCATGCAGACATTTTAGTGTGTGCAGAACGTGATGCTAGACCATTTTGGGGTGTGTGTGCCGAGATGGGCGGGAAAGGCAGCTGTCATCTTTAAGAAGCTCACCATTGTGTACAGAACAAATAAGTAGAAAAGAGGCCAGAATTCGGTAAGATGCAAGTAGGCTGTGGAGGAGAGAATCATAGAAGAAACACACACACAAACACACATGCACACACTCTTGAGTTTTAAAAAGCGAAAATGGTTTTACATTAATGGATAATCAGAGTACTTTGAGAGCCCTTGTCTTCCAGTCTTTTATAATTCTGACCTCTTACATATTTTAAATTGATAGTGCTAAGGCAAGGAGACTTTAGCTATTTTTAATACCTTATTTAATGTAAACTAAACATAATCACAATCAAGATAGTATGAGAGAACTATATATTGGTAACCAGAGTAAAATCTGAATTATTTAAAATTCAGTATTGTAGTCTGTTCTTTCTGAAAAAAATTGATCTTTTCATGTGTGCCTCTTATGTTTCAATTTTTTGAAGTTGCTAATGCGTGATATTCCATCAATCAATATTTGATTTTTAAAAAAGCGCATTTTAACATTAACTGTTACAGAAAAATTATATAAATTTGATGAAGAAAACTTACCATGCTAAATTCAAAATTTTCAATGTAAATCCAACTTTCCTACCACGGAAACATCCTGCTCTTGCCCCTCTTGCGTTCAGATCTTTGTATTTTACATTTCAA
Source organism: Rhinolophus sinicus (assembly GCF_057876585.1). Lineage (NCBI taxonomy): Eukaryota > Metazoa > Chordata > Mammalia > Chiroptera > Rhinolophidae > Rhinolophus > Rhinolophus sinicus. Next base: position 20,902,753 of record NC_142508.1, read on the forward strand.
ATTGGACACTCCATTTAGTGCACGTTAAAACAGTTTCAATATAAAAGGTAAGCTTAGTAATTCTTTTAGGAAGCTAGAAAAATCTTATTATTTCTGCTGGACTTAGATTTGTCTCTAGTAAGTAGTGTGAGTACTGGGACAAATACACTGGATTTCCAAAATGATACTTCTGCTAAATATTTGGCTCAGTTGTAGCTTGATGTGAGGATCTTATATAATTTCTACATAAATGAGGCAAATTTTCCTTCACATGTGCTGTAAAAGCAAAAGTATTACAGTCAAGTCGAGTTATGAGGCTTTGTTAAGGTGTTTTTATGTCGCCTGGTATGTCTGGGTATGCAGTCCTGAAGCCCTGGGCCATCCAGTTAAGTGTAAGTGATTACTTTTAAGTATTTTAACATACCCCCACCTTCCTTGCTCACGCAGGCTTCCTTCTACAAAGACATAACCTTCAAAGGCGGTGGAATGAGTCTGTTCCTCAAGTGTTCTGTGCCTGAGAACCACTGCGAGAGATAAGAGGAAGCCATGGGAACATGACAGGCAAGAAAATGTCATGATTCCATCTAACAGTTTCTCCTCTCTCCTCATTTTGCTGCTGTTTTACCGGTAAAATTGAGATGTAGACTTCATTCCAAATTAACAGCACGTGGTCTGTTCACACATGGGCCTGGAGAGACAACGGCACAGTTTCGGCCCCATCACTTCCCAGAATGCATGGCTGGGGCAGTCAAAAAGCTCTTTACAGTCTGGTAATCAATCCATTTGCTTCATCTAAAAAGTTCATTTATATTTTTTAAAATGGTTTGCAGCAATCTTTTTCAATATACCCTTGAGGTCTCATATTTTCTCCTCAAAGAGTGACGAAAAGGGAGAAAATATGCAAACATACAAGTATATGGCATATTCACAACTGGACTTAAATATCAAGAAAATTTTCATTTTGTGAAGAAATGTATTACATAATTTCGTGAGTAGCACGTTATCCTAATAATTTGACGTATACAAGTTAATCAAAAGACTTCTCAAAAAATTACCTTCTCTGTAGGAAAGCTCCCAAGTTCTTTAGAACCACACACATTTTTTTTTTTTTTTTTTTTTTTTTAGAACGAGAGAAATAATGAAAATATAGACTTAGGACTTGAGTTGGGCTGGATCCTCTTCCTCTGGCATGGAGACTAGGTGTCTGGAGAATAGCTCACACTCTTAATGCCAAAAGTGGTCAAATAGTAAAGTGATGCTGTTATTTGGTAATTTAATTATTGATGATATTCTGGTTTTAAATTCAAAGTGTTAGGAAGTGAATGGAGCTTCTCCAGTGTGGCTTACTGACCTCTGCTATGTAGTGAGAATCATTTCTTGGAGCAGTGTTTAAGGATACAGCGCAACACATGCTCTGAGAGAAGTGACACCTCCTCTCCTGCAGAGAGCTGAAGAAAGCCTGTGGGAGACAGACGCCACCTGGCTATTGATTGAGTTATTAGTAAACAAAAGCCATTTCTAAATAGAGGTCAGTTCTCCCCCAAACAAGCTGAAGCTGTGCCCACAGGTAAGACAGCACCATCTAGTGGGAGGAGAGTCACACAGAAATGGACGCCCCTTGGGCTGTTTTCCAATCCTGTACTTTGAACTCTTCTCTAAGACTTAGGTGTACATTTGAATACAAGGGTCTCATTTCATAGCACATTTAACCAGATGTCTCTGCCTGAGCCTCCACACTGCGTTTTGGAGTGGTTTGCCACCTAATAATTATGATGGCCAATATTTACTGAGTTCTCATTACAACCAAGCATTATGCTAAGACCTTTCTCCAGGGCTTCTGTGTACAGTTGTGCATACTGTGCCCAGCATAAGGATGCTTCTGTAAAGAGGGGGGGTGGGACTGAAATCCATCTTCATCGCTACTCACTGATATGAGTGCCCTGGGAAGGGTTGTATCTCCTGGAGCAGGTCAAAATGTTCTAAATTGCACAAATTGCTGTATAATGCAGTCCTGATCCTCTACATGCGTAATGCACATTTAATCCTCACAACATCCCTGAAAAGTAGGTGTGATGCTATCGTGGCCATTTTGCAAGGAGGAAGTAAGGCTTATGGGGTTAAGTAAACTGTTCAAGGTCAGATAGCTATTGAAAGGCAGGGCGAGGATTTTAAACCAGAGAGGCTCGACCATTATGCTAGAGGCCTCCCCGAAGTGTGTGTGTGTGTGTGTGTGTGCGCGCGCGCGCGCGCACACACACAGGTGCTTACATGTAGAATCACTGTCCTCCTGTTCCCATGCAGAAGTGAGAGACGTCGTGCCGTGTCTTCCCACTATAGAGTAGCTCAAGTGGCCCAAAGCAGAGCCATCTCAGCTGCCCCTGTGCCTGGCGAATTTGACTGTGATGGCTGCTCTGCTCAATGATTACAGCAATTCAACAAGAAGCCAAACCAGAGGCGAACCAAGCACTGTGTCTGAGAACCAGGGGTTCCATGCACCTCAGGACTTCACCTGTTACCTTAGCGTGACTTGTTTGCTCTGTGAACAGGCTGTGCACAATCTTTCCTCTGTGTCATGTCCAACTGTCTCCTGTTTCACATGCCCTCCTTGCCATTTCTGTCAGAGTCCTTCTGCCCTGTAAGACTGCTCAAACCTTCCATCTCCATCAATGAAGTTTCTATAATCCTGTCAGAACGCATCTCTGTTTCTCCTTTATTTTCCAAGTGTATATTTTCTCATGCCCTGTATTGTAATTATTAAACATTTCTTGCAGCAGGTTTTTATTTGTAACCTCTGAGGACGTGGGGTGTGACCATGGGATTTGCACACTGAGGGCATTCGGTAAATGTGAAGTGACTGGAGGCCTGTGGACCCAAACAACAGCAAGAGACACCTGCCTCAGCGTATGTTTAATGTTCTCACTTAAACAAAATGTCTGAATAGAAATTTCACAATACATGGAAAGACAAGCTGGGAGTCTTAAGGCGAATGCACAGTGCATTCAAAACATAATAGATTTGTTTTTAATAAAGGCCTAGTGAATAATTTAATTAGTGTGATTTGCCATAATTAACTCAGCTCTCAGGAGCTGAATGAGTGAGTTATAGATTTGCAAATGCCTTGGTACCAGGCAGGTTGCAAACAAGTTCTGAGTTAATTTTTAACTTTCATTTGGCTATGATTAGATATCTAGTAAGTTGTCAGGCTAAAGTCAGGCAGAGATTAAATAGAAGGCAAAAAATAGAAAAGACATTCAGGATACTTCAGAGAATATTTATAGAGTTTATTTTACATAGAAGTGAATTGGTAATAAAGAATTCAGAGAACAAATGTAACTATTATAACCTCTACAGTTAGTATATACCACTGTAGAAATTTAACAGTAGATACCTATTTAAAAAATAAATTTAAGATCCTTATTCTTCAATCCTAATAAGATACTTTTTTTATCTAAGATTTTTCCCAATTAAACTTTGAAATTATCAAGGGGAAACATGTTAATATGAAATCAATATATTTAAATATAATTTGTAAAATAAATATGACTCACATTTTTATATATTAGGTAACATTTACTATTAATACTGTTACTGGATTTTTACCTTTGCATATAAAATATCATGCAGATAAATTGTGTTATCATAGATCTATCTTAATTAAAAAATCAAAACTGAATATTTCAGACAGGAAATAGGAGAAATAAGACTTCATAAAGTTTACAGATGGCAATGATTCAGCTGCCTGAATATCTATGAGAGGAAGGGGATGGGCTATGAGACATAAATGTCTAACCATGCATACGTAGGTTTCACTGAGAAAGAAAAGGGGGATACACTGAATGAAATCACTGCAGTTCATGGCAATCTCTCTCATGAGCTCAGATATTAGAAGGGCATATAGAAAAGATGGCAAAGGTCCCTATAATATGGATAAACATAAAGACTAGTGATAACAGTGTTAGGAAAGCTACAGCCCCTCAAATTAACTGAGCTTGCATGAATGAATGAATGAATGAACAAACGAATGAATGAATGAACAAACAAGTAAGTGCTAAAAATAAAGAGAGAACTTTTCAAAGGTCTAGAAAAAGAAGTAGAAGGAGGAAAGAGGGGTATGTTCACAGTTTAGTTGAATTGCAAACAGTGTCTAAGTCTCTACTTCCTAGAGATTGAAAAACATGCATTTCTGGTCACAGAAATACTGCTGGTAACATTTGAGCAAGATAGAGACCAAAAGAGGCATCAGAAGGCTTTGGATGGGTAAATGATGTCTTGCTTTTTTTCCCCCAACTGATACATAACATAAGCAGGTAGTTTGTGAGCAGTTAGGACAAAAATAGATAATCCAGTATGGATTGTGAATAACTTTTATCCTTTGGACCTTATTTTACTATTCATGTATCCTTTTATTCATTCACTATTTTAAAAGTAATTTTGATGTTCAAAGTACTATGCTGGGTATTTTATTTTCCCCAAGGGACACTAGTCTACTAAATAGAGATCATGATTTCTACAATGCCTTGGACAGAAACTCTCCTAGCAGCCCTGGGCATAAGATAAAGAAACATGGCTAAAGGAAAGTTCATGGGTTTAAGACTGAATAACCAGACCCAAAGAAAATCTTAGCTACTTTTACAACTACAATCTTATGAAGTGAAAATATATCAGCCTACTTGATTCTGCCAAATTAAGACTAGGGAAAGAGAAATTCCTTAGGATCTTGTTTGAACTGTATCACTTGCTAATACTAACTGGTCTTCCGAAAGACTCTTGAGGACCAATCTGCTCAAGCCATAATCTGTCCAGGTGGGTTGGTTCAAACCTACTGGGAAAGGTGAGCATGCATAACTGCTGGAGTAAGTGAAGACCCTGGATGCCAGTTTCTCACTATATCTGGCTCTCCTTGCTCACACCAAGAATATCCCAGAAATAAAGGAGAGGCCATTCAAGGAGGTATCCCATGGTTTCTGACCTGAGTATTGTCCCAGCGGCAGCCTCTGCAGCCATCCACAAAAGAGACAATCTGGGAATGTGAGTGAAGTGAGATGGTCTGAAGAAAAGTGCTACCAACCACCACATAAGAATCATGGCAATCGTTTGTATTGGTGACAAGGATTTAATCACACCCCATCATACTGCAGTTTTTCCTGGACAAAAACATCATAATCGCAAATCATTATTTGCTACTAATTTCTAATTGTCTGAGTTACCCATAGTAAGACATCTCCATCATACTCTTGTTCTCTTCTGTATCCTTTTTCTTGTAATTTATCAAAGAAATCAATTATATTTGATGTGCCTACCTCTGAGTTTCCTCCAGAGTTCCCACTGTCCCCTGCAAACATCACACGTACACTGTGCTTTCAGGATATTATGTGAATTCCCTTTAGTTTCTCTTTCCCACCTTGTTTTCTGGCCCCGAGCTACTGTGGGCGTGCTGGTTTCACTACTTGTTCAGCTGGGTTTTAAACTTTATCTACCTTCCTTTTCCCTTTCCCGACCTACTCTCCTTCCTGTATGCGCTGACAGCACATACCGACTGCCCTGCTCCCATCATTTACTGCCCTTAAGTGCATCTCATATTCTCCAACTATTAAAATGCAAGCAATAGCGTTTTCATGTCATAAAGCTACGTAATCAAGGCCTCCATGTCCTGTGTTTACTGTTGTTAGTAGTGACTTTTGAAATGGAAGGTTGGCTCTTCTTGGGTCTTAGCCATTCCTGGATTAAATTTTTTCCCTGCTGTCTACATGTATCTGAGATATTCCAGAACACACTCCTTTATGCTGTACTCTTTACTATGTGTCTTGACAAACGAATTTGCCGGAATATCTTTAAAAAAAAAATGAATTTCTTCTTCATCCCTTCAATGGTATAAGGTTGCCCAGATTGCCATTAGTATACACATGTCCATTTCTCATCTCCTGGCGGACTGACTGCATGGCTTATGGAGTTGTCTTAACTGGATTTCTATGGAAAACAGAGGCAATTGGGGATATTTTATAGTGTCTCTACATGATAGGATTACTTTATAATGGAGAAGGAGCAAGTTGCCTAAATGTTTAATAAGATCCCTGGGACTATCTTTTACTACATTATATATTGTATAATATGACATATTGCAAATAAAGGAGCTTTGGGGAATTAAAGCTCTGACTATGAAGTTTAGATTAAAAGTTTCTATGATTAAAGTGTTTTCTCAGCTTTTAAAGCATATCAATTCATATGCAGGATCCTGACAGAATATTTAAAGGAAGGTTTGAAATTTAGAAACCAAACCTGAAAGACATTTTAAAAATTCCACTGCGATACCTTTATAATAATAACTTCTATAGTTTTAATCAGGATTTTGGGAAGTCCCTGCCAATTTTTCTTCCTCTGTAGTAATTACTGTAAATTGCTCATGTTCATTTCCCCTCTGTCAGTACTGTGTGTAAGTATCTCTTTAAATTTACTCTTCCATTACTCTCTTTGATTACTCTCTGAAAGTGGTGCCCAGCGCTCTCAGTAAAACATGACCAATTCCAAGTTTGCTTTCCTCTGGAGGGATCTTCTGTGTAAGTAGACTTTGCAGAATTCGAGGGTGGGAGGGAAAAGTGGCTGGAACCACCTGGCACTCTATTGCTTTACAATGATCAAAAAAGGCCTCCTCTGGTCAAATGCATTTAGTCCTGAAATCCCCGAGGACCTTAGGTTCCCATGCATCTTAATATAGTGAATCATTCCTTAGGAAGCTAACAAGTGGGGTGTCTCTTGGGTACTGGAAGCTGCTTTAGCCCAAAGATCTTTGTTTCACTTTGTGTGAGGGTGTTAAATACTAGGCTCCTTGACTTTATATATATATATATATATATATATATATATATATATATATATATATATATATATATATATATATTAATCTCATTTGTTGGATTTGCTATCTTATTTCTCTAGTCTATAATTTGGGTAATATTTGTTTACTTTAAACTTTTGAAACGTATTTTTTAACTCTGCTGGATGAATTTTTACCTGCCTTGTCACGAAAGCCAGAAACCTAGGAACCTTTCCTTCATTCTACTCTTTCCTTCACCACTCACATCCAATCTAGCTATAGCTCTTGTTGGTTTTATTTTCAAATTCTACGATGAATCTACTCACTCCCACTGCCAACAGTTTAATTGAAGCGATTATCATTCTTGTCCAGATTACGGCAATGGTCTCCAAAGCATTTCTTTCTTCTATTCTTTCCCTGCTCCAATCCATTCTCCCAATATCAGCTGGAGTAGCCTTTTAAAAGTGTATATCAGATCAGTCGCACTATACTTAAACCATTCCCATTGCAGGATCTTTTCAACTCGGTTCCTGCCACCCTACTATTCTCCCTGCTACCTCAGCCACCCTCCTGTCACAGAATTTCCCTCCTCATACTTTTGCCCCTACTGTTCCCTGGGCCTGGAACACTCTTTAGCTAGTTTTTGTGTGACTGGGTCCTTCTCTTTTTTCAGGTCTCAGAACAAATGTGACTTTCTCAGAAATGTTTTCCTGCACTCTTAACTATCAAAACACATTGCTCATTCCTTTTTGAAAAGAATCACATTTGGTCATTTTATTTATTAATTGGTTTAGTTGTTTACTGTGCGTCCAGCCACTACAGTAGAAGGAAATTTGATGACCGAGACCTGTGACTATGGCTTACTCACACATCCCTAGTACCTACTGCAGTTTCTGATACAGAGCAAATCAGTGTACATTTGCTTAATGAATGATTATTTTAGTTTTTCTGCTGTTTATCTAGTTTTTAAGAAAACAATTATGTTTCATCTCACATTTCTGAAGTTCCTTCTCTACTTGAGCCTAAGAATACTGATGTCGTTGCGGTATGAATTAACCTTTGCAGCTAAGAGATCATTTAGATGACAGCTCCAGCGATCGCTCTTATTTTGCTACAGACTTCGCGTTCACTGTGGAAGGCAGGTTGAGGAATTCGCCAAAGGCTAAGGAGAGTGCAGGTTCCTAGAACGACTGCGGCGGAATTTTTGGTAGTTTGGAAAGCTCTCAACCTTTGGGCAATCGGTCAACAGTGGGAGGGTCAACAATCGACACGTAAAACACCCAACACAAACCCCTTCCGCCAAGTGCCCGGCTTGGAGGCCGGTGTACTCACTGCGCATGCGTCAAGTTTCCCTTTAGGATTGGCCGGGGCAGAGCCTTTGCCCCGTGGAGATCCTACGGGGGAGGAGCCAAGCTGTTTCCAAGGTGACTGACAGGCAGCCTCGGTGGTGGATTGAGCGGGTCTGAGCGAGGTTCCCAGAGGGCTGCGCGTGCTGGGCTAGTCGGCGCTGTCATGGCGGGCGTGCTGAAGAAGGTGAGGCGAGTGGAGGTCACTGGTGGGGTTTAGACCGTGGCGGTAGAGGCAGCTCGACAGGCTTGATCCTGCGGGTGGTGGCCGGAACTAGCGCGGGCGTGGCGGTGCTTTGACACTCGTTTTGCTCTGCCCTCAGGGGTGATTCAGTTTGGTGGCTCCGCACGGGGAGGCAGATAAAAAGCTCCGAACTAACGGCATTCAGAACTGTGGCTGGTTTTAGCGAGGGGATCGGTGGCTTTGCTTCTCCTTAGCGAGGTGCACGCGCCGACTGGTAAACAGCATTAAGCGTGTTTTGTTTTTCAACAGACCACTGGCCTTGTGGGATTGGCTGTATGTGAGAGTCCACACGATGTAAGTACCTCTTTTCTGTCTTCATTCCTTAATGTCCAAGGAAGACTAGAACTCTGTCTCTTTGTTTGTTAAAAGGCTAACGCGATATGGATATTTCAACGCCTAGAATTCCAGTTCAGCTGAGCTCCTGAGACAAGGACGATATATACTCTTATCTGATGCCTTTTGTTTGTCATGACCTCTTTCTTCAGCCATTTTGTTGTTGTTGACTCTTTCCGTGGCATTCTTGTGGCTTTAGTCGCTTTTGTGAGTGTCCTCCTAAATCTATGTCTGCATTTTCCACCTTTTTCCCCCCGCCTCACCTTTTCTGCTTCTCTAGATTCCGTACACTTTGGCTTCGTGAAGGTACCGCTCTAGCAGTTGCCCCTTTTGTCATCAGTTTTCCCTTTTAGTAGGTCTTTCCCATCAGTATTCAGACATGCTTTCATCTAAAAAAAAAACCCCAAAGACCTCCCTTGATCCTCTCTCTCCAGTTACCACTCTATTGCTGTCCTTCCCTTTATAGATGGTAAGTCAAAGGAGTTAATCTGTACTTAACTGTCTCCAGCTTTTTTATTCCCCTTTGAACACAACGCCAGTCAGGCTTGACCTGACTGTTCTTCTGTTTCAAGGTCACTGTAATATCGGTGCTGCTAAATCCAATTCTCATCTCCCTTTTCTCATCTTAATTGACCCAGTAGCAGCATTTGAAACATGTGGCACTGTTTCCATCAAGCACTCTCTTTGCTAAGCTTCAGGACATCGCAATCTCCTGTCTTTCTCCTGCTCTTTTTGCCTTCTCCCATTCTGGTTGTTCCTCGTATTCCGACTTCTAAATTTTGGAGTCCTAAGACTTAGTTCTTGGACCGTTTCTCTATTTATATTTGCTCTCTGGTGGGGTCTGGACACAGTCTAATGGTTTTCAGTACTAGCTTGTACACTGATATTCTTAGATTTTCATATCAAGCACTGACCTCTCCCTTTGCAAAACTTTTGTGTATGTAATTGTTTAGTGGACATCTCCACTTGGATGTCAGGCAGCCCAAACTTAACATGTCCAAAATTGGGTTCCTGATCTCCATAAAACCTGCTCTTCTTTTAGGCTTGCTCATCGCAGTGAATGTCAGTTCCATTCTTCTAATCATTTAGGCCAAAAACCTTGAAATCATCTTTAATTCCTTTCTTTCGCTCACACCCCACATTTGGTACGTCAGTAAATCTTCTGGGTTCTACCTTCAAAATATATCCCGATTTTGAATACTTCTCACCACCTCTTTTGTTGCTATCCTGTTTTCAGCCACCATCATCTCTGCTCTGAATAATTTCATGTGCTTCCTAACTGCCCCTCCCTTCTTGTCACTGCCTCAGTTTGATCATTTTTTCAACCAACTAAGTCAGCCTGCTAAAATCTAAGTCAAGTCGTGTCAATCGTTTCCTCAAAACCCTCCGGTGGCTCTCCATCTTACTCTAAATAAGAGTCCTTACTATGGTGGCCCTTCAGATCACTAGTCAACAAACTGTATTGTATTGATTTATCTTGTTTGTAGTCTCTCTCTAATTAGAATGTAGGTTTTCAAGAAGGGAAAGATTTTTGATTCTTTTATTCACTACTAGTACTATGACTAGCACATGGTATGTGCTCAGTAAATGTTTGAGTGAATATCTTATACTCATGAGTTCATACTGACTTTAGATGCATTATTGTCTAAAACTGAACGCATGGTTTTCCTTTCTAAATCTGTTTCTTCCACTGTGGACTCTATTTTTCTTGATAGTATCAGTTTTTCTATTCCGCAGGCTGGGAATTTAGACATCATGGTTGATACTTCCCTTGCTCTTACATCTTCATGTTCATTTCAGTGATGAGTTCTATTGACCCTGTTCTATAACAGCTCTCCAGTCTGACCTCTCTTTCCTTTCCCTACTGTTATCACAGTTTAGTCCCTTGCTCTTGTTTAGAGAATTGCAGCAACCTTTTTACTGGCCTTTCTGTCTGATTTCTCCATTTAACTCATTATTGCCAGTTAATTTTCTCGAAACACAGATCTAATTATACAACTTCCCTAAATCTTTTCATTGCCCACAGAATAGAGTCCAAATGCTTTAACGTGGCATGCCAAACCACTTGTAATCTGACTCAGTTTTTCTCCAGCCTTATCTCCTAACCATTTCCTATGTATCCTATATTCTAGCCATGTGCTGTCCAACAAAAATATACTACAAATAATAAATGTAAGCCATGTTTGTAATTTTAAATTTCCTAGGAGTCACTTTTTTTTAATAAAGAGAAAGGTGAAAGTTAATAATTTATTTTATTTAACGTATCCAAAAATTATCATTTCAATATATAATCAGTATAAAAATTAATGATATTTCGTAGTTTTTTTTATACTAAATATTGAAAATCCCAGTGACTATTTACACTTATAGCACATCTAAGTTCAGACTAGCCACATTTCAAGGGCTCAATGGCCAGATTTGACCAGTGACTCCTACCGTGTTTCCCCGAAAATAAGACCTAGCCGGACAATCAGCGCTAATGCGTTGTTTGGAACAAAAATTAATACAAGACCCCATCTTATTTTACTATAATATAATACATAATATAATACCAGGTCTTATATAAATTTTTGCTCCAAGAGGCGCATTAGCGCTGATTGTCCGGCTAGATCTTATATTCGGGGAAACACGGTATATTGAATAACACAGTTTAAGGAAAATGAAACTATATACTGATTACTTTATGTTCCCTGTATTTTCTGCCCTTCAATCCTATACATGTATTCTTTGTATAAATTGCCTTTTCCAACATCTTTAATTGTCCAAGCCCTACCATCCCTCCAGGTCTATATCAGATGCTGTCTTTTCTATGACCACTTCTCTGATATCTGCTGAAATGACTCTTTTCCCTATAGAATAATAAAGCTAACATTTATTGAAACTTAATGTGTGCCAGGTACTATTTATTGTCAGTTATATAACACTCTGTGAAGCAGATATTATTAATGCCCCATTTTAGAAAGAGGCCTTTCTATTTTCATACCCTTTGCTAAAATTAAGAAGAAAGGAGTCTAAAAAACCCTGCACAATTTGGATTATATGTTCTCGGACAAGCTCTACATTAGTATAGTAAAATAGCCTCTATTATAGAAATCATATTCAGATATATAAATAATGTATAATTATGCAGACTGCTTTTGTAAAATGATTTTTAGAAGTCCTGAAGTTTGGTTTGTTTATTCATATATAGTGAAAAAAAATATATATATATATATTCATGTGTGTGTGTGTGTATATATATATATATATATATATATATATATATTATATGAATAAAACTAGGTATTAGTGCCTATTGATTTTATACAATTAAACTAAACAAATTTCAAATTAAATGTGAAGAAATAAGAAAAAATTCATTCCTAAGTTGTAAAGGAGATAGGGCATAGATATGAAGAAATTACAGCAAGGACAACTTAAATATTTATTTTAAAAACCAGTTTTTATTTTTCCTTTTTTAACCTGTGAGACTTTTTAGTGTTCAATTAAATCTTTGGTGACTTTTAAAATGGAAATTTGTATGATTTGTCTTTTCAGAGGCTAAGACTATTGTACACAAAGATTCTTGATGTTCTTGAGCAAGTCCCTAAAACTGCAGCATACAGAAAGTATACAGAACAGATTACAAATGAGAGGCTGGGTATGGTAAAAGCGGTAAGTAACTGACTTGATTTTGTATTCTTGGATTTAATTATTCAATGCAACGTTTAACAAAAAAATCCAATTGCTTATTTTGCATATTCTACCCATTTGTTTATATTCTCTTTTCATTCCGTGCTTTTCTTCCTTTCTCCCTTTTATTCAGCAAACTCCTATTTACTGAGTGCTTTCTATATGCAAGACGCTATTGAATACTGGAGTGAAAGAATAAGATTCAGTCTGTTTCCTGAGTTAACACTAGCTGTTTCTTTTGCCTCTCTTCCCTATCCAGTCTTTTATTGATCTTTTACATTTTATCTATAGATATATCAATCTTAATCTCTTTTCTCTAATATCAGAGTAGAGAAAAAAGAAAGCAAAACAAAAATGTGTTGTGTTTAAAGAAAATTGTCAGAAATAACTTCTAAAAAGTGCTTTGTTGTAAAAATAAGAGGACCAAGTTAGTCACTTAACTACCAAAAATTTTATTGAGCATTGTTAAGGACTGAATGTTTGTGTCCTCCCAGAATTTATGTGGTAAAGCGCCCCCCACCCCCACCCCCAGTGGCTGGAACCTCTGTGGAAGTAATTAAGGTTAATGAAGGCATTAGAGTGGTGTCCTGATCCAGTAGGATTAGTGTCTTTATAAGAAGAGACACCAGAGAGCTCAGCCTCCCTGGGCCATATTAGGACACAGTGAGAAGGTGACTATCTGCAAGCCAGAAAGATGGCTCTCACCAAGGAAGCTACCCTGCTGGACCTTGACCTTGGACTTCCAGTCTACAGAACTGTGAGAAAATGGAAATAAATTTTCTGTTTTTTAAGCCACCCAGTCTATGGTATTTTCTTAGGGCAGCCCAAGCTGACTAATACAAGCATTTTACAGCTTCCAAATTAAAGGCCTTAGACAAGCACACAGCAGTCTGCTGCTAGTTCTTTTATACCAAGCTATATCGCACTATTATTAAATTTCCACACTAGCAGTTATTCCATGGACTTTTGTAATTATCCAAAATAGTATTCATAAACTCCAAAAATTATTGACATATGTGCAATAAGTGGTCTAATGTGGTGGTCTTATTATGAGATTGCCCAACTCGAATACAAAGATAATTCTTATCTTTTCCTTAGGTATATAGCAAAACAATGCAATTTGATTTGGAACTTTTATTCTGAACTTGGAAATTCTGGAAGTAATTTACAGAGTAAAATCTCTAAAGGGGAAATTAACATTTATTTTGATTGTGTGTTTCCCTTAAGGAAAATGGGCTAAGTCATCTTTTCCCATCAAAGAATAAGAAATTTCCCTTTTTCTTTTCATGAGTTGAATCTCTTCAGCTGTGTCTCTGATTATGTTTCTACTTTCCTTCTCCATAACCTTGTTCCCCTTTAATCATTTCTTCTCTATTTCTCTTTTTTGCCTCCCATTTTGTCATCTTTCAGAAAGCCTCGAAATGTATTTAACTTGTTCCTATTTTAAAAGGAAAAAAAAAACTATATTTCCCTTTATTTCTGACCTATTTCTCTTTCCTCTCCTAGCCAATGTCAACCAAAGAATAGTTCACTGTCATTACTTTCACTTATGAGTTGTAAAATCCTTTTTTTCTAACCTGTGCTATTTCAATTGCTTTATAAGTGATTGGTCTGTGTATACTTTCATCATACTTCATTGTATGTCCCACAGTGCCAAAAGTGAGGTGTTTCTTTTTTTTTTTTTCAGTACATAAAGCATGATGTCTTTCTACTTAAAAACCTTGCTATGGTTTCCTGTTCAGTGTTTCTCAAAGACTGAATTTAAGGATTTATGTTGCGCTGGCTGTGTGAAACTCAGCTAGCTATCTTTATCTGCATGATTTTGATGTACAGCCAAGTTTGGGAACCACCAATGTACATGATAAAGTCCTTAGCATGGATGGAAGGCCCTCCAAGGTCTGGCTCTAGGTTATCTTATTAATCTTGTCATTTCCTAGTTTGTACCCTATAGTCAGCAATACTGAACTGCTGGCAGTTATGTGAATTCCATGCAATTTTAGTTTTGTGTTTCTTTGTATTTTCTCTTCTCTTTTCCTGGAATGCCCTTATTTATCTGTCTGGCAGTTCTTTTCATTCAGCATTTATCATTTCCTCTGTGAAACCTTTTCTTCCCTCCATAAGTAGAGATTGACAACTTCCGTGCTTCTCTTCCATTGCACCCATCACACTGTGTTTTATTTATGTCTGCTCTACTAGTTCCGAAGTTACTTGAAAATAATGATTGCATTCATCTTTGCATCCCAAGGATCTTGTGTAACACCTGGCACTTATATAAGGTCCCTTAGTCCCTTAGAAATGTTTACTTATGCAAAAGGCTAGATACAAATGGTTTTTAACCACCTCAAGCGCTACATCATAGTTGTATTGCTGCTTTATGTTTTTTTGTTAAATTACCGGATTTTTAACCCCCCTTTCCCCCCATAGAGCCACACACAAATTCTTCAGTGAATATTGTTATGATTATAAAGTATGTATTTACTAAGCCTGAAATGGAAATAAAAGTAAATACTTTATAGATTATTTCAGGGAGATAGTAATAGCACATTGAGGAAAAGCATTGGTTTGTTAGCCTGTCCAAAGTCATGCTCTCTAATACTTATTTAAATAACGGTTGGCATCTTACCCATATTTTCTGTCTCAGTTTCCTCATCAATTACTTGGGTATTCTAATACCTACCTTGAACACTTATTGTTAGGAGTGAATGAGGTAATTTACATAAGTGCTTATTAACACAGTTGCAAGCATATGGCAAGCATGAAGTATATGGTACCTTATTGAGCTTAATGGCATTATGCCATTGGTTAATAAAAATCACATTATTGACTCACCATCAGTAAGACAAATTTTAAATTGTTTTCCTTAGCACAGGCTTTTCCTGGGATGAAAATCCTTGCCTTTTTAAAATCTTTATTAAATTTTTAGTGGCCAGTTAGCTCAGTTGGTTAGAGCGTAGTGCTGATAACAGCAAGGTTGCTGGTTCGATCCCTGCATGGGCCACTGTGAGCTGCACCTCCTTAAAAAAGAAAAAAAAAATCACTGGGGTGACATTGGTTAGTAAAATTATATAGGTTTCAAGTGTGTACTTCTGTAATACATCATCTATATATTGCATTGTGTGTTCACCTCCCAGAGTCAGTTCTCCTTCCATCACCATATATTTGAGCCCTTTTACCCCTCTCCCTCTTTACCCCTGTCTACCACCTCTTCTCCCCCCTTACTTTCTGATAACCTAACTAAACTGTTGTGTGTCTATGAATTTTTGTTTGTCATGTTCGTTTGTTGCTTTCAGTTTTATATCCCACATATGAGTGAAATTATAATGATTCTCTACTTTTTCTGTCTGACTTATTTCCCTTAGCATGATAATCTCAAGATCCATCCATGTTGTCACAAATGGCAGTATTTCATCTTTTCTTATGGCATCTTTTTCTTATGGCAGATCTTTCTTATTCCATCTTCTTTATTCATGTACCACATCTTCTTTATCCAATCATCTATTGAAGCTTACTTTGGTTGTTTCCATGTCTTGTCCACCATGAGAAATGCTGAGGTGAACACAGGGATACAAATATCGGTACGGATAAATGTTTTCAGATGTTTTGGGTAGATACCCAGAAGAGGGATTGCTGGGTCATATGGTAACTCTATTTTTAATTTTTTGAGGACTCTCCATATTGTTTTCCATAGTGGCTGCACCAATTTACATTTCCCACCAGCAGTGTATGAGGGTTCCTTTTTCTCCACAACCTCTCCAACACTTGTCTTGTTGATAATAGCCATTCTAATGAGGTGGTATCTCATTGTGATTTTGATTTGCATTTCTCTGATAGCTAGTGAAGTTGAGCATTTTTTCATGCATCTGTTTGTACGTCGTCTTGGGAGAAGTGTCTGTTCAGGTCCTCTGCCCATTTTTTAATTGGATTTTGTTGTTGTTGTTGAGTTATACAAGTTGGATATTAGCCCCTTATTAGAAGTATTGTTTGCAAATATATTAGAAGTGGTGTTTGCAAATATCTTCTCTCATTTGGTTCGTTGCCTCTTTGTTTTGTTGGTGGTTTCTTTTGCTGTGCAGAAGCTTTTAAGTTTGAATATAGTCTCATTCATTTATTTTTTGCTGTTACCTCCCTTGTCTTTGAGGTCAAATTCATAAAATCCTCTCTGAATCTAAGGTCTATAAGTTTAGTACATACAAGGTTTTCTTCTGTGCAATTTATTGTTTCACATCTTTGAAAATTTATATTTAGGTCTTTGATCCATTTTGAGTTAATTTGGTATATGGTGATAGCAGTCTAATTGTATTCTTCTACACATGGCTTTCCAGTTTTTCCAGCACCATTTATTGAAGATGCTTTTTTTCTCTCCCTTGTATGTTTTTGGCTCCTTTGTCAAAATTATCTGCCCATATACATGTGGGTTTGTTTATTTCTGGGTTCTCAATTTTATTCCATTGTTCTGTGTGTCTGTTCTTCTGCTAATACTATGCTGTTTTGATTGTTAGCGTTTTGTAGTGTAAGTTGAAGTTGCGGAGTGTGATACCTCCCCGGCCTTGTTCTTTTTTCTTAGTATTGCTTTGGCTATTCTGGGTCTTTTGTGACTCCATACAAATTTGATGATTTTTTGTTCTATTTCCTTAAAAAAAAGATGCTATTGGCATTTTAGTTCTGTTAGTCGTTGCTTTATATATTTTGGTGCTCCCTGCTTGGGAGCATATATATTGATAAGTGTTATAAATCTTGTTGTAATGTCTTTTGTAATTATGAAATGTCCATCTTTGTCTCATTATCTTTTTTATCCTCAAGTCTGTTTCGTCAGATACAAGTATGGCTATACCCACTTTTCTCTGGTAGCCGTTTGCTTTGAGTATCGTTCTACACCTATTTGTTTTGAATCTGTATGTGTCCTTGTAGCTCAGATGTGTCTCTTGGAGGCAGCATATGGATGGGTTTTGATTTTTAATCCAATCTGCTACTCTGTGCCTTTTTATTGGTGATATACAAGTGAAGACTTGGATGGAAGTGAAGGAACAAGCCATACAGATATCCTGGGTCAGCCAGGAGATGCCTTGAGGCAGGAACATGCCAATTTCTATAGAGGATATCTCTGTTTTTGTTTGTTTGTTTGTTTTCTCCCTCTTTCATTCTACTTATGGGCCAGAAACCAACCTGTTTACAACTTATTTACACTTGTATATGTATGTATAGGACATGGTTTATGGTTCTCAACAAGCTCATTATATTAGAAAATAAATATGTCATTGAATGTTTACGTAACTATATTAGCATTTCTTTTTCTAAAACTTTTATTGAAGAATAATGTACACAAAGAAATGTGCCGAAATCATAGAGAGCTTGATGAATTTTCACAAAGTAGTCATACCCATGTTAACACCAAACCAAAAGAGAGGACATTTCCAGAACACCAAATCCTCTCCTGTTCCCTCCAAGTTACTATCCTTCTCAAGATAATTGCTCTTCTGACCTCTAACACCATAGATTCATTTTGCCTTGGTTTTGAACTTTTTTATAAATGGAATCATCAGTTTATACTTTTTCGTGTCTGTTTTTTTCACTTAATATTACATTCGAGAGAATCATCTATGTTATGTATAGTTGTAGTTCATTCTCATTTCTGTGTAGTATTTTATTACATGTAAATACTATAGTTTATCCATTCTGTTGTATGTGGTCATTTGGATTGTTCCTATTTTGGGGCTATAATTTGTGATGCTGTGAACATTCTTGAACATGTCATTTGGTTAACTTACTATGCATTTCTGTTTGGTTTATACCTAGGAGTGGAATTCTAGGTCATAGGGTAGCAATTATTTTTAAAGCTAGTACTCTCAGAGGAAATACAGGAAATACTAAGAAAATAAAGTGGTATTTTAAAATGTGTATTTTAGGAAGACTGAATTAGGCATCATAATTCTTACCTTTGATAGACATGTCAGTAAGCATTTAATACTTTTTAATATTAAGACAGAAAAGCAATAAAATAGTAGCGAGATGAAATAAGTTTCCACCAAATGTTTGGTAAAAATTAGTGTTGATACAGCGGAAGAAAAATTAATTATATTTGTTATATTAAGTGCTTTTTTTTTATATATGGGTTTTTAAAATATAGGATATTAAAACATTCAGATATTGTGTTCCTGTGTTTGTGTGTGTGTGTGTGTGTGTGTGTGTGAGTGTGTATATATATATATATATATTTTTTGTTTGTTTGTTTGTTTGTTTGTTTTTTTTTACCCCCTTAAATTATAGGAACCAGATGTTAAAAAATTAGAAGACCAACTTCAGGGTGGCCAAATAGAAGAGGTGATTCTTCAGGTAAAGAAAAAGTTGAATATTTAGATGTTTGGCTTCTAATGTTCAGAGGTACAATGTATAGAGGCACAAAACTGACATTACAGGAAGAAAAGAAAACTCAGTTTCTTTGCTTATATCAACTCATCAAATATAAGACTAATCACACATAGAAAATACTTCTAATGTATATGTCAGTTAAATATTTATCATTGATTATAACTTGAATTATGAGGCTTCTGTTGGTAAGTTTGATACTCTGAATTTAATAAGCATGTTCTTGTTAGTCTCACCGTAGTTCATATTAGGAACACAATATTACTGTTATTTGAAGAATTTTTACTTATAGATACAAGTACTTGTAGGTTTTAAAGGCTTGGTAAGAATACTATAGTTTTTAATTAAACTAGGAGAAATGACGCTTTTCTTTTTTGTTGTGCATTTTTTCCCCAATTACCAGTAAAGTTAAACTTTTAAAATGTGTTCTTATATTTCATGTTTTATTACTTATGAGTATGTTTGCTCTTCATTTGTTTAGTGTTTTTCTTACAGATTTCTTTGAGTGTTTTTAAAAATAAACGATGTTAACCTTAATCGTTTGTACTTTTGCAAAAAATGCCTGAATTTTTTTTTGTAAGTCTGTTTTTGCCTTTTGATTTCAATTGAACAGTTTCTCCAATATGTAGAGGTTTTTAAAATTTTTATTTGGTCAGATCACCTCCCCCTGCACACCTTCTCCACCCCTCCATGCCTTCCCCTTATATAGGTCTGATAAATACTGTTCTGTTTCATTTAATTTTTACACTTTTTCATATTTTTCAAAAACGTAACTATTCTTAGATTTTTTGCCTTTTATCAAAGACAAATAAAAGGAAATACTGGATAGCATTAGGGACTAGGGAGGTATTTCACCAGCAGACATGATACTCAAAAGCATTGGTAGGTGGCTGTTAAAAGAGGAATAGGGCATTTAGACAGCTTTCAATGCGTGTACACTGTTTCAGTCGTTCAAATGCATGTTTTCATGGCCTTTTTATTTATTTGCCAGGTTGACTATAGTATTAGATGTAGTGTTATGGGAACTTGCTGCAGAGTTTAATTGTCCTCATCCTATTTCTCTTTCTTTTCTACCTGATTTCACTTTGATCATGACTTAGTTTAGTTGATACATTAATTTATCATGTAATTATATATCTAAAATATTGAGCTATTTTTCATTCTTTTTTAATACTAAGTCTTAAAAATCCGGTGTGCATTTGATACCAGCAGCACATCTGAATTTGAACTAGCTACATTTCAAGGGCTCACTCTGTAGTCACATGTAGGTAGTGGCTACCATCTTGGACAGCACATTTCTAGAGGGATACTGTGAGAGGAATGAGGAAAGGACAGTGTATTAGAAGCCAGAGAAGAGGAAGGGAGTGGGCAACGGGTCAGATGCAGCTGGGTCCAGCTCCTGGACGACCTCAGACCTCAGTGACGTTCAGAGCTAGATCCCCTCCCCACACTGGGCAAGGGCTTGGGGGCATAGAGAAAGCATGACCATTCAGGAAATCTAGGGCAAAGGGCAATCAGACAAACGGCCATCCTAAGGGATATTTTAAATCAGTATTTATGCAGTTTTCTCATGTCAGCATTAGTAAATACCTCTACCCCCAGATTTCCATTAATCTACTCTTGTTGATTATATACATTTTAGACTGTTACTGCTAGACTTAGATTGGCTGTTTTGCACCAGTGGCATAAATGGGGCATTGCCTTTTAACTTTACAGACTCTGATAGAACCTCAGCATTTATTTTGTGTTTGAATTCCGTTCCTGACATCCTGACAAGTATTCAAGAATGTCTTAAGTTGGCCAGAGTTGTCATCATAGGTCTTTTTGTTCTAGGAAAAAATATGAAATAAAAACATACCTAAAAATATATTTGTTAAAGGTGTTGTAAAATTGTGTTTGAAAGGAAAAATTGAATGTAACATAATCTGATTAAAAAAACTAATTCAAACAATAAATATATTTTTTGTGCAGCTATTTTGTTCTACATTCTATACAGCACAGTTTTACAAATTGTGGTCTCCAGTGATGATGGGTTATGAAATCAGTTAGGTGGGTTGTAACTAGCATTTAAAAACTACAATAGAAAATAGTGTATTTCAGCTATATAGTAAAGGTAATGATATTTTTAGTTTTGTTTGAGTTATATGTGCGAATTGTGGATCCCTTAGTAAAATGTATTTCTTTTCTTTTTTTAATTGTGGGCCAGTGTAAAATAAAGTTGGAAAGCTATTGATAAAGATGAAGAGACATACTTTTGATCCTCCAAAATTTGTATTCTGATGGTGAAACAGACAATTAAGATTGAAAACTCACCAGCTAAACTTTTGAACACTCTAATAGTAAATTTTAAACAAATAGAAGAAATCTAAAGCTGTCCTTTCTTACTTATGGTGATTGCATAGCTGTGAGAATTACAGTAATTTAATTAATGTTCAACATTTGGTGATGGAATGGCTTATTTAGGTTTTAATATGAAAGTAGGAGCTCTATATAGTTACATTTCAGTTATTAGTTATGGTAATTATCTATTAAACAGTATAATCAAATGATCTTTTTAAAAAATTTCATTAACAGGCTGAAAATGAACTAAGTCTGGCAAGAAAAATGATACAATGGAAACCATGGGAGCCTTTAGTGGAAGAGCCTCCTGCCAACCAGTGGAAATGGCCAATATAATCATGATTAAATGACTTGCGTGTTGACAGGAAAATGATGTAATTAAATGTTCTGTTGTATCAAAAACGTTTCCATATTATTGACATCTTATAATCAAAAAAATTGATATAGAACATATTTAGGAGACTTGTTAAAATTGATGATTATGTAATAGGAACTTACGAATCAGTTTTGGTTTATAAAGCATCATTCAAATTATTTCAAAGATGATATTTTTTTCAAACAGATGTGGGAGATTTCGAGGTTAATTAGAAAAATTCCTGTAGATTTCAATACAGAGGCCATGTTTGAAGTCTGAAGTATTTTTAGTATTCAGCACATCATTTAGTGTTTTTTATTCTGAAAAAAACCCAGAAAAGGTATTATTATTAGTAGTAGTATCATTATTATTATTATTATTGCTTACATAGGTCATTGTTTAAAGTGAAGTAGTAAGACTAAAAACCGTTAAATTAAAACTGCATTGTACAGTTGAGGAAATTGGTATTTGAAAGATTGCTTATTCATAGTGGTACCGTGTTTCCCTGAAAATAGGACTGGGTCTTATATTGATTTTTGCTCCAAAAGATGCATTAGGGCTTATGTTCAGGGGAGGTCATCCTGAAAAATCATGCTAGGGCTTGCTTTCCAGTTAGGTCTTATTTTCAGGAAACACAGTAGTTGGAAAAACTTTTTTTGTCTCATGTAAGAAGTTAGCTTTCTGACCCTCGCCCTTTAGTTTTCTTTATTAACCAAACTACATCAAGATAGAAAATTTCTGTAAAAGAGGAGATATTAAAAGTTTCTAAAGTTTATCTGGCATACAGATAGACTTACATTCAAAACATTTTCATATAGTTATAACTTGAAAGTGGAATCACTAAGTAGTTTTCACTAAGTTTCCAGTATAAATGCACCTGGATATCAAAAAAGATAAAAGCTAAAAGCTGTTCAAGGAAAGAAGCAGTTGACAAAAATAAAATTACTTCTCGTGTGTTCTCACCTTTTCTTTCTAGCCCCCTATGATTTCTAAGTATTCTGTTAAATTTGGTATTTCTTACCTTCAAAAATAGTACTTTTGGCGGGGGTGGGGGGTACATGCACGCGTGTGTATCCTGCTATTTCTTGTGGCAAGGCAGAATCTTTCAGAATGAGAAAAATAACTGTATTTTTCCCAGTATATTTCTCCCCGTATAGAGTTGTAAATTAAATGCTAAATAAATATTAAATGAAGTGGGTTTAGTTACTTTTTAGCAGTCAGACTATAAGAGAAAGCTTACATGGGGGAAGTGGGAAAAGCATTGGAGGGAGAGTTGGAAGGCCAGGGGTTCTCATTCCCATGGTTCTGGCACCATCATGAACTCCATGACTAAGTGGAGGCAAGTTGTCAACCTCAGAATGCCTGTTTCTTTCTCTGTAAAAGAAGTAGAATTTGTGATTTTTAGCTTTCTTTTTAGTTATAAATATTTGTTTTAATATATAATTCATTAGATTTATTAAGAAAATATCCTAAAGCATGTTTGCATAGATGCTGTCAAGCTAACTTTCTAGTCAATCATTTCTTTCAGTCCTTTGGGCACATAAAAACAAAGCTGCCTTTATGTGTCTTTGTCATACTTTCAGCCCCACTTCTCCCATTATTCTTGGGCGTCTTATATAAAGCGTCAGTGGCTGTTAATAAAAGGGGACCTTATTGATTTCTGCATTAGAAATGCTAGTTATAGAATAGGAGTAGTATTAGCAATAAAATAATAATAATAGCCAATGTTTGTTAATGTTTGTCCGGCACTGTTCTAAGTACTTGACTAATGTCACTCATTAAATCTGCACTCCAGCTCTAAGACTGCGATCCTGCAAATTATCTCCATTTTCCAGATAAGGAACCAGAATCCAGTGTGAGTAGTGCTCCCCTGCAATTGTGCAGCATGGGGATCTTGGAGAAACTAAAGCACAGAGATTGTATAACAACGTACCCAAGGTCACAGCTATTAAGCTTCTCACCTTACATTTTGCCTTGTGAATACTTGGCATGCTGGCGGTCCTGCCCGTACTGTGTGAGCTGCACCAAAACAACCTAGATCCTGCTCTCCTGACTTTATCAAAGAACCTATAAAGAACACATATGAGCATGTGTAGTAAACTAGACTTCATCTCGTGCGAACATCTTCACCTGGATCACAGGCAGCCAGTGGGTGTCTGAAGGGCATTGCAGTGTGGTCCATCCTTTTACATTTACCGACTGCCATTCCAACTGCCCATACGCTTTCCGGTTGCTTCCTATGAACTTCCCGATTAAGCTTTCCTAATCAATTGGAGATGATTCTTCTATTTAAAGATCTTCAGTGTTGCTAAGTGGCTTTTAGACTAATTTGAGTAATTTTCCCATTTCAGAATGGCCCATTTCAGTTTTTCCTAGCCTCCTCATGTTTTATTCAAATTAATTACCATACTCCAGACACTTTAAAAGAAAAACTAATCCATTTGAGCTTTGTAAACAAAGAAAATGGCGGCAAAATTGATGCCTCCTTCTAGCTGTGGACTGAGTGCAGAACATTCAAATTTCTGAGTATTCTGTTCTTTGGGATGAAAATGGCTTGTATCTGAATAACCATAAGACTTCATTCAACCTGTAATGATTTCGATTGTGAAGGGAAGTGATGATTTCATAAGGATAACAGGTTTGATGTTATCCTGTCAAAGTACCTATAAAGAACAAATACGAACAGAAGTAGTAAACTGGATTGTGACACCAACTTGGAGTAAGGTTCAGCTCTGGGGGTTGCCATCCTTTACACCAGGCGAAGTTGGAGTAGTCTGTCACCTGAATAGAATGAATATGATGCCATTAGTGGCAGCCATCGTGTCACCAGGCCTCCGGTTTCACTGTGTCCCATCACTGTTACTCTCCCTCTCCCCTTCCTTGCCTTTCCCTCAGATTTGAGTGATGGAAGAAGCTTATTCTGATTGTCTTCCTTTTTCTAATCCTAAAGTGCAGTTAGCAAGGTGAAGCTGAGCTTTTTGTTATAATGCAAAGCAAGTTTATTTGCACGCACAACAATGAGGATTAGGATACCAGATAAAAAGCAAGCAGTCTTTTGTCAAATGGAGATCTAGATTCTTAAGTAGCTGACTTTGGGACTTACTACAATGGAAACTTGCCCTGTTGTCTTTAGAGGTTATGTTTCCTCACCTGATGCTTAAGCAAGCATTTCAAAGAGGTCTTCCCACTGTTCCAGTTCTTCTAATTCCATCTGACAGCCACAGTGGTATTCCAGATAGATAGTCTGTGTTCTTCCATTTTCCCAGGAGTTCTATGAAGACATGAGTTCAGTTTCACTATTCTGAGAAACCAAGACCTCCAATCTTGCAAGACCTTCCTTAACATGTTCTCCAACAGGAGTTGACTTTGGAGCTCGTATGCCATTTCCCCAGTTACCTATATCAAGCCTCATGCTTTCTTTTTCAAAGGGAGAAAACCAACAATATTGTGTATGAGAAAATTTGCACATATAGGCTAATACCAGCTTTTTCTTCCCAGCCTCCATAGTTAATATAAAGAAACAGAAGTGAAAGAACCCTCCCATACAAGTGTATTGTAAGGATCTGGGGTAAAGTGCTAAGTCGCTGAACCATGAATGCTGTTTGCGTCTGAGGGCAGAATTTCCTTTAAAACTTGGCTCTCAATGGGATTACAACCTGTGCTACAATAATAGTAATACTCTTTGAGGAAAAAAGTAAATGAGAAGATAGGAGTTTAGAAGAGGATGAAGAGGTTTATTTTAAAAAGAATTCACAAGAAATCAAAGTGGGGATGTGACATGGGATTTGAATTATTGATGGGTACTGGAGAAATTTATTCCATTCTTTATTTAGAGGTAACAAGCCAAACCTAGTTAGTGAAAATAAAGTAGTGAGAAAAGTAATGAGTTGGCATATGCTACCTGCAAATCCCAAAGTCTTAACACAAAGAAAGTTTGTTTCTTACTCATAGGAGTATACATGTCTGATGAGGGTTGACAGTGTTCAAAAGAGTCACAAGGGATCTGGGCTGAGGATGGCGCTATGTCAACATGTGCTACAACACGGGCAGAGAAAGGGAACGTGACACATCACACAGAGCAACAAAAGAAAACCAAGTTTAAAAAAAAGATTTTGAATGTGCTGTAGAACTCAAATTTATCTTGCCATGCATTGCTAATAATGAATTTTCAGAGATCTTTAGGTTTATATTACCAGCTAATTTTTTGCAGTGTGTTTAAATGTAATTTATGGTGAAATAGGTTTTTTTCTGTATATGACTCTGTAAATGAAAAGCATTGCAGAGATTCTTTTTTGGGATTTCTCATGATCTTCAAATATTTTTTTTTTCCAGACAAACTTTTTAGGCATTTATAAAGATAAACATTACTATTTTATGATAGAATATTTCATTTTACTCTTTTTTTTTCTTCCCCTTTTCCTGTAACAGGAGAGTTGGTTCTTTTTCTCAGGGTAAAACAGATTGAAAATTTCCTATCTAATTTCCAAACTCCAAATATGTTGAAAACAGAATATTTTTTCATAACTCATTGGACGTAAAGTCTGACCAGAATTGACATAAGGCGATTAGTGGTCTTTATCATACTTTAATGTGAATATGAATATATTTTGCCACATAACTATTAATGTATTTGATTCTGCTTCTCTAATTCTACTTCTCCAGCCTGACTGAATGTGTCACAGAATACACCTTTCAAAAATGGGAAAAATCCCGATTTTCAAACATCTGTCCCTATGATTTCAGAAAAGGGACTATGGATATGCTATCTATTTCCAGTCTCTTAACAAGCTCATGATCCAAATTTATGATCCAAATTTAATACATATAGATAATTTCCAAAGCATAATTTGAAGTCCTTGTTTTTCTAAATTCTAATATTTTTTTCCTAATTCATTTACATCAAAATACATTTTAGCCTGAAGTAACAATGGGAAATACTTTGATATGCTTGATTTCATAAAGCCACTAGGTAGCATCTTTGTAAAAATAAAATCACATTAAGAGAAATGTTTATTTTGTAAATAAGTGCTGCGATAAATAAAGACATATTTCGTGAGAAATAAACATAACTCATTTGGGGCAATAAATCCTGAGAAAATGTATAGGTTTATTGTGAAAAGTGAATGGAAAGTGATATAAAATTACGTTTCCACTTTTAGAATGGAGAGTTTTTCCTATTGGTTGTGTTCAGCTTGCATTTACATTCATTTTATGTAACCAATTAACTACAGTATATATTTGTGTGCGTGTGTGATTTTGATGTGCTACAGTAATAATCAGAATGGACTATCTGGGAAGCCTACCAATTAAGTTAGGCTCACGTGGTTGTTTAAAATCATCTCCACAGAAAACTATACATAAAACGTGAACAGATCGTGGGTATCTAGTCACATTTAACACTCTGAAGTACTTAAAGTTCTTTACCACCTTGTTTTCTTCCTTTCATCTTCTGCCTCTATGTCTAAACCTAGTTTTTTTCATACTGTCCCTAACGTGGAGGGCAGTGGATGATAAATTTTAAAGAGGAGACCCAGAAAGTTGAGTGTTTAAAACCAATGGAATTCTCATTTCTAGTAAAATTAAGATATTGTGATTTTGGAGATGGGGGTGGGGGTGTGTTTGGAAGCACTTGTCTGCACACCTCTGATCACACTTGCTTTACCCATGAAAGATTAAACCTAGTGTTTATCTGAATGGTCCTTTCCCTCCTTTTGTCTGGTCTTCATAAATATGGATTCATGCAGTGATTTAAATACATTTGCTTTATTTAAAGTCATTAAAGCCAGTTTTATCTGAGACTATAATATGTATTTTTCTAGTATATTTTAAAGTAGGATGACTGAAAAAACGACATTGGACATTAGGAAGTTATGGGAGATGAGAACACAATTTCAGTAGAATTGATACAAAGGAGGGAAGACATTGAACATTATGAAGGAGTGATGGACCTGTACTATATGTGACAACATTTTTAATTTTATTACCTTAACCTTACAACCTTTTTAAATAGCAAAGGATGTTAAACAAGGAAGCACAAATAGTGGTTTAAAATTGAGGCTCTGGATTCAGACTGCTGGGTTTAATCCTGGCTCCCTCACTAAACCTCTCTAAACCTTTTCCTCATTAGCAATGTGGGGCTAATTACAGTTTTCCTTAAAATCATTGTAAGGATTAAATTAGAAATATAAAGTGCTTAGTAACAAATAATAAATGTTAGCTATTATTATGAAATAGACACTATGTTTGTTACTACATTTGCAATGGGAACATAACTTTCCCCCAATAGTTTAAAAACTTCAAGTTGAATAATTTATAGTGATAGGAAAATAAAAAACCTTTATAATTTAGTGATTAACAAAAGCTTTGCTTCTCCTGACTTAAAAGAGGAATTATTTAGTAGCTCCTGTCTCCCTTTTCTCTTTGGATGCCAGGAAGTCAAGAGACAAGTTCTAAATTTAACAAAAGTAGGTAGGTACCTACTGTTGTATTGTGTTCTCCTTTGTCAGTCTTTCCTCTCATTTCATATTTATATTTTCTGTAATCCTGATTTTTTTATATCTGTAAGGGCAAACACAATGTTTGGCTCGGAGAACTGTGCCCTTTCACAAGTGTTAGAAGGGACCTTGCAGAGTGATTAGAGTCCAGTAACTGAGGTCTAACGAGTGGGTAACAACTCTCCCCGCCCCTTGCCCCGCCCCACCCTCCCTCTCTCGCCGCCTGGCTCCGCCCCCTCCATTCCAGCGCGGGAAACGCCTCTTCTCGCGGGAGCGGTGCGGAGGCGGGAGGAGGTGGTGCCACGGTCGTTGCTGGGATACCGCCGGCAACAGACTCCGAGGGCGGACGCTGCTTTCTAGGAGCTTGAGGAAGCACTGCGACCGGCGTAGCTGCGTTTCTTGGTCAGGTAGGAGGACAGATCCTGGCTGCCCTCTGCTGGCTCGGCCTAGACCGGCCTTGAGTCAGTGTCTGCAGCAGTGGATGCCGAGGACTGTGTGCCGGGCGCTTTTCCCGCCTGGACCCGGGACTGCTTGGCTCGTCGGGAATGTGCCACTTGTACTTTAAAATCCGTGCACAGCATCCCTTCTTTCTTGGTTCCATTTCTGGCCCCGCAGCTCTGATCTGGGATTCGGAAGCAGCAGCAGCAGCGAGCTAGGAGGCGTACCTCCCCTCCCACCCCTAGGGCTTTTCACCTTCATAGTGTAGCAACAAGATGTGTGTGTAACCCAGACCTGGCATTAGAAAATGTTCAGCCTTCCATGGTGACCGTTTTCATTCTTTAGTAACTAGGGGGCTTACAGACTTGCCTCACTGGCTCTCTCTCCCTCCTCTCCACCCGTGGTCTTTGCCCTACCGCTTAAAACCCTTTAAAACTCACACATCTATTTGGTAGAAGGCAAAACTGATCCCTGCCTTCCTGCTTACACTAACATTCTAGATCTGTCAGTGACATCATGCTTTTTTGGTGAAAGGGGGACTTTTCTGTATGCAATCATAGAGACCGCTTTGCCTTTTTAAACAATTTTTAAAGATGAAAACATTTATTTTTGAATAGATGATACATAAACCTGACAAAAAGTTGAAACAGCAGAAGGAATGAACAGTGAAAATCTGCCTTCCCCCCACGCACTCCCCCACCGCGTCGTCCTCCAGTTCACCTTCTAGAGAAAGTCTGTGCATGTATGAATATACTAGTGGTGCCTGTAACACTGTTATACATACCGGCCTGTGCTGTTGGAGGTCATCAAGAGGATGTGACTGGGTTGACCCTGGAACTGGGCGGAGGAATTGGAGGTTCCTTACTCCCGCCACTGTCGCTTGGAGGTTCTGCCCACTGGTCCCGCCCTGTAGTAGCAGGTGCTTCAAGGATGAAAAGAGTTCTTGAGAGAGTAATGTGCTGTTGAGACCATCTGGTCTGTATACAACTCAGCCTGGTTAAGGCCTCTATATAAACTCTTAAGATTTTGGTGGGGATTGCAGAGATCTACTTACTCCTTTTGCAGCTGCTCAAGACAAGCCTCCTACCTAAATTCGGTAGCTTATTAAAACTGCCACTTACTAACGAGTGGTCTGCCTCTTTTTTCAGTTTCTCCTTCTCTTACACGGGGCAGGGGCAGTTTCTGTTTTTTCACCCCGGGAGCTCTGGCGGTTGCTCACCAACAACTTTGCTCCTTCACTTAATTGGATCAGATGGTATGTAGCCTTTAGAATTGGCTTCTTAGCATAATTCAAGATTCATCCATGTTGTTGTGTGTATCAGTTTATTCCTTTTTATTGTTGAGTAATAGTCCTTTAAAAAAGATAAGTTTCTTGGATACTTTTTTTTTGGGGGGGAATATTGGGGAATAGTGTGTTTCTCTAGGACCCATCAGCCATCCAGCCGCCCCAAATAGTATTCCATTTTATGAATGCATCACAGTATGTGTATCCGTTCATCAGTTCAGGATCATTTGTATTTCAAGTCTCTGGTGATTAAGAATAAAGCCTTTATAAACTTTTGTGTACAGGTTTTGTGTGAATGTAGTTTTTCATTCCACTTGGGTAACGACACAGATTGCTGAGTAATATGAAGTGTATGTTTAATTTTATAAGAAAACTGACAAACAGTTATCCCAAATCCTATGCCAATTTTCATTTTCACCATCAAGGTATAAAAGCTACTTGTCTTCATACTCACAAGCTGTGGGGACAGAGTCCCAGAGAGCAGTTTCCAGGCTCTCGGCCTCACATGGAAAGGTGCTGGCTCGGTTATTAGACGGCCATCAGCTGTAATCAGATGGCCGTCCGCTGTGGCTGGGTGGGCATCAGCTGTCACTGGTTAGCCATTAGCCACTGATATAACTGCCGTGGGTAAACTAGCAAGGGCGGATAGCAGTTAGCAAGGGGTTGATTGGTTGGCAGAGAAGCAGACGGCGGGTTGCGGCTAGCAAGTGGGGTTAGCAAGCACGGATGGCGGATTGTACATCGTGTGGATACTACTTCCTGTGTCTTGCCCGGCCGCCAGCGAGACTGGGGTGCAGGAAGACCGCCTGTTGGGATGCTGGCAGATGTTTGCTTTTGTGTCTCCACCAGCTGCCAGCAGGAATATAGTGGTATGAGCCCCCTATCCATGGCTCCATTGGTATTCCTTTATGGCCTCACCATATCCTGCGTTCTTGTGCAGGGAGCGGGACCAGAGTCCCTGCATGACGCTAGCTCTTGATATTGTTGGACTAAAAAAATATATTAACTATTGTAATAGGTGTGTAATGGATTCTCATTGTGATTTGAAGTTGCCTTTCTCTAATGTCTAATGACGTTGAGCATATTTTCACATCCTTATTCTCTGGGCCAGGACTAGAGTAAGGCAATTGAGGCAACTAGGTCCAAAATTTTAGGAGGCATTTCTTCTCAGTGCAGGCACCACACTTACCTAGATCTGGCCCTGCTTATTTGCCTTCTATGTATGTTCTTCAGTGACATGTCTTATTGAAATCTTTTATTTAAAAAAAATTTTTTTTTTATTGAGTTTGAGAGTTTTCTATATATTCTGAATATAGGTCCTTTATCAGATATGAGTTTTGCAAAAAAATATCTCCTACTCTATGGCTTGTCTTTTTCTTTTAGTTGTGTCTTTTGAGCAGAAGTTCTGATTTTGTTGCTGTTGCTGATTTAGAAGATGCCATCTTTGCCAGTTTAGAGGGATGATGGCTCGACAGATAGAAACAAGAGCATTACCTCAGACTCCAAAAAAGGGCAGATGAATCCGTTGCTAGGAGTTAGGGCTTCTTTATGATACTCTCTTTCTAATCAGGCCATAATCTCTGTTATGGGAGAAAATAACCAAAAGGAAAATTTTTTTGTGGGTGAAGGCTTAAGAGCTTTCTTGAATTTTTTTAAAAATTGAATTTTTGTTCAGTTTTATCTTATTTCACTTTTTTCCCTCTTTATTGTAGATAGAAACAAGAGCATTATCTCAGACTCCAAAAAAGGGCAGATGAATCCGTTGCTAGGAGTTAGGGCTTCTTTATGATACTCTCTTTCTAATCAGGCCATAATCTCTGTTATGGGAGAAAATAACCAAAAGGAAAATTTTTTTTTGGGTGAAGGCTTAAGAGCTTTCTTGAATTTTTTTAAAAATTGAATTTTTGTTCAGTTTTATCTTATTTCACTTTTCCCCCTCTTTATTGTCTTGGAATTTTAAAACTTTATTTCAGTTATTTTATTTGTTGTACTTGAACTTTGACTATGCATATTTAATTTAACAAAGTCAAGGGTTAAGCATATCATATCCCCCAATTTTGTAAACAGTATAAGGATTTGAAAACAGTTTATTCTCATCTTTCTCTTCCCAATTACATCTTTTGTCTAATATTTTAATTTTCTACTATTATTTTGTGTTGACAATATTTGTTTGGGTTTATCCATATATTTAAGACTTATTTGTTCACCTTTCCTTTTTGCTCTTCGGATTTCCTTTGGGCCTATTTACCTCCTCCTTCAAGTGTATCCTTTAGAAGTTCCCTTACAGCAGATACCTTGGTGGTAAGTTATTTGTAAATGTTTCTATTTCTTTCTTGAAAGATAGTTTTGTTGTGTGCACTATTTTAGGTTGATAGTTGTCTTATTTTAATTAGCACGTTGTTGCTTGTGCGTTGGCTTCTGCTTTTCTGCTGAGAAATCTGCAGTGATTTTACTTTTCTTTGCTCTGTATTGATGTCAGCAAATTAATATAATTCAAAACAGTAGGTGGTATGTTCGTTATCACTGCTTGCTTTCTGGACCTCTTCTTTGTTATTCCATAATTTAATTACAATGTATATGGCTATGAATTATTTTTATTTATCCTGTTAGGTATAGATTTATGTTGTGCTTCCTGAATCTGTGGTTCTACATTTTTCATCCGTTTTGAAAAATTCTCAGCCATTACCGTTTTAAATATCTCTTTTCTTCCATCTTTCTGTTTCCTTCTGGGACTTTAATTTGACATATGCTCGATTAGGGCCTGGCAGACTTTTTCTGTAAAGGACACCACAGGCCACATGCAGTTTCTGTTGCATATTCTTTGTTTTCTTTATTTTAGCAATATAAACCCATTCTTAGCTCACAATAAGATATATGCTTAGCAGAAAAATATACTGTACCTTTTCTCTTTTCTATGGCTTCTAATCTCTCATATTTTCCACATCCTTATCTCTTTGAAGCATTCTCTATAAAAATCTCTTTATTTATTTTCCAGTTTACTCATTCTCTCTTCAACTCAATTCATTGAATTCAACACCTATACGTTTTTATTCCAGATACTCTTCTTTTTTTGGTAGTCTGTCATCTAGTAGCCAGAGAACTTCACTGACTAAGGTTAATATTTTTTTCCATAAGGATTTGTGCGTAAAGTAGAAGCCCCAAACACAGCTTCCCACCCCCCTGCCCCCCACTACTGTTCCAAGTTTTCATCTTCCCCATGCTGGTTGCCACAGAAATCAGCCTGGAGTCCACTCCCTCTGTCCCCCCTTCCTGGCTGCTAGCTTCTGCTGGCAGCTGCCTGCTGGCTGCCTCCTCACTCCTCTGAACTGCTCCTGCCTTTGCAGCTTGGTTCTGGGCCGCCCTGGTCCACCCTGACCCCAGCCCTTGGACACTCACTGTCACACTGTTTCCTGAGCCAAAGCTCTTGGTTGCAGGAGCTCAGGCCCCAGTCAGCTATAAGATCAACCCACATTTGTTTGTTGGTATATTTTGTTTTGGGGGGCAGAGGTCATTGGAGACGTCTGCTACCACTCTTGCGAGCAAAGCTGCTTCAGGGAGTGTGTACTACCTAGGATATAGTTGCTGTGTGAACTGTCACGTTCCTTGAGCTTCTAATCAATTGTAATGCCAGAGCATAAATCCTGTGCTAGTTTTGTATTCAGAAAACAGTTATTCGAAAAGTCCTTCTTTCACAAACATTTACTGAATAAGGAAGAGATGACAATATATTTTTCAACAGTTTTCAATATGTCCTTCACAGAAGCTTTCTCTCACATTGTGCTTTGAATTTCTCTTTCTGGTATACTTTTTTCACTTTCTGTCGTGTTCTTATTAAAAATTCACTGATGTTTTTACCTGATGACATTACTAAGATAATCAATATTTAAAAAAGTACTGAGCACCATTATAGTATATTATGACCATTACTGTATGCCAGCAATGAATTTAATATTTGGTATAGAAGTTTTTATGTACAGTAAAAGTGTTTATGTTTCTCAATTCAGGAAAATGTCTGATCAGGAGGAAGAATTTACTGCTCAGAATATTCCTGATGTGACAGGAAAAAGAGAGGGTGCTTATGAAACGATCACTATTCCAGTTCCCTCAGAAGACCTTACCCAGTCAGATCAAACTGAAGACAATGAGTCTGAACCAGAACCATCTGGTGGGGGCCATGAAGCGCGTTCAGAGGCGCAGAATGACCAGAGCGCCTCAAGCCCGGAGATAAATGATGAAGAACATCTTCTGGAAGAGATTATGTTACCTGAACAAGTTTTGGATTCTCCAGTATATTCTGAAAGGCACAGTCTAAGTCAATTGGATAATGCAATGCAGTCAACCAAACAGCAATCAGAGGATTATCATCTGACATTTCTGGATAAAATAAAGGCTGTAAAGGAATCTCTGAAAACATCAATGCAACATTCCTTAGCGACAGGTATTACCTAGGGAAGACAGGATAAAGCTATTTGTTTCCCTGATTTTGAAGAATGGTTGCTTTTTCTTGTTTGTTTTTGCTTAAAGATTTATTTTATATTTGATGTGACTTTCCCTTTATCCACCAAACTTCTCTAGCTATACCTCTTGAAATCTCTTAACTATGTAGGAAGCTTGTCTATTCTCCAGTATCTACTCTCCTTAAATAAGTGAGCATCTTTAAATTTTAAAGGATATTTATCTGTTTTTCCCAAATAACATAGGTTTTAAAAATGTGTAGGGAGCTTGGGAAAAGATGGACACATTCTTGAGTATAATAGTAATTTGTTTGCATGCCAGTTTGGAATTAATTGGACCCAGCTAGCAAGTGGTAGGATAGGAACTTCAGACTTCCTAGTTTCCTATCCAGTGCTCATTCCACAAACCATGTTGCTTGTACATAGTTCCAAATTTCTGTGTAATGTTACCTTATATTTATCTTCAGAAAAGCTACTGTCTTTCATTAGAGGTTCATTTTAAGGATATGATGTTGATGGCATGTAGCAGTTACTACTACATTGTTGGTAAAGCTCCAGGGGGAGCTGCAAGAAGGCGTTACACAGGGAACCATCCTGCGTGCATGGTTAACTGACTGCTCCTACCCCTTGCCCCCAAGTTTTGAGAGAGTTTCCATTCATAGGGTGGAGAACATGGGCCATCGGTTAACAGCAGTAACAGCAGCTTAGTTTGGTAAAGTGTTGCTTTTGAATCCAGTGGGGTAGTTTACCCTGGTGTGATATGTGCACATAAGTAAAGCGTAAAAAGGAGGAAGGAGAAGAAATTAGTCAAGCTCAGTTATACATAACTGAGACTGTTATTCTTCAATTTCCCATAATTATTCAGTGTCAATTTGGGCTCCATTTATTCATATTTCTGGGATTCCCTGATATTATAGCTTGTATCAAACACTTGGTGGTTTAAAAAGTTGTCTTGGTCCTATAGTTTCTGAGACTCACACATTCCCTAACGCCCTGCTCCTTCCCAAAGCTTAGGAAGCCACTGCTATGAAAATTTTAAAATATATTTATCATTGAATTTTGAATCCAAAAAACAGTTTAAGTAGCCTTTTGATAATGTAACATCTGTGAAGGTGTTCTTTCTGTTGACAGGGAACTGTGAAACAAGTTTTAACAACTTTGAAGTACCTTAGCATCAGCCATGCCTATTTGAATATCATCCTGGAATTACCAACAGATGTCTTGTTTAGCTTGATGAAAATTGTCATGTCAGGCATCGAGAAATACACAACACTTTTTTGGCCTACAGTGTGTACTCTATACTCCATCTTACTAATTACTTCTTCTCCATTAAAATTTAAAGTCTGCAAGATCTAAAAGAGGAAAGTTTACCCCATAAGAATTAGTTTTCACATACTGTATTTCCTTCCTATAATTTGTGAACAGATAATCTTTCTACAATAGCAGTTTTTCTTTGTTTTTAATGTGTCTTGATTTCTTGTCTTATAAAGTGGGGCGTGCACAGGTCATGCTCATTTCTAAGTTCAGGGCCCTCCAGGTGTTAGGGTCCCCTTTTCTGGTACACACTACACAAACATGCTTGGTTTTCTGAGATGTTTTCTATGTTTATATCTGAGTAACATGTAGCAGATATTGGGATCCTTCAAAGCAGTGTAGCTTTATTTTCTATTTCTTGTGGTATTCTGAATGAGGAGGTAATCCTGAATGTGCACCGACCCTCATGCCAGGGAATTAGAAGAGATCTGAACTTGGAGCTGGAGTTGTGTTCAGTTCTTGAGATTTGAAGTCAGTTTTCAAAACCAAAGGTTGCAACTGAATGTTTGTCACTTCTCGTTATGGAAAATGAAGAGTAACTCTTACCATTGAAATGGGGTGGGGGAACGTGGCAGAAGCAACTGCATTCTATGTCATTAAAAATTGTCCCATAATTTTTTATCTGCTTGTGGGCTGTAGGTTGCTGACCTTTGACTATGATTCTTTCTTTTCTTTTTTTCCTGCAGTAAAAGTTGTACTTCTTCCTGTGGGCCAGGAAATTATAATGCAGTTTAGAATTGACACCTTTTTAAAATACCTCAAGGATCATTTTGCAAACCAACTAAGTGTCCCAGCTGACGTACTACAGATAAGATGTGCAGGTAAGTTTGGAGGTTGATAAAACTTATCAAGACCTCTTTAGTTTTACGTGTAAATTTGATTTCGTTAAACTATCGTGATATTTACTGTTTGAACATTATATTATGGTTATGCATGCATTCATTCAAGACATTGTTATCGGGGACGCACTTTGTTCTGAATACTTTGCTAAGAATTGAAGATATAAAGAAACATGACACAAAATCCCTGTGCTCAAGTTGTTTAACTAACTAGTAAGGAAAAAGACGCATGCAATAGTTGCCACATAGTGTGTAAATGTTTTAATGGAGATACGCACAGGAAGCTGTGTGAACAGGGAGGAAAGAAACTGGGAGATCCTAGAAAGCTTCATTTAGCAAAAGTGGTAAGCCCCAGCGAGGTGAGAAAATCTGGGACTTGAGGGAAGTGGTAAGAAATTTAGTGTGGCTGGAAGAAGACTCCATGTGGGGAATGGGAGGAAATGAGGTAGAGAAAAATAAAGGATAAATGAGCATGTATAGAATAAGAAGAGGACTGAAAATGGGGTATCTTGTCAGTCTCTTCTATATGTTAAGTTCAATTGACATATCCATGAGGTTCAAGTTTATATTTTGCGGCTAGTATTTAGCAGCCCACTTTGTATTAGCTTTCTTCATGAGAGGATATAGTCTCTGTACCAGTGATGGACTTAATCAGACTAACATAGCTAAATAAATGTTTCTACAGAATGTTTGCACAAATCCTCATATTTTAATTTAAAAAGTTCTGTTATTAACTTATAAAGGTGCCACAAAACAGTTCCAGGGAAATAACTTTTTGTGTGTGTATGTGTGAAAATCCTAAGCACTCAATAAAATGTAGTAAACCATTACTTACCAAGATCCCCCTCCTTGTCAAATCAGAGAAAAACAATCAGTTTAATTTCAAAATTATTTTCCGAAAACTATTATAATGAATATGCTCTAATAGTATAATATTTGTGTACTCAAACAACTGATTATTAAATCTTGGTTGGGGAACCAAAGCTAAAATTTAAATAGTGATGATGATAATATGATGATCATGTTGATGATGATGGTTAATTTATTGAGCATCTACTGTGTGCTCGTCCGTCTACAAAATGCGGTGCCTACGTTACCACGTTCTCATTCAATCCATACAACAACCCCATGAGGTAGGTATTATTTTTATGAACTTTTTTTTTTTTTAAAGATTTTATTGGGGAAGGGGAACAGGACTTTACTGGGGAACAGTGTGTACTTCCAGGACTGTTTTCCAAGTCAGGTTGTTGTCCTTTCAATCTTAGTTGTGGAGGGTGTCATTCAGCTTCAAGTTGTTGTCCTTTCAATCCTAGTTGTGGAAGGCGCCATTCAACTTCAAGTTGTTGTCCTTTCAGTCTTAGTTGTGGAGGGCGCAGCTCAGCTCCAGTTCCAGTTGCCGTTTCTAGTTGCCATTTCTAGTTGCAGGGGGCGCAGCCCACCATCCCTTGCGGGAGTCCAACGGCAACCTTATGGTTGAGAGGACGCGCTCTAACCAACTGAGCCATCTGGGAGCTCAGCGGCAGCTCAGCTCAAGGTGCCGTGTTCAATCTTAGTTGCAGGGGGTGCTGCCCACCATCCCTTGCGGGAGTCGAGGGATTGAACTGGCAACCTTGTGGTTGAGAGCCCACTGGCCCATGTGGAAATTGAACCGGCAGCCTTCGGAGTTAGGAGCATGGAGCTCTAACTGCCTGAGCCACCAGGCCGGCCCCTTTATGAACTTTTTTTGAGAGAAGGAAACTAAAGCTCAGGGAACTTGTGCAAATTCACATAGCTAAAAATTCAGCTAAAAAGAGTCTGAATTTAAATATAGGTATGACTCCAAAGAGGGAGATTGAAACTACTGGGCATGAAGTATAAGGTGAAGTTCTAAACTGGAGAAGAAAGAGCACTTTGAGACGGGAGTAGCTGGCCAGTGGGACCTAAGCACCTCTTCCTTTGCATTTTATGGTCTTTGTTCTGTGTGTGTAAGTACTGGGCACCAGCACTGTGTGACAGGCTTCTGTCCATAGCAGCAGTGAAAGCTGCATCCTCTGTCAACCACCCTCTAAGAGAGGTGCTTTCTTCCGGTACTAGAACTGGAGTTCAGCTTTGGTGGAACTGAGCCTCCTATGGGAACTAGCAGAGGAATGAAGAGGGCTCTGGGATTGTATTAGATTCCTGTGACTGTCGTAAGCATTAGCCTCAGGTTTAGTCGCTTAAAGCAACACGGTATTTCTCTAATGATTCTGGGGGTCAGAAATCCTAAATCAGTTTCCCTCAGAGTAAAACTTCCTTCTGAAGGTTGGTGGGAGGAGTCGGTGTCCTTGCAGTTTCCAGCTTCTAGAGTTGCAGTCCTTGCATTCGTTGGCTCCCGGCTCCTCCTCCCTCTTCAAAGCAAGCAGCATAGCATCTTCAAATCTCTCTGCTTCTGGCATATCATCTCTTCTGTAGTCACATCTCTCTCTTCCTTTCTCTTATAAGGACACTTGTGATTACATTTAGGGCTCATCGGATAGTCCAGGATAATCTCTCCATCTCAAAATCCTTAATAAAATCTATAGTCACTCTTATTGTATAAGGTAAGTCATAGGATTTGGGGATCAGGACATGAATATATTGTAATGCCATTATTTCAACCTATCACAAAACCTGTATAACATTCATGTCAATTTTTTAAATTAAGAATTTAGGGTTTGAACATGGATGGACCTGGAGGGTATTATGGTAAGTGAAATAAGTCAGTCAGAGAAAGACAAATACTATATGATCTCACTTATATGTGGATTCTAAAGAACAAAATAAACAAAACAGAAAAAAAAGAATTTACGGTATATTGAAACTCAAAAGATCTTTGTACTTTCTTGAATGTAGTTTAAAAGGGCTAGTGGTATTTGCTATATTTCTAAGAATGAGTATAACAAAACCGTTGCTATGTTCAATTCTTAATTGTACTTTAGGGAGCCCATACTTTAGAAGATTGATATAGATTCTATCAGTAAAGCTTCTATGACCCAAAACAGCAGCCAGCACCATACATCTTGTGGTACACCTTAAAATAAAGAAACAAAATTAGAGTCCATTTATAGAATAAACCAACAGGTCAGAGGTAGAAGTTGAAGGAATACAATATAAAAATAAAGTGATTTTATTTTAGCACAAAACTGAGGCTTAGCTCCACCTTGGCATGAATTAATTTACATGAGTTTTTGATTGTAGAAACAGAAAGGAAGGGATTCTTTGGAATTCTGCGTATATACTTTTTTGCTGGAAAGAGGGCTGGATAGTAATATAATCGGGTTTTCCCTGATACGGATATGTCCTGTGCTTACATATGACACATTGTTATATTTTAGAGAGTCAGTGTTTAGAATATGATTTTGCTCAGAAATGTTTTAAAAATTGTTTTGAATATATATAGAATTGCGTGGTTATTATACATGTGCATTTCTGATGAGTTGAGAGTTGTAGCTTTACTTATAATGCCGAATTCTTGCTCAGGAGTACCACTCGAACTTTTCCATTGTGGAGTTTTCTGCACTAACATTATGACAAGAGGTGGCCACTGTCCATCAATACTTTGATACCAGTCAATATTTGGTAATTAAACAACATGTGTTTATGTGAGCGCCTTTGATGTTTTCTACCTCCTTAAAATGAGTGCATACGGTTACGTCTTTGTTATGACACTTCTTACAATTTTATCTGATTTTTAGGAACGATTCTTAAAAATAACGAGACCCTGCTACAACATGGAATTAATGCAGAAGATATTGTCCAAGTGGAAATCTTTTCCACACTTCCAGATCTCTATCCAATCAAAGGGATACATGGATTAAATGATGCTTCTCAAGTCATAACTGTCAGAGTGCAAACTGGTTAGTTGTTTGAGGTCTTTTAGGTAAAGTATTTTGGAGTCATTTTGGAGTTGAACTTCCATTCATGCTTGGTTTTCTGTCCTCAGGCATTGATCAGTATGAGCAGGTAACTGTTGAGATTATAAAATCCGACTTCCACAAACCATTTCTTGGTGGATTCAGACATAAAATGACAGGAATAGAATATCACAATGCTGGAACACAAACCGTACCTAAGAAGACTCTTGAAAAATGCAATGTATTTTGTAGGGACACCCAGGTAATAGTTTTATTTTTCAATGTAGTTTTTTGAAGCTACAGAATCAACAAATGTTATGCTGTGTACCTCCCTAAAATAAAATCTTCTAAGGAATTATATGGCAATTAAAATAATAAAATTCACTTAAGTATGTAGCAAAATATGCTCTTTACTCATATGTGTGTAGTGTATATTTATTTAAACTTTTTATGTTTGTATTTTAGACAGTTTTTCAGAGAAAAAAGCTCCAACAAACTACAAATACAACCTCCACACAGATGACTAAGATTGGTGTGTATGTATCAAATATGACTGATAAACTGGTAACCCCAGGAAAATATTTTTCAGCAGCGGAATACCATGCTCAAAGATTAGCAGCGGTAAGGTAACTGTTATTATGGGTGAATGCTAAAAATTAAATGTCTGAATCAATCGTTCTGTGTGTGTCTGTGTGTGTTTCCCTGGCTTGAGGAAGAGCCCACATGAATGTTGTTAGAAAAACTTGTTCATAACACTTATTAAAGATGGTAAGGCAGACTTGATTCAAGAGGGGCTACTGTGGAGTTTTGTGGTACAGGAGAGAGAGAGATTGGGCTCAACTGAATCCAACAGGAAAAGTGGGAATTTGTAGCCAAGGAGCAGGGTAGGGGTCAGTGGACGGACAGTTGCTAAGAGGGAACATGAGGTGTAAAGGGAGATTCTGGCTAAACCAGCCTAACAGGATTTTTGCTGAAGGAGGGCCAGAGTGATTAGGCATCTTCTTGGGGTTGGTGGGAGATGAGGAACCTGATCAAATGTTGAAAGCGATCAGATATGGAGCCTGGAGATTCTGGTAAACTGAGTTAGCAAAGATGAACGAACACAGAAACCCAAACGTCAAGGTGTAGTTGAAAAAGATCTCAGAGGAGCCTGATTAGAGTTTGGTTAAGGAGAGAATCGTTGTCAGTGAGAATCGTATTTTATTGGTAGTACAAGCAAGTCTTGGTCGCCAGTCTCTCCTCAGTATAAGGAACCAGCATCCGAAATGCTCCTAATCCTTCCCTTTCTCTTAGGGAATCCCAAGCTTCGTGTGGTTCCTTTGTGTCCTCTGTCCCTTGGCCTTACTCCTTGTGTGACAGTAGCATCACCGAGGGAGGTCGCGAAACTAACTGAAACTAAAAGGATATTGAAATTCATTTTCTCTGATACTAATCTAGCCACTCCAACTCTTTTATGTTATTGTTTCCATGGTCATGTTTCCATCCTTTTACTTAACCTATTTGAGACTTTGAATCCAGAGGATATCTCTCATAGGCAGCATGTATTTGGATCTTGTCTTTTTATCTAGTCTAACAAACTGCATTTTGAACAGAGGGTTTAATATATATATGTTTAATAATTACTGATAAAGTTGGATTATATCCGCCATTTTGCTATTGTTTCCTAGATGTCGTGTCTCTCTTGTTCCTCTTTTCTCCCTTTACTGCCTTCTTTTATGTTAAATACTTTCTAGTATGCCAATTTAATTCTTTTGTTGTTTTTGTCAATTTAAAACCTATATTTCAGTACAATGTATACTTTTTTTTTCAATTTTATTGGGGAACGTTGGGGGACTGTAGTCACACAACAAACAGCCTAGCCAACTGTCCCCCCGTGTCTTTCCTTAAGGAAAGAAGAGTCTGTGAGACTGTGCCTTTCTGGGACTCTGTTCCATCCTTGTGTTTACACCTGTCTCTCTGTCTGGTCCCCAAAAGATGGTTTGCAGCCAAAGATGGGTAAGATATCTCACGGGAGATACAACTTAAGCCAGGCGGAACCAA
Source organism: Rhinolophus sinicus (assembly GCF_057876585.1). Taxonomy (NCBI): domain Eukaryota; kingdom Metazoa; phylum Chordata; class Mammalia; order Chiroptera; family Rhinolophidae; genus Rhinolophus; species Rhinolophus sinicus. The sequence goes on from NC_142508.1 coordinate 20,944,911, forward strand.
GTGGGGACCCCCAATGAGCTGCCTTAGAAAAATATGGGAAGAAGCCTTGCCTCCCCTTACCCCTGCCTGGGAAAAGCTGTTGCCGGCTCTTGCTTTTCCCTGGCACCTGTTTGTGAGAGAAGTCATGAGGACAATAAAGATCAGTTCTCTCACTTATCCCAACGGAGCTGTTACAATATGAGAGACTTGACCCTGAGAGGGTACATACCTTAATTAAGACATCATGGGCCCTTGTGCTTCGGCTGTTGACTGACAAAGGGTAATTGGAATAAACGTTTTTCTGCTATGATGCATGAGTCTCACAGACTGTGTAAGAAACAATGTTACTTTCTTGTATTTGTATACCTATCAATAAAAACCCCCAGTTGGCCTTATTCTGGGCTCCAGTCCTCTGAGACTGAGAGACCCCTGGGCTTTGGAGAGATTTAACTGCATTAAGTCTCTGTTTGTTTCTTTCTTAAAAACTTAACCCAAGCCGCCCCTTCTCACACCCTCACTGCCCATGTTGCGCTGGACGCGACAGGGGACAGTGTGTTTCTCCAGGCAGTTGTCCTTCGATCTAGTTGTGGAGGGTGCAGCTCAGCTCCAAGTCCAGTCGCCATTTTCAATCTTAGTTGCAGGGGGCGCAGCCCACCATCCCATGCTGGAATTGACCCGACAACCTTGTTGTTGAGAACTCGCGCTCTAAGCAACTGAGCCATCCGGCCGACCCTCCGGCAGCTCAGTGGCAGCTGTTTGTCTTCAATCTAGTTGTGGAGGGTGCAGCTCACTGGCCCCATGTGGGAATCGAACCAGCAACCCTGTTGTTCAGGGCTCGTGCTCTTACCAGCTGAGCCATCTGGCCGCCCCACAATGTGCAATTCAAAGATTTTTCCTGTATAAACAGAGTTGTGCTACCATTATTATCACAATCAATTTCAGAGCATTCTCGTCATCCCAGAAAGAAATTCTGCACCTAGTAGTAAGCACTCCCTGTTTCCCTCCAATCCTTTCTGCCTTAGGCAACCACTAAGCTGCTTTCTGCGCTACTGATTTGCATATTCATTTCAGATACGTGGACTCATACACTGTGTAGTCTTTTGTTACTGACTTCTTTTACTTAGCATCATGTTTTCTAGGCTCATCTGTGTCGTAACATTTAGCACTACTCCATTGCTTTGTACTACAGAATAATACTACGCTGTATATACCCAATATTGCTTTTATAATCATTGTTTTATGCAGTTGTCTTTCAAATAAGTTGGGTAGGAAAGAAGAAAATGTAGTTGTCTTTTATCTTTTCTGGTGGTCTTTATTTCTTCATTTGGGTTAAAACTAACATCTAGTGTAATCTTTCAGTCTGAAGAACTCCCTTTTGTGTTTCTTATGTAAGCTTGTTTGCTTCATGGTGTTGTGAAGGTCTTTGAGTCTCTGTTCATTTACCTTCTTTCTTCCCCCTCTTCTTCAGAGTGGAAAATTTCTAATGATCTATTATTAAGTTCATTATTTTTCCTTTTGCCAGTTCAGGTCTGCTGTTGAGCCTGTTTAGTGATTTTCCATTTCAGTTTTGTCCTGTTAACCCCCCCAAATTTCCATTTGGTTCTCTTTTTATCATTTCTATCTCTTTATTGATATCCTCTATTTGATGAATCATTGTCGTCTTTCTTTTAACTCTTACACATTGTTTCCTTTAGCTCTTTGAAGTCTTTGGTAAGTCCGAAATCTGGGACCCCTCAGAGGCAGTTTCTACTGACTTTTTTTTTTTTAATTCTATATTGGTCATACTGTCTTTCTTTCTTTGCATGTCTCATAATTTTTTTGTTTTTGTTGTTGAAAACTGGACATTTTTGATACTATATTGTAACAACTCTTTATCTTGTTCCTTATAACAGCTCTTTATCCTGTCCCCGTTCACTCCAAGGATTGGTGTTATATCTGTTTCATGTGTATTTGTTTAGTTTATTTGTTTGACTTGCTTGAATTAGTTAACTAGAACGGTAGTTCTCGACTGGGAGTGAGTGATTTTGCCTCCCAGGGGACATTTGCACTGTTCAGAGACATTTTTGATTATGACAACTTGGGGGGTGGTGCTTCTGTCATCTAGTGGGTAGATGACAGGGTTGCTATCTTCTGCATCCTACATTTTGTAGGAAACCACACCCACACTGCAACAAAGAATTATCTGGTCCAAAATATCAGTAGTGCCATTGCAGAGAAACCCTTCTTTAGAGTCTGTCTCTGTCACAGAATGCAGCCACTTACATCTCTGCTCATTTTTAAGTTTTTTGATTGTTTTCTTTTTTATTTGTAAGTCTGGCTTCCTAAGTGTTGCCCTAGTTTAGCATAGTTTAATGGTCAGGCAATGATTAATCAGAAGTTGTGCCTAAATTCCCTGAGCTATAAAAGCTGCCACTCTTTCCTAATGGATCCAGATGTGGATTGGAGAATGCATTCCAAGTTCAGGCAAGTTCAGTTTGTTTCCTATTAACTTTGTAGCAGACTTTGTTAGTACCTGTTGTTCCAGCCAGATAGATTTTTATTTACTCAGTCTAAACTTTCAGGTGTGATCAAAAAGTACAGTGAATGTTTAAATAAAAGAACATTTATTACAGTAAAAAACACATTGCCATTAATCCCCCTCAAAATACTCCCCCTTGCTTTGAACACACTTATCCCATCGTTCTTGCCACTTTCTGAAGCAGTCCTGGAAGTCCTCTTTTGTGAGTGTCTTTAGTTGTGCTGTCGTGGCTGCCTTGATAGCCTGAATGATTTTGACTTTGGGGAAGAGCCAGATCCGGTGAATAAGGTGGATGAGGATGCACCGTAATGTTTTTATTTGACAGAAATTGCTGTACTAGAAGTGACATGTGACAGAGAGCATTGTCATGATGGAGGATGAAGTAAAGACACTCATGAAAGACAACGTCCAGGACTGCTTCAGAAAGAACAATGGGATAAGCGTGTTCAAAGCGAGGGGGAGTATTTTGAGGTGGATTAATGGCAGTGTGTCTTTTGCTGTAATAACTTTTTTTTTTTAAACATTCACTGTATCTTTTGATCACACCTTGTAATTTTTACTTCTTTATTTTGCAAGGCTTGGATGGTGGACCTGTGATGTCAGCAGGAACCTAAATTCCTTTTACCTGTCCATTCCGTTCTTATTATGAGCTTGTTGCCATTTGATGGCAAAATGGTTAATTCACCGTCAGCATAATGTCTGCATCCTATGCAGGAAGAAGGGAGAAGTCAAGGGAGTATGTCCCATGTGTGCCACCTTCTCAAGTTTTCCCTGAAAGCCCCACCAAGTGACTTCCACTTACATCTCTTTGACCTGGACTGTGTCACGTGACTATCCCTGCTGCGGGTGTGTGATAAATACATTTTTGAAGTTTTATATTGTTGCTCCTTGGTGAGAATGAGGTTTTCTTAATAAGGAAGTAGGAGAGAATAGAGGCCAGGTGGGGAAATGAAGGTCTCTACAACACTTTCCAAGCCCCAATAAAAGGATATTAAAAGAATTTTTAAAAAAGTATAAAAATACAGGAACAGAGAAGACATGAGAAGAGAGAAGAGTAAATGTCAGTCAATTTTTTTTAAAGTTGCAAAGCAGATGGAGAAGTGTTAACTGACTTCCTTGAGTAGAAGAAGTGAAAATCTAAATGCCTGCCAAGGACCAGATCAATGTACCCCATAGAATCTTGAAAAGTGGGAGAGGTTTTGTGGGAGACAGAAGTGAGATGTGAGCTGTAAACAGAGGGACGGGTTAAAAGCCAGTAAAAGGAGTAAATTTCCATTTAATAATTTCTTTTTATCTTCATTGATTCCTTTCTACTTAGGTTTATTTTGTCTTTGAGCTTCTTGAGTTCAATGCTTAGTATTTATTTTAAATCTTTCTTGTTTTAAGCAAGATTATATTATTATGTGAGACTACTGATATTTTTGTACTCATTCCTGCCATCTCATTTTGTTTTTTATTATTAATTCCTGTTGTTTGTTTATCCTTTTACTAACTTTTCCTTCTTTTTGTTGGTTTTAGTAAACATTTCTTGTTCCTTTTTTTGTTCTTATGTAGTTCAGAAGTAGGTAGTTTATTACCTTTTTTCTAGTGGTTACTCATAAGAATTTTTAATGCCCCTACATTTTTTATACCAAGTGTATATTTAATCAGGCTCTATCTTTTCCATGAACAAGTCAAGGATCTTAGCAGCCCCTTCTTTTCTTCATTTCCTTCTCCTCCTTCCTCATTCCTCGTATCCAGTGAGGATTTGATCTAGAATTACAATGTTATATATATATATATATATATATATATATAAATTATAATTTACTATAGAATTATAACCAGGTTGTTTTTTATATATTTACATTGATATATATGATTTTTTTTCAAATAAGATGTATTTAACTTAATAACTTTTTTGAAAAGTTTTGCTCATTTCTTTCATTTTTCCCCTTGTTGTTTTTGTTGCAACATATCCTAGTATTTCTTTCAGATTTCACATGGGATGTAATCCATCCAAGTCCTATTGGATGAACTTCATTCTTGGGTTTTAGTTTGAATGGCTGTAGAAGATTAGATTTAAACTTATTTTCAAAGTTATTTTCCTTTATAACTTTAAGTTATATATGATTAAAAGTCTGATGTCAATCGCATTGTCAGCTTTTTGTTTCCTCTTTCTGGAAGCTTTTAGGATTTTCACTTTATCCTTACTAATCTTATTGTTATAACACTTGAAACTTGGTGATGGACTCTTTCTACCTGGGAGCTCATGTCTTCCTTAGTTTTGGGAAATATCCTTCTATTTAAAATTTTTTTCTTTTGTTAAAGTATAGCTGACATACAATATTATATTAGTTTCAGGTGTACAATATGATTCAACATTTATATACCTTACAATGTGATCATGGTAAGTCTAGTAACTGTCTGCCCCCCTGCAAAGTTATTGTATTATTTACTCTATTCCCTGTGCTGTACACTATATCCTCATGGCTTATTTATTTTATACCTGGAAGTTTGTCCTTTTTATTCCCCCTTCACTTTTTTACTTTTTTCACCTACACCCTTCACCCCACTCCCCTCTGGCAACCATAAGTTTGTTCTCTGTTATCTATGAGTCCATTTCTGTTTTGTTCATTTTTTTGTTTTGTTTTTAGATTCTACATATAAGTGAAATCATACAGTATTTATCTTTCTTTGTCTGACTTAACTTAGCTATATTTTGAGTAATTTCTATCATCAACTTTCTTCATGCTGTCTGGAATGTGTATCAGATATATTTTGGAATGTCTGTATGTGTCTTCTATGTCTATTTATATTCCTTCATTCTTTCTAATTTTTATGACCTTTTACCCTGCATTCTAAAAGAGTGTCTTGGCTAAGTTTCTTGCTTACTAATTCCCTCTTAGGCACTGCACATTCTGCAGATCAGCTTATAACAAACTGCTGGTTCTTGGCCAATATCCATTCTTCCCATTGTAGTAAAGCTTTAGCTGGGCTCATGGCTACACCACGGAAGACCTCGTTTCGTTAACTCTTTTGTATATTGATGACCCAAGTAACTAAGGCCTGGAAAATGAAATGGGAGGGGAAATGATGTGTGCCACTTCTGGATATCGCTCTTAGTGACTGCGTGGCAGTTGTTCTGTTCTCTTCCCCTTTCTACTGGCTGGAAGGTGATGAGAAGAGGACCAGCCACCCAGGGCACACATATTTGTAGAATATGGGATAGTTTCCAACCATATTATATGGATTATGATGTGAGAAGGGAAAAAAGTTCTATATTGTTTAAACAACTGTGTTTTTGTTTTAGTGTCTTTAATAAGTTCAAAAAATTTAATAGCACCCAAGCTAAACATATCTACTGATATTTTTTTCATATTTCAAAAATAAAAATATTGTCATAGACTTTGTTGGTTCTTTTTTTTTTTTTTGGTCTTTTTTATTATTAGTTTCAGTTACTAAACAACATAATGATTAGACATTTACATCCATCACAAAGTGATAAACCCCGTCTGACACCGTACATAGCTATTCCGGTACTGTTGAGTATGTTTCCTATGCTGTACTTTGTATCCTGTGACCATATATATAAATTATAGTTGACATTCAATATTATGTTAGTTTCAGGTTGGTTCTTTTATATTGATTCAATAGCCCTTCCTTTCTCTCTGAGAAGGTTAACTCTAATCTGGTCTTGTTTTTTTGTTGTGTTGTGTTTTGTGTAGTAGAATGGTTCTAAACTTTGGCCTTTATCAGAAACACATGGAGAACTTATGAACATAGAATCCATGCCCCACCCAGAGTTTCTGATTCAGTAGCTGTGGGGCGGGTCCTGAGAATTTGCATTTCTAGCCGTTTTCCAGATGCTGTGGATGTGGGTGGTCTAGTCATGATGCTGTGAGAATCACTGGTTTAGTAATTCTGTTTCACACCGAGGTAAATTCTTCATTGTTGAAGGAGGCGCCGTGTATTTTGTTGGCTCTTCTCAAATGTTTGGTTATTCTTGGTGTGTCCTCAGAGCAGCTGAGATTTCCGATGTTCCATGTGTTACAGCATATTGGTTTGCTACGGCCTCTCTGCAGTGGTTTCGGGGGTGGGCCTGCTGGGTTCCAGAGAGAGCTAGTGCCTTGGAGAGGCGGCTTCTCTTCATCTTGGGTGTCAACAGCCTCCTGGGACACCACCTCCTCCTGCCTGGAAGCAGACCTCTCTGTTGCTCTTTCCCCAAGTTGTTTTAGAGGAGCCTGTCCCTTTCGCATTTCTCAAGCAGTCACCTTGTTAGTTGCCCTAAGGCTCACAGGATCCAGTTTTGTGTTGGAAGCAGATTTAGTCGCTTCTGTATTTTCTAGCTTTGTGTCTCCAGTGTGTGATCAGGCTATGAATTCCATCTTCGACTCACTCCACCTGTCTCCTTTCTTGAGGAGATTCTTCAAGGTCTCTCTTCCTTTGGAAGAACCCTCCAGAATGATGGATTATATACTGATTTCAGCTTATATAATTTTATTTAGTTATTAGGGATTAGGGTGTGTCAGTATGTTCTCTGTCCTCAATCTTGATCCAACCTCTCCACATTTTATTTATGTTTATGAGTTTAGTAACTAAAAATATAAACTCTCAGCTATACTGCAAGCTTTTTGAGGATCTAGTACTACACTGGACCCTCAGACACATTTATATTTCTCACAATTTAATAAATACTTTTTTGCTTAAGTCTCCCTTTTATCTAACCTGCCTTTGGTGGTTTCTACCATATAACTTACCTGCTGTCCATTTAGGAGATAAAATTTTGTTTTCAATATGAGCCTAAGCTAATGACAATTTAGATAAACTGGAGATAATTAATATTCATAACAATAATAGTATTTATTGAGACTTGCAACATACCAGGTTGAAGCTAAGACCTTTATATGCATTCTTTTATTATCACTGTTTTATAGATCAGTTGCCAGAACACAGAGATAGCAAGTAACTTACTCAAAGCCAATCAAGTAGTGAGGAGCAGAGGGAAGATTTAAACTAAGTTTCACCCAGAGCCTGTGCTCTTATGCATTGTACCAACTGACTCCTATGAAGGTATATATGCTGGATTTCAAAGTCAAGGAGCTGATGTACTTTACCCGTGACTGCTGTGTTATAGTGTATGTGAGATACCCTATTTCCCCGAAAATAAGACCTAGCCGGACCATCAGCTCTAATGCGTGTTTTGGAGCAAAAATTAATATAAGACCCGGTCTTATATAATATAATACAAGACCGGGTCTTATAGTAAAATAAGACCCGGTCTTATATTATTTTTTGCTCCAAAACACGCATTAGAGCTGATGGTCCGGCTAGGTCTTATTTTCGGGGAAACAGGGTATCTGGCATAGAGCTAAAACTAGACTTAGTATTTGTTAGTGCTCATTGAATTGGAATAGAAATAATCAATGTTGCCTTTCGTTTTTGTCTGATAAAGGTGATGACAGACACTTTGTATTTCCTTTTAATTTAACTGCAGGTAATAGTGTTACAGACTTACTACAGACAATGGCATGCTAAAATTGTGGTAGAAAACATAAGAAGACAAAAAATGTTAAGGTTGAAGTGGGAAGAAGAAGAAAAATTAAGAAAAATAAGAGAAAAAGAAGAATGGATGAAATTGGACTATCACCGGAGGCATAATCCTCAGACAAAAGAAGATTTTGAACTTCTTTATAATGCACTGGAATGTAAGTTTGAAATAAGGTTTGCATAAAATATTTTATAATTTTTCTTTAGTAGGACAAACAGGTTTGCTAAAACAAAAGGAAACCCTATTTTTCAGTCGAGCAGGGTCTTTTTAGCCAAAGAAATAACATAATAGTCTTTGACTTCTCTCTGATGATTTATAACATTAACTTTAAGGGGATTTATTTTTTACTATAACTTTGTTTCTTTATATGCTATTTGTGGATATTATGTGTTCTATTACTCGAGTCATTGTTCTCTAATTGAGTACAATTTTAGGTGTCAGATTGTGTCTATTTAAATAGCTATCTGATAATATGCTGTTTACTGAAGATGGTACAGTCAAACACTAGGTCCAACACATAAAAAATATTAATAAATGTATCTCTTTGGTAAAGTGCACCATTGAGTGGCTTTTAGAATGTAGCAGCGTTTGAAGTAAACAGTTCCGCCTGCTCCCCAGGCTTGGAAGTCTGCTTCCCCTTTCTCCTAGTCGCTGATCTCTGCAAGTACTTTCTGTTGTACTTCAAATTTTACTTCTATTTACATTTTCTCTGTCAGAGGAAAACAAAGATTATTTCTAAGTGTTAGTAGTTAAACAGAGAGCACTGTTAGCAAGGTGTCCATGAAAGATCTTACTGACAAGTATAAAACTGATGTTCTATTAGAGCAGAACTGTATTCACATGACATTCCAAATTCATATGCGAATACACCAAAGGTTTGGTTATTTTGTTTGGCTAACAGGCAGCTGTGCAAAGTAATAGGAAATACGCTGAATGAGGTTCTACCTTTCCTATTTATTAGTGGTATTAACTTTTGCAAATTACTCACTTTTCCTAAGCCTCAGTTTCTTCATCTATGAAAGGACTTAATTTCTGGCACATGTACTTCAGAGGGCTTTATAAAGTGAAAAATACAAAATATTACATTTATGAAAGTACTTAGAAAAGTACAAAGACCTATGCATATATAAGTTACTGTTATATGGTAAATAATTTTATACAGATTTCCTGTATTAAAGTAGAACAAATGTATTTTATATGTCAACATGTGATTTATATGGAAGAAAATGAAATTTCTTACATAAAAGAGACATCCCTCAGTTTTCTTCTAGTCCTACAGTTCTAAATTTAAATTCTCAGTATAATAATTAGTGAATCTCTTTTGTGTAGTTAAAATTTCTGGTACACAGGCTCAGTAATTTATATCTCTCTTTAATACGGTTTTCAGTCCATCTTCTTAACTCCAATATTTGAAACTGCTGCCCTCTTGTGGCTAATAGGGATAATTGCATCGTTTGAATTACAGCTCCTAATAGGAAGTGAAACATTTTCTCCAGATCCTCCGTCTCTCAGGAATAAAAGCAAAGCAAAAGGATATCAATTTAAGCAAATGAATTTAACTATGTAAGATAATATAGTGTTATCAAAGACAAGACTGTATACAGGCAACAGTGTTTTATTTTTATGTCCTTTTAGAAATTTATTGACAGCAGTATGTTGAGGGTGACTTCTTTTCATTTACCTGGATTGTCAGTCACTCTTACCTCAGATTCAGCACAGAGGTCCCATCTTTAGGGACCCTCTCTCGACATTGTGGATTGAGCCCAGAGCCTCTTTTCCTTGCCCGGTGCTTTTCTGTACACACCACTCTCGTAAATGACCACCTTTGTGCCTATGGCAACTGACGGGACCTTCTTCAGTGTGTCCAGTCGGTGTTTGCTGAATTGAATTGTCTAAGCCTTTGCCTTGTTTTGACTTATGTTAACTGTGTTTTCTGGCTGTTCTGTAATTATTACCTCTTGATCTCAAGGTACCCTGACTTCTAGCTTCTGGGCCCAATCCATTGACATATCTGGCCCTGCGCTTTCAGTCTGAATCTTTCCTGGTTCTCCCTCTTCAAGCTTCCAGTCTGTGATGAGAATTTTAAAAAGCATATGCATATAAACTGCCAGTGGTGGAAAAAAATATTGTATATTCTGCTATTTCTTGTTTGGACATTACAAGTTTAGATCTCAGAAATTTTACAGTTGAACGTCAGACTCTGGAAATTAGGTCATTCGTCCAATGAGGAAAGTTGAGATAAATATATTCCTCCAAATGAGCCAATTCTTTTAATATATTTTTCTTTAAAAAATATCGGTGGCTATTGACGTCTGTTATGGACCGAACTGGGTTCCCTCCAAATTCCTGTGTTGAAATCCCAATCCTCAGTACCTCAGAATGTAACTGTATATGGAGACAGGTCTTTAAAGGAGTAAGAAAAAATTGAGGTCCTACGAGTGGATTGTAAGCCAGTGACTGGTGTTCTTATAAGAAGAGGTGATTAGGACACAGATGCCCATAGAGAGAAAGTCATCTGATGACCCGGAGGAAAATGGCCATCGATAGACCCAGGAGAGTGGTCCTCAGAAGCTAACCCTGCCTTCACTTTGATCTTGACCTCCTCTCCTCCAGAACCGTGAGGAAATAAATTTCTGTTGTTTAAGCCACCGTCTATGATACTTTGTTATGGCAGCCATAGCAAACTAACATAACATCCCCAATTGTTTTTATCATCTCTAGGGAGCATATATTTTATGAAAGGGGGAAGACTCTGTCTTGTTTTCCTCAATGTCTTCTATATCTAGTTCTGATATAAAATTAGTTTTGTCCAGCTCTCCTGATTCCTGTGTTTTTCTCTTAGTAGTTGGGACATGGTGTTTTTCTGATGCCACGTTGCATCTCTTATTATATACTGACAGGGAGGTTGTTCATTTAATGGAGAATTTTATTGGAATGAAGGCCCATTATTTTTGTCTAATAAGCTTCATTGGGTTGTTTTTTTTTGTTGTTTTTTTTTTAAAGTCACACTAATAATTTAAGCAAAATGTAAAATTTGAATAAATGTGCATAGTTGTATTTGAAAATATAAAATTTGAATAAATGTGCATAGTTGTATTTGAAATATGTTTTTACCCAGACTCACTCAGGATGATTTCAATTAGAAATTTAAGAGGGAGAAGAAATAGTCTGATAAAACTGTAAAACCTGATGTCACCAAAGGCAGTGGTTATAATAAGAGGGCCACAAACAGCATTATGGCTTCAGATATTTACCTTTCACTGCAGAGACTGACGTCAAAGTAAACCTGACGTTTTAATAGAAGGGAAATATAATTTCTAATTATACATAAATGTAATATATTCTGCACTGTCCCCGTAACACAATGAGGAAGCAATCATCTCTGGGATATAACAAAGGAAGAGTGCAGTTTACTTGATTGAATCATATCTAATAGAAGATAAGGGGAAGTAACCTTATGTCAAGACGAGATCCACCCACAGGAGGTCAGTCTTTAAACCAGTGGTGGAAAATATGAGGGGAAAGGAACATGTTAGTTCCTTCAAGAAGGCATTCATTAATTATGTCTTTCTCACTTTTGTATGTACCATTGAACTCTATAGACTTCCTTTCACATAATAATTGCTCAAAAATTGGTGAGCGTTTTACCTAGCAAAGAAGTGACAGCATTTTGGCAGGTGTAATTACCAGATCAGTGAACCAAGTTTTTAAAAGTTCAGAGGAAAAATAGGTTTGATCCTACGACCAGAATACAGTTCATGAGACTGAAACTTCGTCATTCTGACAGTAAATAATAATTAATTGTCTCCAGGTAAGAGAGAAGAGTTAGATGGCTAATTGAGTAAATATGGCTCTCCAGCGTAAACCAGCTAATAAGTTCACATTGAAAGGACTGACTGAAAGAATGACGTGTTTTGAAAGGTGGGGAGCAGTGAAGGGTGTGGACTATGGAGCTATTCCGCCAGCATTTGACTCCGGGCTACAACTTGGGCACGTTACAGTCTCTCTTTCTGTTTCCTTTTCTGTAAAATAGGGATACTCGTAGCATGTGGTCATTGGTTTGTCAGGAGATAAATGAGCTCATGTACTGCAGCACTTGGGGCAGAGCCTGGCACAGAGGCAGCGACACTACGTGGTGTTAGCTGTCATTTTTATGGTCTTGTTTGATTAGAAAGAGGGGACTAGGAATTGGGAGGAAAACAGGAGATGAAGTAAATAGGATGGTTAAAAAACCAAGATATTTTTCAGTGCAGCCATAAGAATAGGAAGCAAGTTAAGTCAAGGTCTAGCTATACGTTGAAACCGCGGTTCCTGGGTTGATGAGGGGAGAAGAGAGTTAGACGTCTTTAAGGAAAGGCTGAGGTAGTGGGGCCGGAGCACAGCCTATTCTGGTGTGTTCTGGGCTCAGGTATCCTGAGCGAAGATAAAGCTGTGTGAACCTGCATGGATGGCAGTCAGGCCAGCTGCCTACGAGGAGGCACCCACGGGCATGCTCATAGAGGCACAGGTTGACGTGACCATGCCGATTTCCTTTGGCTTCTATTTGTTTGCCTACTTTTATGGCTGTAAGTCTCAGCTTCTATTCTGTCCTATTTTTTTCATATATCAGATGTACGCTGTGAATGATTCTATTCATACATCATTTTATTTAAATTGATACAAAAATAAAATACTGTTGGTCAGGACGTGATGGTAAAAATGCTCTGTAAAGATGTGGGATGCTACAAACTCAAGAGTCTTTCGTGTTATTTCTCTAGTGTGGCGACAAGAAGAACTGGAATGCATTAACCAAACTTTCACCGGAGCTGAAAGGAAAGCTGCTTTGTGTGAACTTCTGGAAAAAGAGACCCAATTAATTGCTTCCATTGGGAGACATAGACATAGTGCTTACATGGAAAACCAGGAAGCATTAATACAAGCATTTTTGGATAAGGTCAGTGAAATAACAATTTTTTTAAATATGGATGTATCCCGAGTATAAAAATGTAAAATAGTGAATTAAAAGAGATTTACATTTTAAGAATTTGCATGAATTTTGTTTAGCATTTTGGTGATGTATTTCTTTAAATTCTTTATATTTTTTTCTTCGGATACAGGTTTAGATTTTAACCGCCACCTAGAGTAATGATTGACAAGTAACACAAAATTAACATGCTCTCAACAAAAGGCATTTGGCCATGAAGGAAAAAAATGGAGACTCTTTCCTTGTGATTCTTTTCATTTAGATTTAGGCCGGCTGTAGAAATTAGATGAATTGTACACCTTGATAAAATGGAGTATTGAAGTCACAAAATGTCTGGTCTGGGGTGTTCCCATAGTAAGCGACCTGGGGAAAATAGCTATATATTGGAGTTTTTGCTCTTGCTCATCAGGTCACTAACTGATTGGAAATTTCTGACGAAAAGGATATGTGATTAGTGAAAACCATGGAAACATACAATTAAGGGAAAAGCTGAAGTAATTACACTTTCGTGGTGAAACTGCCTGTTTGATATTCAATAGCCTGTTTCCATAGTGACCAATTTCCTTTTATAAACCTGATCTGTCCAAACAATTAAAAGCCAACCAACCATAAGAAGAAAAGGGACGGAATGAATTCTTCAAGATATTTGTCTGTAGTGATTCTAGTTGTATGATTCTTGTTATTTGAGAATATTTGTTCTCAAAAACCATATATATTTTTTTATTCTATAAATGCCCTCATCTTACTTGTCCATCGCTCCTGTTTGATGTCAGTTTTTCCTGTGGCTTTTGTTGCTACCTGAATCCTGGAATTCCCTACAGTTCCAGGCCGGACCTCTCTCTCAGGAGCTTCCAGGATCCCACATCCAATTGCCTACTTTGAATGACCCAAAAGTCTACCTCAAGCTGCCATGTCTACCCCTAAGTCATATCATCTCACCATCCCTTCAACCCTCACCTCCAAACTGATCATATTCCGTAGCTCTCATGTAGCTGATCTCTGTGAATGTGTCATCATCTACTGAGTTGCTCTTAGTCCTGGTGAGGGGCCTGGTGACCCTGCGGGGACACGGGAGGACAGGAGGGAGGCTTCTGAGGAGATGCGCTGGGCAGCTCCTCCCGCTTCCCTTTCTCCCTGGGAGGCTGGCGTGAGACAGGTGTGTGTGAGCTTGAAACTGACTTAATTGGACCTGGATTTCCTCCTCATCTGATGACTTCATGTCTCCACATTAGCCCTCGGCTTCCAGTCTTATTGCTCGTTCAGTTCCCTGCTCCATCCTCCACACGGCTGCCGCTGCCAGGCCGACCTCACTAAGCACCACCCTGCCCTGCCCCTCCTCCCTGCCCTCAGGGAACGAGGATGTCCATCACTGATTCTCAGCACACCTCCCCCGTCCTGCTGTGTGTCACTGTCACCTCTCCTCGGCACACACTGCATCCACACTGCTCCAGCCATGCGCAGTGACTCGGGCATCCTCAGCAAGAGCAAGTGCTTTTGCATCCAGTGTCACCTCTACTTGGAACGTCCCGTCCTTCCCTCCTCAGTAGCCATCTGCTCCGCCTTCAAAACGAGCTCAGATGCCCTTGTTCCTGAAAGGATCTACTGAGCCTCCTGTTTTCAGCCTGTACTGTGTGCTTTTTAAAATGTTTTTATTTAAGTTTCAGGTGTACAAAACAATGTAATAGTTAGACATTTACACCCATCTACACCCCTCATCTCATAAAGTGATAACCCCCCCAATCTACTGCCCCTCTGACATCATATGCAGCTGTTACAATTCCATTGACTCTATTCCCTATGTTGTACTCCACATCCTGTGACTATATAGGTATGTGACTGTATATATATCTATATCTATATCTATATCTATATCTATATCTATATATAAATAAATAGTCATACGTGTATATATACACATATCTATATAGTCACATATCTATATATATATATATATATATATATAAAGTTAAAGTTGACATTCTACTTCAGCTTCAGGTGTACAGTGTATTGGTCAGGCATCTACACAGTCTATAGTCTATGAAGTGATCCCCCTGATAAGTCCAGGACCCACCTGGCACCCTACGTAATGTTTACATTATTGATTATGTTCCCGAAACTGTGTTTCATATCCCCATGGCTATATTGTGACTACCAATTTGTACTTTCTAATCCCTTTACCTTCTCTCCCATCCCCACCCTCCTCCCATCTAGCAACTGTCAGTTCTTTTTTCCCCCCATATTTCTGAGCCTATTTCTGTTCATTTATTCTGTTTTTTAGATTCCACATACAAGTGAGATCGTATGGTATTTGTCTTTCTTCGTCTGACTTATTTCACGTAGCATAATACCTTCTAGGTCTATCCATGTTGTTGCAAATGGTAAGATTTCATTCTTCTTTATGGTAGAGTAATACTCCATTGTATAAATGTGCCATAGTTTTTTTATCCAATTGTCTATCGATGATCATTTCAGTTGTTTCTATATCTTGGCTATCGTGAATAGTGCTGCAGTAAATATAGGGATACATATATATTTTTTGAATTAGTGTTTTGGATTTCTTTGGGTAGATACCCAGGAGTGGAATTGCTGGGTTATAAGGTAGTTCTGTTTTTAATTTTTTGAGTACTATGTGCGTTCATGAGACTATTTCACTTCTCTCTTAGTATGTTATGGTCAGTTTTTATTATATCTACTTACATGTCTGAATTCTTCCTAGATTCTGAGCTTCTGAAGGCAAGCTCTATCTTTTATCTTGGTATCCTTATACCTTAGCACAGAATATCAACAAATGCTTGTTGAGGAAAGTAAGGAGGAAAAATAAGGGACAGAAATAATTGCTATTTAATTTTATATCTTAGGTGTCATCAAGGAATTATGCAGTGTAGGTACTGTCATTTCAAATTCTTGAATATCTCCATTTTATTATAGAAAAGATGAGTCTACTGTATGGAAGCCATAATATTTCTACTTCTCTAGAGTCCTATTTTGAACAAACTTCTTCCTTTAGCACATAGCTTTATCTTGAATCTGCCTTCATCACTGGGAGCTGTGTTCATTTTTAACCTGACCAGGAGGACAGGGTGGACCCAGGGCATGAGGGTGTGTGAAGGGGGCCTCTGAGGGGCCAGCCAACGGGGAAGACAGTGCACCTGCTTTAGGTTCCACTTGTGTCTTCTCTGCTGCTTTGTTTCCTGTAAACTATTTTGAATTCTTCTTGGAATACTTATACATGTCTATTCTTCTTTATGTCGTTACACCCACCCGCCACCCCTACCCCAAGCCTCGTCTCCAGCATTGTCTCTAAGCATTTTTTAAAATATAGAAAGTCCCAAAGTAGATCGAGTCCCAACATAGAAGAGCGACTCTGGAGCTATGTGAAGACCGTTAGGAAGTATAGCAGTTTCTCAGGAAGCATAGCACTCTAAGAAGGTCTTTAAGTCCCACCAAAAAGAGATGAGATATGGAAGTTTTGTTCATAAGAATTCCTGTGAGGAAGGAAATTTTGTTTTTTGTTTTTGTTTTTTAATAGGTTGTTGGGGTTGAATGTGAGCCCCTGGAGGGTCCTCAGTGTAGAAAGAATTGCTCTGTGCCAGTGAAAGGGAGGTTTTTGAGTATTGTCAGGGGAGAAGGAAAGAGACGCCACGTCAGGAGACAGCTGGAAGGCAATGGAGTACAACATGGCTTCTCGTGACTTCTAGAGTTGCGTTACTAAATAAATGGAATATTAAGTGCAAGTTGGTACTTTTTTGGTAAGAGGAGAGGGAATGAGAGAAATGACCAGGTCTTAATGTCCAGACTGATTTGGGAGAGCACACACTGATCCCAGACCAGAAGACTGACGCAAGGCTGGAAACGTGAGCCACAGGACGTTGCAGATCTCAAGGCTTTTGGTAGGTCACAGATTTTAGAATTGGAGTTCTAGATCTGCAGTCACCCCAGGTGATAAACCACTTAATCTCCCCAATCCCTAGGCTACGATTAAGAGGAAATGGACACTTTAGCTAATGCAAAGGAATTTTACCTCAGTTTTGACCAAAGTGTTGTATAGCGCAAGAAAAACTACCGCAAAATGGCGCAACTACACTCGAGGTCAATTACGTAGCCTAATCCGTCCAGTTTTCAAAACTATTGACTAACGGTGACTTTTGGCCTGCTTTTCACCTGTGATAGTAAATTATAAAATCTTTATTGTTGGAATACAGAATCATTTTAATCACCTTTTAGTATATAATGCCATACTAAACATCTTAGAAAACAATTAAGATAGACTTCGTGGTTATTTTTTTGCTGTAAATACCTCTACAATGGCTGTTCCTCTTGATGCCTGCCACCGTCCCACCTCCCACCCCCCATGCCTGGCATTGTCTCTGCTATGCGGGAGGAGTCAGTGTCGATTTCATAAAACGTGAAGTAACTTTTTAATCTACAAGTTTTGTTTTGTTTTGTTTTGATTTGATTGTTAAAAAAAAATAGCTTCTTATTAGTCCCTGAAGCTAGACAAGGTTAAAGTTTTTCCAAATGTGAAAACTAACGACCAGAGCCGTAATGCAGATTTTTAAGGTCCACATTTAGCACCATAATATACAGATATGTGAAGAGAATATTTACTTTCCTATAATTTGCAAATAACTTTGGGAATACAATTTTAGGTTTTGGTTTTAGTTTAACTTCATTTAATCTAAATAATATATGGGTTATTGAACTAATATTTTATTTTTTATCTTTTTATCCTGAACATAGAATTTATCTGAGTAATGAATGATATGGTTTAAAATTAGTCCAATCAAGGCTCTGAACCAATCAGTTGTTATGGATTCTGTACTAAGCCTTCATTCTCCACGAAAGTTTTATCTACAGATAAAACTTTATCTAAAGATAACATTTTTTTAAAGGATTAGTTAAAAAAATTTATACATTTAAAACATCAAACATTGACCTCCACAGGCTATCAATTGTTAAAAACTCACAAGTTAGGAGAGGTGAAGAAATTCACATCAAGAAATTTGAATGAAAAATCATCAGCCATTTTCTAACGTATCTTGGGTGCTTTTTACCCAAACTGTGTACAGAGACCATTTGGATTTCTGTAAGAAGCTTTCCCTAGAGTCAAGGCCATTTATTTCTTTGATTCGCACACTGCTTCTCATCACCACAGGCCAAAAACCTGAAACCCACGTTAGCTGTGTCATTAAATGTTTTTTCTCAGTACTCAGGTGGCAAACAACTAATGGGACAGAAAAATGCAACTGACTCTTGCCTCTCTCTGAGCACCCCAGTATACAGGGGTTCCTCTGTGGGCGAACAAAACCCCTTTGCTGTGTAAAAGAAAAGTTGATCACTACCCAGTAGCTTTTGGGGGTTAGGGTTATTCTTAATTTGTGTCCTTAGGGACTAGAGTGTTAATTTAGGAGAAGAAAAGCCCTCCTCTCACAGCACAGTTGTTTCTTCTCTTTTGTGGAAGCCTGCTGTTCTCAAGGTTTTTGTTATCTCTCCACCTTCTCTTCCCTGAAATGTGTCTTCCTGCTGTTCTTCTGTTTCTCTCCTCCAGAGTCCACGCTGCTTCATTCGTTGGCAGCTAAGTGGAATTTATTATGCTCCTGTTTTCTAAACCAATCTGAGACCATGATTGTTGTACATCTCTTAGTATAGCCAAGGCATTCAAAGAAAAAAGAGAAAATAGGAAAGAGAAATCAGCAAAGTTGACGTTTTTCTGCATCAGAGTTAAAAAAACACCTTAAGGCCTGAAATAAAAGAATCGTAGGTTTGAAGACCACATTATGTTGTGGGCAGAAATATTTCCAAATGGAAAAAAGCTTTGCCAAACAGATTTTTAATATCTTCTCAGCGCCAACACTGGGGGAACTTGAACTTCAAATCTAGGATTCTTTGTATCACTTAGTTCCCTTTACTCTGGCTAATTCCTAGTTTTTCTTCAGGTTTCATCTTAGATACTATTTTCTTTTCTCTAAGTGCTTCATAACAACCTCTGTAGTTAACTGTGTACCTGTAATCATCAATCATAATCACCCTTTATTTTGGTTACTCATTGTATTTCTGTCCCATTGGATTTGAGAGTTTTTGAAATCAGGATAGTATTTTATCTATCGTACCTAGTACACTGACTAATATATGCATATAGCAAACAATAAATATTAGTTGATTGAATGAATGAGTACTGTAGACCCTGTGAGATATGCAGAACTACATGAGAAATTTATTCTTATAATCTTTTGAGAGATTATAAGAGATAAAATTAACAAACCTAAAATAATTATAGAACAATTTGAACCCAAATTTTATTGTTTTGAGTGATTGAAATAGAAACATGACATACGTGTGTGTGTGTGTGTGTGTGTGTGTGTGTGTACAAGTACTGTAGAATTTCAGATACTAGTGATTTTATGGGTTCATACCATAGGAGTTAGGAACCTTTATGGAAAAGGTAGGGTTTGAGTTAACAGTGAAAGGATGGGAAGGTTTGATGTTGAACATATTTAGAAAAATCCAAAATACTACCATATCATACTATATTAGACAGGGCTAGAAACTTGGAGGGCAGGTAGAGTTAAATCAATCCATCATCTGAAAAAAATATACTGAAGTAGATGAACTAGACATTTCATTAAAAGGTTATTATACTTGGATTATTACAAATGAAATAAGTTAGCAGCCTGGAGACCAAAAGATATTGTCCACATTAGTGGAAGAAAGGAAATTACATTTAATGAAGCCATCCTGAGGAAAATTGCAAAATTAGACTTCAGAATATTGCAATACGAAACTTAGCCTCTGATTGCTTATTTCTTAAAACTTTAAAAAGGAGCTTTGAAACAAGCATTAAACTTCAGTAACACACTGAGACCAACTCCAAACAAGGCTGTATTCATTTAAAACAAATATTTTTTATTACTAAGTGATAATTATTAAATGATAAAATGCTTTATTATTGAGATATTTCCCTTTTATAATGCTGAATAAAGTTTACTTCATTCTCTCCGCCCACTAACTAACAGTACATTGTTTAATACTAGATTTATGCTCTTAAATATTAAATAATTATAGGGCTATAGCTTCTCATTTGCTGAATTAAACCTAGAATAATCTAGTTTCTGATTCATTTTGGCTTTGATCAGAAAATGATGCCATATCTTTGAAAGCATATCAAATATAGATGTTTCTAAGGTAACTTTGTAGTTCTCAATGTAATTCAGCTAATATGAAATGTAAAAAAATTAAAGGTAAATTGACATAACAACTGAAAAATCTTCATAATATTGGCATAATAAATACAGTCTTATATCATTTCTTTATTTGGCTAGTCTACATTCCTGATGATAAGTTTCAATATATGGGCTTCTATTTACACTTTAAATTATATCAAATCTAAGATTTCAGTGGTTTCACGTATGGCATACATTGGACTACAGGTCTCCAAAGCAATTGCCTGTCAGCCTGCACAAACATCCGACATTTGAACAGTTAACAGTTAACAGCCTTGTTTCTGATAGATTATAATCAGGGAAGGAGACTGAGCAGCTTTACCTTGTAGAGGAGGAAAGCAAATAAACAGTGAGTTATCACTGTGCAATTTCCAGGTAAGTGAATCGTAAAGGAGGCGGCAGAAGCAGTGGCAGACTTGGACTTATAAATAATAATGGTCATGAAAGATTGTGCTGGTGGCCCGAGTCTGCGAGGACCAGCTCCACCTCCTGTCTCTGGCCTCTGAATTCTTAGCCTGGGAGAACCCAGATGAGTTTCAGGGCACGTGAACGCCATCCTAACCCCCACTTCAGGAGGTGGGCTGTGTTGGGAGGTGCCCTGCCTGACATGGAAATAGGAAGTGGGGGTCTTAGCCCTCCTCTGTGGCAGGGCCCGCAGCACGGCTAAGTAGCTATAGAAAGCTGTTTCGCTGTGGACCTCTCTGCTTGTTACGGATTTATTTTTATAGGAAACAAAACCATAAGCCGCAGAGTCCCTTATTCCTCTATCTTTAGGTTGAACATGTTGAGGATTGTAACACTTGCTCTACCAAGGTTGTCTTCAATCGGTGAGGAGTGATCAAGACACATGTATACAGCTCAATATAATCGAACCAAGCAGATAATGTTTAAAAACATTCTAAGTAGCATGCTTTTATCCCAAGGGGGTAATGAGTTATTTCATATACCCTTCCAGCCACCCAATGGACTAGCTAGTACAAATTAGTAGCAAATTCTAAATCCTGTAGAAGCATTTGTACTTCTGTAGACTGAATAGCACTCTCATAGTTTTTACCTAAAATGTTTTACTTTCCCATGGTCTACAATTCTTCAGTTAATTTTCTTAAGTTTTAGTGATACTTTTATCCATAAAGCACATGTCTTTTAGTAGAAGAAACAAAATTATTTTTTAGGGCTTAATTAACTGATAATTATAAACATAATATTATTTTTAAGTGTTCAGCTCCAAAGGCATGGAAAGGATTTGACGGCAAAATAACTGAGATGGATACACAGTTCACCATCAGAGCCAGAGAGCTGCAAAACATCTATAAATGCATTATGCTGAAAAATATCTCTCAGGATGAGAGGCTGGATGTACTCTTAACACTTAAACATACTGTGAAGGTACGCTGACTTTCCTTTAGTTTCGGGGTATCACTATCAATAAAAAAATGAATACTAAAATAAGCAAAGTGTTTTGTATTAATTATAAAGGTGATTAATAAATGTTTATATGTGTGAATTTTCTCAACAACTATATTATTTTTGTATAATTTGGGGATGGTCTGGTTTATGTATTACTATTTATCTAAAAGAATCTCAAACTTTATGACAAGGTCAGTTACCTCTGCAGGCATGTGACAACCCAGGTGTTAGGTATAGTTTACAGTCTAACAGTGGTCTTGATATGTCCAATGCTAAAAGCATTGTTCCTCCAGGAATTAGGACTTCTAAAGTTGAAGAGTACAGAGTTGCAGGGACAGGAAGCAAAAATTCCCCACATAGTAAGTGGGGCCATTTCTACTTGCACCCCTTTGGTTTCCATAGTAGAGCAGTTTCAGGGGCTCCTACTTAGTCTTCTCCATCACATTCGCTGAAGAAATCAGGGGTCAGGGGCCTATGCCAACTACCAAGTATTCCCTTCCAGTGACATATTCAAGGGCCAAGGAAAGGAGCACTCAGTGGACTGGGTGGGTCTGTGACCCAGGGGATCCAGTGTGAGCTGGACCTGGGTTGGAACTCCATTCTTTAAAAATGTTCCCATATATCTTGTTTCCGGGTCCGGGCCTTTATACACCCACATTGATTAGTCATTTGATTCAGGATGTTTCAGGGACGAAAGCATGACCTTGGATGAGACAGTTCTTTTAAGGTGATGGCAGGTGTTTTCAGCCTGTATGGTTTCTTCAACGGAGGACAATCCAGAGGGAGGCTCAGCTGAGAGTTGCCAGCTGCCAACCTTATCAGCAGCTGGGAGAATGAGTGCTTGGGTTCTGAAGTGGGGTAATCCGGGCAGCAGAGCACAGCAGTCACTATAATGGATATGTTTTCTATATTCCCAATCAAATGGGAAAACCCAAGTTTTATTAGGACCATTGGTATAGCTCTTATGTTTTCTAGCTCAAATTGAAGGTGATATTGGGCATACGTTATTGTCAATATAGATTAAGTTAAATGGGCAATTTGGCTAAAAATATTTGGCTTCTGAAAAATGATTTTGAGTTTGCTAAATATGTAAGACACTTGTCAGATGCCAAATTTAGTTTATGGCATAAAGATATAAATTGTTTCGGAATCGTCATCTGTATGAACTATTTTAAAGCTTGTACATAGGCAGTGTGGATAACGCTGTATGGTGAGTCTATTTTGGTCATCAATATGAGCCAAATTGCCGGAGCATATAGATATAGATAGCCAAATTGTAATCAGTGGTTCACTATAAGTAACCACTGAAAAAATGTCAGCCACATTTAGATGTATCTAGGCCAGCCATGTGATGACAACCTAAGAATTTCACAAGTATAACTCTTAGATACCTCATATGGATTCTTTGCTTCCTACTTGAAGAAAACACCCATTTTATTGAGAAGAAACAAGACCAAGACATGCAAAGTTCTTAAGACACATTAGGTAGTTGAGTAGATGGTTCTTGTTGGGCGATAAGTGTCCATAGGTCTCGCATTTCTACCTATCTTGAGAACAGAAGCACTGAGTACTTTTGTTCTGGACTGCCTTTTCAAAGATGTTTGCGTACTGACAAGCCCTGGAAGGTAGAGATAGGAAGAAAGGGAAAAACAGTAGGCCCAGACGTGGGAAATAAGGTTGCTATCCATAGAGGGCAATAAAAAGACCAAATTGGGAAAAAGGAGTGGAAGAGGGGAATACAGGAGAAACCCTCTTACCTGGCATAGTTAGGATCACAATCGGCTTAATTAAAAAAGGCAAAGGATGGTTCATACAAGAAAAATTGTGTATCTCTTAAACGATATGTTTAACCTAATATATCTACATGTACATCTGTTTAACAATTTTTTGATGGAGGATTGAGGCTTGTAAGCATGACTCATTCTGGCTCTATTCACTTATGGCTGTGCAACCTTAGGTAAGTTAGTTAATATTTCTGAAAATCAGTCTCAATTAGTTTGTAAAATTAATTGCTTTGATGATATAAGTATATGTATGTGTGTATATATAGGTATATATATATATATATATAATATAAAATATAATCTCTATGTCTCAGTTCTTACAAATAGCAATCCCCGATAAATAATAGGCACTAATTTTTTTAAAAAAATTTTATTGGGGAATATTGGGGAACAGTGTGTTTCTCCAGGGCTCATCAGCTCCAAGTTGTTGTCCTAAAATCTAGTTGTGGAGGGCGCAGCTCAGCTCCAAGTCCAGTTTCCATTTTCAATCTTTAGTTGCAGGGGGTGCAGCCCACCATCCCATGTGGGAATTGAACCGGCAACCTTGTTGTTGAGAGCTCACTCTAACCAGCTGAGCCATCTGACCGCCCCTCCGAAAGGTCAGCGGCAGCTCGTTGTCTTCAATCTAGTAGTGGAGGGTGCAGCTCACTGGCCCATGTGGGAATCGAACCAGCAACCCTGTTGTTCAGAGCTCGCGTTCTAACCAACGGAGCCATCTGGCTGCCCCAATAGGTACTATTTTGATGACAATTACTAATATAGGCCAGTGAATCTTAAACCTGAGTACACATTAGAACACATTAGAATCATCTGGAGAGCTTGAGAGAGAGAGAGAGAGAGAGAGAGAGAGAGAGAGAGAGAGAGAGAGAGAGAGAGAATATGAGAATAAATGCATAGGAATAATACCTAGGCCCCATTTCAGAGCAGTTAGGTTAGATCCTCAAGTGTGAGGGCAATGTTACAACTTTTTAAAAGCTCCCCAAGGTCCTTCTAACATGCCTTCAGGGTCGAGGACCACTGATGCAGATTCAAGTATTAGCTATGCCGAGTGTGTATATTAGAAAGTACAGAGGAGATTATTTTACAGTTACTGACTCACCCTCTGATTCAGTCATTCAAACTAGGTTTCTTATGGTCCTCTCTTGGGCAGTTGGAGCAACTTGTCTTTTGCGCCTTACAAATCCTTCTACCTTAGTCACTTAACTCTTACCTGGGGCTTTCTTATTCAACCACCCTCATTTCTATTACGTTATTAAAAATGATTGTGAATTACGTAAACATGCAGACAATAGGTTTAAAATATGTATGTACAGGTTAGCAAGTATGAAGCCACCCATCGTGGCTCCAAAATGGGATGTTGGCGACTTTGCCAGTGTCCTGCTTTCCCTTCATAACGGCGATTCACCCTCATGCCCTAGGAGTAACTGCCATGCTGACGTGCACGGTAGTCATTTCTTTGATTGTTTTCCTTTAGTTTTACCTCTTCTGTATACATCTCTAAATAGTGTGGTTAGTGTTGCTTCGTTTGGGGTTTTATTTAAATGGAATAATGCTATATGTATTATTTTGTGCCTTGTTTTCTTTGGCTCAACATTAATGTGTAAGATTTAAACTTGCTATTATATGTAGCTGCAGTTCATTCATTTCTTTATACTGGATAATATTCTAGTATATAAATAAGCCATCACTTATTTATGTAATCAATTTATTTATGGCTATTTGGTTGTTCCTAATTTGGGGGCTACTGTGAACAATGATTGCACATGTGCATTTCTCTAAAGCACTTAGGAGTAGAATTTCTGGGTGGTAGATTATGCATATCTTAAACTCTACTATATAATGTTAAGTTTTTTCCATGTTAGTTGTGCCAATTTATACTCCCGTCAGTGATGTTTCATTTCTTCTGGAATCTAGTGTTACTTTCTGTGGGTGGTCATTTCAAAAACTGATGGTGATTTAAAAAATGGTATACGAATACTTTCGTGTTTTATATAGGAACATGAATGTACTCTGACTCAGGAAATTCTAGAATTGATTGACAGAGAGGTTGACCTTATGATGAGAGGAGTCAAGCCTCATAACCTGGAAGGACTCAGAAAAAGAATTTCAACACTCTTTCTTCATTACCTCAAAACACCTTTGTTTAATCCAGAAGTTGCGAGACACCTTAAGGTACTCTATTTCCCGCCCCCCCCCCCCCCCCCGTATTCCTTTCTCAGAATTCTAAGATGTGCTGTAGTAAATGGGAGTATTATCAAATTTTGCTTGAACATTTTACTTGAGGTCCATGTAAAAGACCATCTTATTGGTGAAATCTCTTTTGAATGATTATTTTTTATGTTGGCAAATTAAACTTACTCATGTAACTTCTTCTGCATCTGTATTTCTAACCTTGAATTCTTTCCTAATCTCTGGACCCACTTTCTAATTGAATATTGCACTATGTTAAGTGCATCCTGGCCTCTCAACACCTTCATGCTTTTGCTCTGACAGTTGCTTCCACCTGGAATGCTGTCCCCTACTTCATCCAGACAACTCCTGTTCATTTTCTAAGACTTGATTCACAATGTCCCCTCCTTCATGAGGCCTCAGAGAGAGTTAAACTTTGCATCTCTGAGAGTCTACGTGTACCTTGTTTGTGTTCCCTTAGAATACTTATCACATAGTTAGAATTAGTACTGAAGAGATCCATGTGGATATCCAGAGAGAACTTCAAATGTAATATTTGAATTAAACCTCCTCCAACCCCAACATGTTTAGGCTTCAGTGGGGATTTTGGTCTCTGAAACCAAGGTAAGTGCTTTATTGCTTTCCCACTGTGCAAAACTATTGAAAACACTTTTAGTAAAGTTTGGGATAATGGTTTACTGAAGAATTCTAAATAGTGTTTTATTCCAGTGATAATGTTTAGAGTTATAATTTATTTACGAAGCTGACTAAATTACCTATTTTGTTTTTTTGACAAACAGAAGTCCCAATATTTGGTCAGAACTTTTAGAAAGATAAAAATTGTTTAACTTTTATAATCTTTCTTTTTTAATGAATCTTTAAAATTTAATGGTATTGCAAGAGAATGTTAAAACATAACAGAAGTCCAAAAGAAAAGTTTTCCATTATGTTATTCCTTATTCAAATCAATGTTTTGTTTGTCCAGAATGACCAAGCTACCTTCTAATCCTTCTCTATAGACTGACTCAGTTTTTATGTTTTCAGTAATATAAGAGAATTTTGTATTCTACACATTCACGTAATATTACACCATTTTATTCACCTTTTAAATTTAGCTTCAGTAAAATTCACTACTTTTGGTGAGTTTTGACAAATGCAGAGTCACGTGACCAACAGATAAAGTCTTATTACCTCCCCAAATACCCCCATGCTGCTACGTTGTAGTCAGCCCTTCCTTTGGGCCCCTGACCTTTGGAAAACACTGATTTGCACTTTATTTTTATAGTTTCACCTAACCCAGAATGTCACATAAATGGAATCATACTATATGTAGTCTTTTGAGCCTGGCTTCCTTCATTTAGCATACTGCATTTGAGATTCACCCATGTTTGTGAGTGTGTCAGTAATTTGTATTATTATTGTCTGGATGTACCAGAGTTTGTTTATCCACTCACAGTTTTAGAACATTGAGTTGTTTAGAGTTTTGGGTTTTTGTGAATAAAGTCACTACAAACACTTGATAATGAGTTTTTGTGTAAATTGATTGTTTTGCATTAAATACCTAAGTGGGATTTTTGAGTAAATGCATATTTAGCTTTATAAGACATTACCAAACTTTTTTCCAAACTGGCTATACTGTATTCCCATCTGCAATGCATGAGCATTCCAGTTACTCTGCATGCTTGTCAGCACTTGGTATTGTCAGGTTTTATTTTAATTTTGGAATTTTAATAGGTATGTAGTAGTATCCCATTATATTTTCATCCCCGTTTTCTTAATGACAAATAAGCGTCTTCTTTATGTACTTTTCGCCATTCATGTATCTTTGGCGAACTGTCTGTACATATCTTTTGCTACCACCTTCACCTTTTTTTATTTGGGCTGTTTATTTTCTAATTATTGGATTTTGAGAATTCTTTATATTTTTCACTCACAAGGCCTTTGTAAGATATTTGATTTGCAAATATTTCTTCAATTTGCAGCTTTTCTTTTCATTCTCTTAGCAGTATATCTAACAGAGTAGAAGTTTTTGATTTTGATGAAGTTGAATTTATCCATTTTGAAAATGAATCAATCTTTTGGTGTTTGCTTTATATTTAAGAAATCTTTTTGGATGAATTAATATTGTTAAAATGTTCATACTCCCCAAACTAACCTAAAGATTCAGTGTAATCCATATCAAAAGTCCAATGACATTTTCCACAGAAAAAGAAAAAAAAATCATAAATTTGTATGCAACCACAAAAGATCCTTAGTAGCCAAAGCACTCTGGAGAAAGAACAAAGCTAGAGGCATCATTCTTCCTGATTTCAAACTGTATTACAAAGCCATAGAAATAAAAACAGTGTGATATGGGCATAAAAAGAGACACATAGTTCAATGGAACAGAATAGAGAGCTCAGAAATAAACCCCCACATATATGGTCAACTATTATTTGACAAAAGAGCTAAGAACACACAACAGAGGAAGGATAGTCTTTTCAATAAATGGAACTAGAGAAAATGACACGCAAAAAAAATGAAATTGAGAAAAATCAATGCAAAGTAAGTTAATGACTTAAATGTAGGACCTGAAACTGTAAAACTACTATATGGAAACAGGAAAGAAAGCTTTTTGACATTGGTCTTGGCAGTGATTTCTTAGTCATGACACCAAAGCAAAGGCAACTAAAGCAAAAATAGACAAACGGGATTGCATCAAACAAAAAGCTTCTACACAGCAAAAAACAAACAAACAAACAAAAAAACAACAAAATGAAAGGCAACCTGCAAAATGGGAGAAAAAAATATTTGCAAACCATATACTCGATGAGTTAATATCCAAAAAAATAATAAGGAATTCTTATCACTCAATAGCAAAATAATTTTAACCGAGTTTAAAAATGGGCAAAGGACCTGAATAGCCATTTTCCCAAAGAATAGCAAGTGGCCAACATGTACATGGAAAAAGTACTTACCATCACAAATCATCAGGGAAGCACAAATCAAAACTACAGAAATAATACCTCACAAACATTAGAATGGCTATTACCAAAAAGACAAAAGGTAAATGTTGGTGAGGATATGGAGAAAAGGGAATCCTTGTGCACTGTTGGTGGATGAGTAAATTGGTGCATCCACTATGGAAAACAGTATGGAGATTCTTCATGAATTAAAAATAGAACATGCAGAGTCTCAAATTTTGAAAATTGATCATTGAACCAATCTAAATTTATTGTTGAAATGAATGAATGAGAACACTTGGTTTAATGTGCTTTTATTTATATGTTAGTCTAGCTATTGCCTGTGAGAATAATTAATGTAGCATAGCACTAAAAGTTTTAATTCTTTTAAAATATAAGTGCCAAAGCACTTAGGTTTTCTTACTGTATTGCAGCTGAAAGTCTTTACCTACTAATTTTTTTTCCAATCAATTAATTTTCTAAGTGATTTTACCACATATATCTAAGGGTTGATGAATAATACAGATTTTTTTATGTTTTGGCTGAGTAAATGAATACTGCTTGAAATTTAAGTTTTGTGTAGAATAGGAAGTTAAAGGTAAAATATGACTTTAAAAATTAACCAACTTTTTGTTTCATTCTAAGAACGTAGCCCTAGGTGCTTATCTTGGTTAGTGTTTGGCCGAGCTTTTATATATATTTATATATGTGTGTGTGTGTGTGTGTGTATATGTGTGTGTGTGTGTGTGTGTATATATATATATATATATATATATATATATAAAATAGATATAGATAGACATGTATAAATATATGAAATATATATATATCTGTAGATATATATAGAAAGGTATATATATATTTCTATATACATTTATTTTTCTGTATATATTTTTTCTATATACATAGAAATGTCTATATATTTTATAGCTGTATATAGAAAAGTATACATAAATATATGTTTTTTTCTCTATATATAGAAGGTGTATATATATACATTTTTTTTCTCATATATATAGAAAGCTACATATAAAAATATATATACACACACATTTTTTTGGTACTATTTAGGTCCCACAAGACCCATTGAAGTTTTATAAGAAGATTCACTTTTGCTACAGTTGCCAGCTCTATTTGCCTTCTACGGAGTTTGCTGTATCATCCACCGCACACCACGTACACCGGTGTCGAAAGTGTGTGAGCCTTGACAATGAGACTCGAAAACGAGAATCATTTTTGAAGTACAAATGTATACTTCAGCGTCTCTTCTCTTCAGAAGCTGATTATGAAGATGATTCGAAAATTGCTTTCCTGATGCAGGTAGGATCAGTAAGGGTTGCCAGTCATGGATGAAATTTGTCCCCTGATTTTCCAGAGGAGATTCCTGTTTTCCCACCCAAACCTTTTAAAACAATGGATTTTCTTTTCCTATACTTATACTTTGTGCAGTTTGCTTTTATGGTAATTTTAAGTTTATATATAGAGACCTCTTGATAAAAAGTTGTTTCAAGAGTTTTAGCTAATATAATTTAAATTAAAAAAGTTTTTAAACAGTTATCTCATTTTCCCTTCCCTCTTTTTTTCATTAAAACAAAAAAGTCTTTTTAATAACAGTAAGTGAATTGCTTGTTTTTTATTAAATCTCAATTTCCTCATTTATAAAATGGGAATCAAATGACCTGCAATAACCCTGATGATCAGATGCTAGTTACTGCTCCATTTTGAAAAGTACTTAATACCATATAAATGTAGGCGAAGAAACGCATACAGGTTACTTGGGGTCCAAGATGCAGTCACGACTGTGAGACTGGTAACAGTTTGGGCTGAATAAACAGAGATTTGATGAAAAATAAGGTGCTGTACGCCACTGACAACCTCACGAATAGTGTTTCTCTCTTAAAAAAATACTCAATGTAATTTAACTATTCCCTCAAGTAACACGATGGTCTTAAAGAACTCTTATGTGTAGAGGAGAATGTGCTGTTTCCAATTTGTTTTGACCTGCAGCTGGAGGACATCCAGTACCTGACGGAGAACATCTGGTCAGGCCAGTCAGTGCTCAGCGCCTGGAAGGACCTCGGTGACCTCGTCCTCGTCAGGTGGGACAAGTCCTTGCAGTGGTCCCCCTGGAACTGCATCCTGCTCACCAAAGACGAAGGCGCTGCTCATCTCAAGCTGACGAGTATTGAAGAGGTAAGAAAGCTGAATTTTGGGGGGAACACTGACCTAATCGTTGGAATTATTAGAGAGAGGTTGACTGCCTTTTAATTACATTCCATGCATAATTTACGTACTTCCACTGGGTTCAGAGACAGAGAACATGGATAATAGTCACAAAATATGTGGATGGCACGTATGGCAGAGATTAAAATTAGAAGGAAGCTGAGTCACACAGACGGTAAGGGTAAACGATCTGAAGGTCTGCACAAGTGCCTGAACAGGATTCTACTACTCCTCGTCATAATAGTAACGTCAAACACACTGGTTCTACAGTAAGTTCTGCAAGGGTAGGGATTTTGTTCAGCTCATTTGTGTCTCTCTCTCTGGTACCTATGACATGGCCTGACAGAGACCAGGGGTTTGATACGTATATGCTGAATGAATAAATGACTATTACCACCAGATAGGTATTATGGAACCTAAAATCGGTCCTTCTTTGATTAATCATCATGAGGCTGTCTAAAAGTGCACTAAATTCTCAAATTTTGTTCATAATTCTGTGCTCTCAATGGCAGTCATACTGATGGGATATAGTTTTGAGGCTCCATTTTTCATTTGTTTCCCACTAACCAGGCGTGGGGAATAGAGCACTGTAATTTCAGTAACTCACAAGGCGTGATCTGTAAAACGTTTTGGTGAACAGAATTGAGGGGCCCCTGAGGAGCTCCCAGAGAGCTCCATTTACACTGAGCAAGCCTCGGATCGCTGCTGCTGATAATGATTCTCTGCCTTCTGTTGATTAAGTTGCTGCATTTAATTCCATGGGAGAGGTCAGCTAAGAGAAAATAAAGATACAACAGTCATTTTGAATAGTACTACTCCCTGCCTGTGTTATTATTATTGGGGAGAGAGAAGGTGGCAAGAGGAGGAACTAGTTACATTTTTAGCTGTTTTGAATAATTTTCCGGTAGAAGCCAAGCTAAGAAACATTTTATTTTAGGTATTGAAAGAAAGAGCAGCAAGAAATTGAAGCTGTGTTAAATATTGTGTTTAGTAAACTAAGCTGCCTCATAAATTTTTAATCACTGGAAGCATAGCCAATACCAGCGATATCATTTCATCTAGCACCCAGAGTGGGATTCACGTTCATTCCCAAGGCTGATATTCCACTGCTTCTTCAATTAATCCTTACAACTCCCTTTGTCTGTTTAATTAAATTACTGCAACCTCAAATTAATTGTCCTCTTCAGATTCAGGATGCTGAGCTTATTGAATTTCTGTAAATAGAGCTAAGGTTCTCAACCAGACAAACTCAAAACAAAATTGCCTTCTTTATGATTTTGGGCTGGTGTAATCTTTCAAGGTATTAATATCCAGCCTGGTGTAATCTTTTACCTATTGATATTCAGCCTAGTTAAAGAATAATTTATGTCTTGCAGCAAGTTAAAGCATTTCCAGAACTTCTTTAACACACAGAGATATTTGCTTTCTCAATAAGTAAAACAACAATACACCTCAAAAGTTAAAATCAGCCTGACTCCCTGAAGTCATGACACGAGTTAAAACGTGGAGACAGACTTCTGTTCTCTGAACTATAAACGAGGTAGATCAGTTTCTCGTAATGTGCACATTGGCCAAAGTAGGAACGACAGTGATTTAAGGTGAAGAGACCCGCCCCAGTATTTCCCGTCCTGTCACTAACAATCCGAACGACATGACGGCCTGCCCTCTGCTTCATCGATTTCTGTAAAGGTTAAACAGAAACATGAAACCTGTGTGGTGATCAGAGCAGCTCTGACTTATCCTGGCTGCATCGCGAAGGAGCGTGGTGGGAGTCATTGGGCAAGTTTGTCAGGGTCTGTGCTTGGTTTTCTCATCTGTAAAAAGGGGATAAGATAAAAAGGGGATAATAGGTGTTGGCTCTTTTCATTTTACATGATTCATTGAGTTGCTTGTTCCTTTGATTCTATTACCATAATATGCTTAGCTCATCTTTAAGGATTACTTTTTGACTCTATAAAGGCACTTTGAAAACCTATAAAGTCCTGCATATGTGTAATTTAATGTTGCATAACAGAAATGTGTTCATTTTTCTTGAATAAATATGGGCTAAGAAGTGATGGGACAAAATTAGATTAACGCAAAGGATGACTGTTTGACCTGGGAGATTTGTCTGTGGCGAGGAAACTTTAAAATGAGCCCAGGATGCTCCCACCTGATACTTGCTGCAGGAATATAGTTTCCTTTGGTTCCTGTTCTCAGGGCTTTCTTACCTCTGATTTGGCACGATGGAGGGATCTTTAGTGAGGGGATGTCTTACTCTCAGAAAACAAATTTTAGGAGGGGATACAGGTAGTATTTGTGAGTTAGTTTAAAAGAAGGGTCAATTAATATTAATAAAGAGAATAGGTGGTATTTATTAACTCATCCAGAATTTACTTTTGAATGTGCCAGATACTGTGTTAAGTACTTGGAGAAAAATACAATTCTTCATTGTTTGAATTGCTGCTAGTAGACTATGTAGTTTATAATGACTTAATGAAATGTGTGAGACTAGTTTTCTTATATAACAAGCAGTGCAGAGGTTGGCAGTCGGGCTACTTTGGTGGTTTGCAATGCTGTCACAAACCCAGGCCCTCTAACTTTCTCCTCAGCCGTATTTAACCTTTAGCTTTTGTTCTCATGCGTGTAGACTGTTAGAGATAAAACAGCTACTTCATCTCCTGCATTGTCTCCATCTCCCAGGTATGGGACAAGCCGAAAGGTGCGTGACAGGTGAATCTTTCCTCCTGTAAAGCTTTCTTGTACGCGCTATCCAATGACTTCCATTATACATTTGTGTATGCATAATGGCAAGAAACTTGTCATGTGGCCACCCCTATCTGGAATAAAGGCTAGGAAAACTGGACATGTCACAAAGTACAAAATCAGGCCTTAAATACAGAAGGGAAAGAGAATCACATTGGGTTGGCAGCTAGGAGTCTGCCACTCGGGTTAGAAAACAGATGACCTTATAGTAATGTGGCAGTTCTGCATAACTGAAAGCTCAGAGCACTGGTTTAGCTGTGGAGGAGACAAGAAACCTAATAATTAATTAAGGACAAATAAAAATGGTGAGGCACAAAGACTTGGTAGGAGAGGAATGTTGTTTTCTGTTTAGAACCCAGAAGAGAAGCAGTGCATGGACTCCTAAGTTGGGAATCTGAGGCAGTAAAAAGGGTAACCAAAGAGAAGTTGACATTGTCACAAAACCAGTGTGATCTTTATTTTGAACTCTGGAGATATGGAGGGAAGGACCAATTTTAGAAGAAAAAAAAATTCAAGTTGGTATTTGTATCAGTGTTGAAATAGACTGAAAGAATGAACCAAGGTGACTCAAGTGCATCCATTCAAAATTACCTGCTAAGTATTTATCTTATTGTGCTGAGAGACACCTTAGTGAAAAAGACCCAGTCTGAGCCTTCAAGTTTTCTTTATCATGGAAGACACTGTCAAGAAGATCGTGACATTCAAGGTAGAAGGGATTAACTATTACAATTAAAATACATAAAAGCATTTGCAAGTACAGAGGAAGGAGGGATTCATTTGCACTCACCAGTCAGAAGGAGAATCAGGAAAGGCTTGCAGGTTAAATAAAGGAAAGCAAAATGGGAATTGCGCCCTGAAAGATGATGGACCAAGTGGGGAGAAATGGATTCTGGGCTGAAGAAACTGACAAGCAAAGGCACTGAGGCATGAAAGTGTTTTTACTTGGCAAAATACATCTGTGACATTTAATAGAATTTGGTTTTCTTTTCTTTTCAGGGATATGAACCCACATTTATTCACAAGATCAAACACAAACATATCCTGGCTAAGAACTATTTTTCTCAAATTCCAGTGCTGGCTTCATTTATGTTTGATGACGATGAAATAGAGGAGATGAGAAAGCAATGTCCCACAGAAACAACACCTAATTTTGTAGAATGCCAGAGACCTAGTCCTTAGAAGACCCAGGAGTATTTGAAGATCAGCATTTTTGTCCACTGCTAAGAGAGTAATACAGAGGTCACACAATCTGGAAATAGAATTTTATATTTTTACTGATTTTGTTTTTCATAGTATCATAAGTTGTATGAAGAGAAAACATCCCTATATTTATGATTTATTGTTAGACAGTGTTAAATTGAAATATTTTGTTACTAAAATTAATATTTTAAAGTAAAGAGAACATTTTACGTATTTTCACATTAAAAGTTTAAAAAATTTCAGGTGCATTATAGTTAAAATGAACAGACAAACAAAAGCTAGGCTTAACTTTTCAACCCAAGACATTTATTTTAGGTAAAATGTAGTTATCAAAGAATAGTCAGTACTTGGGTGGGAGGAAACACAGAATCACTGTACAGGTAGAAGAAAATCTGTACAGGTAGAAGAAAAGACACTATGTTTTAATACAGGGCTTTGAATTTTTACTTTTTATCTTCTACTTTCACCTTCCATCAGTACAAAATCCCAGTAAAATAACTGAAACTACTTATAAACAAACAAACAAAAGGTACATTCCATGCTGGAAAACAGTGGCACTCTCTTTTATCCTAGTGGGACAGTAAGGAAAACCCGCTAGCAGGGCAGTGAGGAAAGCTCTGTAGGAGGATAAACTTGATCAAGTAAACGATAGCAGTGCCTCTGTCCAATAAACTGAGGGGATGACCCTGACTAGACGCATGCAAGAGACGTACAATGATGACCATGGGTGTATGAGTCAGTCTTACCAGGAAGTAGGTGGTACACTGACAATTCAAGAAGAGTTTATTCAGAAAGGGACTTAATACAAAATGTGGGCAGGCAGTGTGTAGGGAAACGAAAGGAACATTGCAGGAACCCAGGGCCGGTATCAGATAAGGTGTATCTACCCCTAGTCTCCAAAGAACCTGGGGAGGGAGAGTTCTGGAAACCCAGAAAGAGAGTGTAAAGAAGGTAACAGAGAGGGTCAGTGACCAACTTTCAAGGGACCAGCCAGCCCTAGGTGATCTCCTGAACTAGAGAAATAAATACTCTGATCTCACACTTCTCCTACCTCCAGTCTCCTGCTGGAGCTTCCCTTTGGCAGAACCACCCCCGCCCCCCAAAGTAGAAGAAGTAGAAGTCTTCTTCTAAACAATTTATACAGCTTCAGGACAAAGAGCAGAGTAGCTAAGGGGAGAGTGGGACTGGGTGGCTAAACAGAAGATAATCCAGCTAGAGAGAAACAATAAAAGTGAAGATCTATAAGTCAAGTAGCAATATTTCACACACATGCGACATAGTTATATATATATGTATGTATTTAAGGTTAACAGCAAGGAAGTACATATAATAGAAAAACAAGATTAAGAATACCTCAGTGCATAAATTGGCATGGGTTGAAATTCTCTAGTAAAGGATAGTTATTCTCATGTTGCATCAAAAGAGAACTGTATACTCTGTGCCAGATATGTATCCCAAATAAAATGTCATACGCGTATAAAGGTTAAAAATAAAACTCTATCAGTCATATGCAGACAGACAACATAAAATTGGTAGCAATAATATCAAGGGTGAAATTGGGAAGAAAAGTAGCAGAGCAAAGGAAGTTACTTTATTTTGATAAATTATAATTCACAATAAAAATGAGTAATGGCTCTCTATGTTAGGTACAAAAGTAGGTCTAGAAAAAATGTCAGTCGAGGATTCTTCACAGGCTTCTTAATGTTTCTGCATGTTTTTTGATCAGAGGCACTAGTGCTTTTTTGAGACTCATTTTCAAGGATGTTTGTGTAGCAGGCAGTCTTGGAAGACAGAGTTAGTGTTACTGTTTGCTATAAAAGACTCGGAGTCTCTAAGCCCAGGATTTTTATATCCTGTAACACAGCTCACTGTGTGCACGTGTCATGTGGACTTGTGTCACCTTGAGGGAATTAGTACAAAAAGCTGACATTCTGGCTGCTGCTATTCCTGTGAACAATAAATTGTGCTTTATCTCTGACCAGGAGTCTCATGTCTTCTGTCATCCATGAAATTATAGCAGGCTAACTTGTTAGCTTGCAATTAGGCTAGCATTGCAGACCCTTCACAGTTCTCAACACACTTAACCTTATAAATGAAAAAAAACCCACACAGACAAGTGAGTTAAGAAAAGGCTGTTTCTCTTCTCTTTCCAGGGAGACTGATTGCAGTTCTCCACCTTCTTGAAATGAGGCAGGATTAGGTAACATGCTTTGCCCAATGTAGTGCACGTAAAATTGTCTTGTGTCACTTTTGAGCATTGAAGGAATAAATAATTCTAACTGTAGATAATCCTTTTAAGGAAAAGAAAAAGAATGAATACTTCCCAACTCATGAGGCCAGCATGTCCTTGCTATCAAAAGTTGTCAAAGATAGTACAAGAAAGAAAAGGACAGGCCACTTTCACAAAGAATACAGATGCAAAAACCCTCAGCAAAATATTAGCAAACCAAATAAAAAATATATTAAAAGGTAAAACAGCACGGCTTTTGCTGGAGAGCCTTCATTTGCCTCTTCAGCTCTGCCTTGCCCCTTGCCCCTCTCTCTGCTCTGTGTCCTTGGAGTCTAATCTCTATTCGCCACTTTGATGAGAACATAAAGTCAGTGGGAAGCATCAGCCGGAAATCTGAGGTCTGAAAGGAAGACAGTTTGGGGTACTCTCTCGGCTTCTCCCGTCTGATTTGTGGCCTGTTATTGTCGTCAGTGACTGGATTCGTCTGCCTAAGACCACATGTCTGGGTGAATGGTCAGCCCTCACACTCTACAACTCTGAATTCGGAGACTCATTCCTCCTCTTTCCTTCTTCAACTTACGGGTGATAATAGCTTTCTTTTGTAGCTCGGTTTAAGGTGGTTCAATTTTCATTTCGATTTCCTT
This sequence comes from Rhinolophus sinicus, assembly GCF_057876585.1. Classification (NCBI taxonomy): domain Eukaryota; kingdom Metazoa; phylum Chordata; class Mammalia; order Chiroptera; family Rhinolophidae; genus Rhinolophus; species Rhinolophus sinicus. The sequence goes on from NC_142508.1 coordinate 20,982,465, forward strand.
AAGTCGGGACCTCTCCTCTGTACACAGTCCTTTTACTCCTCAGAGTGTGTCCCCAGGTTTCCTCTGGACCCTGACAGAGCAGTGACGGGTACAAGGACTGGCCCAGCACACGGACTTTGACATGGACGCCTACACTTAAGCTGCTTACATATTTGAAGAGCATGTGGATTCCTCCTTGCCGGGGGATACGGGACAGTGGTACTATGCAGCATGTGACCGCTTTACGATTACTCCACGTATCGTGAGTGGTGGCATAGAATGGGGTCCAGATGGAGGATAAGGAAAGGGAGACCAATTAGCCGAGGTAGTCACCTTGGTGACAAAGATGGTGGCGTAGGATGTTACTTACACTAGAGAGGGTTCAAAAAGGAAAGGATAAATTGAAGGCCCTGGATCTCTAACAAAGGCCCGGGTAGAAATTCAGAAAGCCTTCATGATGATTGTAAAGAGTCACAGGAGCATGGATAAGGGTTTCTTCCAAGGGTAGTATTCTAAAAAGGGTAATACAAAAGATTATATCGAGTTCAAATTGATTATATCAACTGATGTTCTTGCCTAGAATTCAGGATTTAATATGTTTGGCTCAAGGGCCTGAGAATTGCTAGTACATTCACTGAAGTGGCCTGTCTCATTGAGGCTGAAATGCCAGAGCTTGCCAGGAAATCATGGCTCAGGAAGATGGATGGTTGGCCTGCATCTATTACCTCATGCACCTCTTAGGGGTCTCTGTACTCCATTACCAGCATCCTTGAAAGCTCTGTGCTGACTGGTCCCTGTAGGCTGGGATAGCAGTGGGTGTGCCGCAATGGAATTTAATAACCAGACTCAATGGGAATAATGCAATCCCCAATGATAGGAGCCAGGGCGTGAAGCTTAACCATCAAGGAAAAAGTGAACAGTTATAAAAAGCAGCCTTAGGTTTGACCCTTCGGGGATGTGTAACAATGGTTAATTGATGACCAGATCCACAGGAATGAAAGGCACAGCTATATTAGTATATTAGTGTCCCTGGGCTGCTTTAACAAATTACCACAAACTGCATGGCTTAAAGCAACAGGGATGTATTCTCACAGTTCTGGAGACCAGACGTCTGAAGTCAGGGCGTGGGCAGAGCCTCACTGCTGGACATATGGGCGTATCTGTCCATGTTTCTTAAGGCTTCTGGGGCTCCGGCTGTTCCTCAGCCCTTTTGGCTGCATCCCTCTAGTCTCTGCTTCTGTGGCCACATTGCCTCCTCCTCTTTGTGTGTCGAGTCTTCTCTCCCTCTTTCTCCTGAGGATTGGATTTAGGCCTCACCCGAGTAATACAGGATAATCTCATCTCAAGATCCTTAATCAGATCTGGAGATGTCCTTTGTCCAAATAAGGTCACATTCGCAGAGTCCTGGTATTAGGACATGGACATATATTTTTAGGGGCCACCACTCAGCCCACTATAACAGCCTACTGTGGTAATACTTGACATATATGAGCAGAGAAATCCTAGCTCTAGAGGGCAGAAAAAAAATTTACTCAAGGTGCTATAGTGAGAAATCATGGTCTCTTACAGAGCTCTCAAACTTAAGCCATTTCACAGATGTTAAAAGACAAACAGGCATATATAAAATTTTAAGAGCTTATTTGAACAAAAATCGATTCAAATCCAGCAACACCAAACAGGAGGTGGTTAGAAGCACTCCACCAGCAGGGGCTAGGGGAGAGACTTTACAGAAAAAAGGCAGAAGGACAGCAAGGAAATTAGGGACCGGCTGTAGCTTAAAGCCCAGTTGGCTGTTTGTGACTGATTATGTTTAGTGTTTCGATTTTGTAACCTTGAGGTATTTACAGGCTTAGATTTTGGTTTGCTTACTTAGGTCCCCATGGCATTAAAGCCACCTTATTCTAATGGCCTTCCCGTTTAATTAATTCTGATCTTCTATTGGCCTATAATAAACTGTGTTATCACATCCACCCAGCCATAAAGTTGACCATACACAGCATCATGCCGTTGGGAAGTGGAAATGGTACACACAAAAATGCCCTAGCAGGTCAGGAAGTTACAAGTAAACCCAATGGGGTAGGTACTTGAGAACCCCACGGTACACACTCCTACTGTGTTTCCACTTAGCCCTCAACAAACAACGATGGCCTTATGGAGAGTTCCCTTGATCACTTAAATGACAAAAATAAATGAGCTGATTCATAGAACGATCCACACACCAGGCTGTCAATAGCGAGTCTGGTTTAGAGAAGGGCCTGCACATACGCTGGCCACTGTACAAGGGAAAGAATTGTCCCAGAGGGAAGACACTCAGGTGGTACATCTGGTTGTCCACTTTTGGTGTGGAACGGGAAATGGCTGGTGGTATAGATCTACAGAGATCCATGAGCAGTGGCTAAAAGGTTGATCAACTGCAAAGAGACTTAGAAAGATGAACATTGGAAAATTGGTGAAAAGGAGTTTTGGGGGAGGTGCGTGTGGACAGATGTGCCTTGTGTACGTAAGTGCATCCACATATACTGTCTTGTGTAGGTGCCTGATGGCACCCGCTGCAGAGGGAGCTGCCAGTAGCCCAGTGGACAAGGCTACTTCTCCAGTGGGTATGAGTCAGCCTCTTTCACTGGCCTTTCTGATGCTTGCTCTATGGATTCCTGACAATGTCACTTTGATGGTATGAATGGGACTTCTCTGTGGGCTTAACCACGGGGGTATTTCCTCACCAAGGCTGATTTGGCTACCAGCACAACCGGGTGTCCAATTTACCCACAGCAGAGGATAATAGTAAGTCATGAGATAACAGTATTCCCCAGGGGAACTAACTGACCCCTTGGTGGCTCTTAGAGTATGTATATTGGATCCATTTTATCACTGAGAGGGCATTAACTGATTCTCAGTAATATATTTAATATGTATGTGGATTGGTCTTTCTTGCCTACAGCATTTGTGTCCACACAATCATTCATGGACACACAGGAAGCCTTACTCCCCACTATGGTCTCACGAATTACGTTACCTTCAACCAAGGAACTCACTTCACAGAGGAGGAAGTGAGACAGTTGTTGAATGCTCACAGAATCTGCTCATCCTACCCTGTCCCTATTGCCCAGAAATATCTGGTTAGATAAAACTCTGCAATGACCAACTGGACAGTCAGGTACCATCTGGGTGACAACACGCTGAGAGGTTGAAGTGCTGTCCTGGCAGATGCAGGGTACACCTTAAATCATTGGCAGTGTGGGGGGTGTCTCCCTCACAGTCAGAATGAACAGGTTGGGAAACAACGTAGAGCTGGCTAATCCATGTTGCCTTCTCTCCTATCTTAAAAGTGCACAGAATTAGGAACGAGAGGATAAAGCTGAGCACAGCCCCTTTCCTTATTACCCCACGTAACCTATAGAAAAAATGGTCACTTCTCACCCCTTCAGTCTCGGACTCAGTGGACTTGTAGGTCTTACTGCACAAGGGAGGAATTCCTCCAGGGAGCACAGCAATATTTCCACGGAATTGACGTTTGAGATTCACAACAATTCTTTTGAGAGCCCAAATGGTTAAGTCAATGTCTCTTCCCAAGCGAACAGGTTGTAATTTCTATTTTCCCCAGGTTGTGAGCTACCAATACCTGGTTGAGAAAGAATATGTTTCATCTTTTTGTTTTTTTGGTTGTAAGATTATTTTGTTCTCAACAGATCTCAAAAGTAAGAGTCCCCGGCAACTCCTCGATATGAACATATAGTACCAAATGATGTTTAGGTACTATATTATGGTATGCATCGTACCTATTAGATGCAACGCGTCCTGTTGCTTTGTGGGACTAATGTATCATTCTATAATGGACATTATAAAACATCATTTGGGACTCTAAAAATGATCAGACATTATATTTTGTAGAACAGTAAGTAATACATACAGTTAAAAGTAAGACTTTCCAAGGGAGACCTGAAAAAGTTCAGTCAAAAAAAGTAATGTACTGGATGATTTGGCCAGAGAAGAATGTGTATTCTTTTGGATGATGTGTCTATAGATGTCTGTTGATTGATGGTGGTGTTGAGCTCAACTCTGTCCTTACCGATTTTCTGCCTGCTGGATCTGTCCATTTCTGATGGAGATTGAAATCCCCAGCTGTAACAAAATAATGCTCGTTCTTCTCTCCCACACCGTGTATCACTGCTGTCATTCATTTCACTTATATATAAATGTGCACACTCACACACAATCGAATACATTGTTGCTGTAGTTATTTTGAACAAACTGTTTTCTCTTAGATCAATTAAGAATACTGCTCCAGTAGGTTGTGATTCTTTGTATTTGTCTGTCATTCTCTCCAATATTGGAAGCAGAGATTTGTCCTGGGACCTCACTATGCTTATTGATCGAGGAAGAATTGTTGATTTTTTCCATTTGTTCAGCTTTTTATTTTTTAGGATGGAGTGGGGACTTCCAAGATTTTTACATGCTGAACTGGAAACCAGAAGTCCCTGGGATGTCCTTGGCTTGGGAATTCTAATAATCTTTTTGCCAACTTAAATTTAATGCACTGCAGATTTTAAAAAACATGTACGTATTACACCACATCTGATACACAGATTCACATGTTATCAATGAACGTCAATTTTAAAAACATATACCTATAAACAATTTTCAGTCTCAAAGAGCCAGGAAGAAATATTTCCATTGCAGTCCCCATAAATATAATGCAACTATGCAACCAGGAAAGGAATTTACATACTAAGCTATAAGCCTCAGGAATATGAACAGTTTGTGATAATGATAGAGTCATTGTCTGCTTTTCATGGCATCTTATAGACGGAGTTGCAAAATGTTTGTGAAACAGACTGAATTTAACTTTCTTCTCTTCCGCATACAATGTAGAATTAAATTACAATCTCAAGCATGACAGGCTAAAAGTGATTGTTCTCAGATTTGAGGGAGCTGACATTTTTACATCATGTCAAAACTGAAATTAAGAGCATACCAACATTGAATTCAGCAATGTTTAATCATCGCTGATTCAAGTGACTTGGTGTGAAGATGAATACAGGGGCTATAGAAGCAAACCGATCTTGAACAGAGCATCCAAGTTTTGCACAAGTCAGATGTCTACATTTTTCTGACTCTCCAACAAAGTAATATACTAGAGTGTGGTATTTCATGTCACCATTGGATTGTGAATTGAATTAGGAACAAGAACATGTAATGAAAGGAGATTGGATTATTTTTTTCCCTAGTAGCTTTTCAAATTGCTATCATCTGTACTTATAAGCCTATCTTTCTTTGATAGTACGCATTTTCACATACTAGATTACCTCCCCCTCCACTTTTTTTTTCTGCCTTCACTCCCCTTCTTCTGCTTATCCTAACCTGTGTATTTTTCAAGGAGGAAGGTCAAAACAATTACAAGGTCAGCACAACTATACTTCATTCATTCATTTACTAATTTATTCAATACATATTTTTGAGTGTAGTATACATTTGTTATTATGGCTTGGGGCCACAATGTCCAGTAAGATGTTATCCCTGTGGACAGCCAGATAAGTAATTACAATCTTTCTGTGTCTTTTCATCTGTAAAGTGAGGTTGGCAATACTTCAGCTGCAGGATTACTAAAAATATGAGTGTGTATGTAAACTACATGGAACACAGGAAGTGTTCAGTGTTTGTTAAAGGAAAGGTTAAGGTTTGCTTGCTTTCAGTGTTAAGACAGCATAATTTTCTTTGTTTATTATTTCATATGCAATATGTTGATGGGATACACGCAGAATTGGTTTTACCCTCCAATGACTGATCATGTTCTGAGTGGCAGACATGGACATTAACTGTAGGATAGTGACATGGCATTGTGGGAATTTGTCCAACACTCACTGTGTTCTAATTTGACTCAAGACTGATCCCTTATCCTTATTGTTTCTTTTTATTCAAAAGAGACAGAATTCTGCTTTCTAGGGGTGAAAATTCCAGGTGTATAAAGTGCGGGCTGTTACTGCTAATACTTTGCAGCCCTGAATTTGACAAGAGTTCAAGAGGCTGTTAGGAATTTTCTGTGGCATTTGCTTAGCAAAACCTTCCCCAACTTCAAAGAGCTTTAGGTGCAAATGGATTGTGCCTTCTCTCCCACTCAGGTTGGCTCCCTGCTAAGGCTTGTGTTTGGCAGCTTCAGCTGGTCTTCCTAGCCTGCATTTATCTTTCCCAAATTAGAGGCAGCTGGGCAATTTTAGGAAGACAACAACTCACTAATTCTCTTTTCTAATTTATAAAGCCAGTAATTCTCTGAACTTCAGGAGACTGATTTGGCTTTGAAACAGAGGACTGTATGTGGTCTTAAACTTTTTAGGCTTTCTTATTTTACCAATATTCTCTAACAAGGTGAAAGTTTAAACCTTGTATCTAAAAAATACCAATTATTAGAATAAAAAGCATTATGTATTGTGATAGTTCTGTTCTCCTTTCCTGTTTTGAAGTTGATACGAACAAAACGAACTGGAGCTGGTCTTCCATTGTAAATTAGAAACTATTTAGTTTCTGGCCAGCAAGAAAGACCCTTGAGTCGAAGAAAACAATTTTAAGTTGCTTTTGAATAAATAATTCTTATTTGCTAAATAAAAACTCCAGCTGTTTTGATATTAACAATATACTTCTGTAATTGTTTTCGTTGGAGAAAATTTCAGCAATATTAACTAGTTTTAAGAACCAATTTAATATCGGCTGTCTTTTTCCCAGTTTTAAATTACATTATTATTTGACCTAACTCATCTTGATCTGCCTTTTAACCCGTCTTTTCCTTGTGAATAACTCCAAGGAAAAACTTAATTATGGCTCCTTCCATGAGGTAAGAAGTGCAGAGAAGGAAAGCAGCCTTGGGTATTTGACAAATCATAACAATATGTTGGTTTAAAAACATCACTACACTAATAAAAATGCCATGGTAAGGAGCAGCAATGTTATTCTTTGAGTGAAAGTTATATTTTATATGGCATCAATTTGATAACCTTTAACTCCTAAGAAGTGTCCCCCAGCTCCCCTGTATACCTGGAAGGGGAAAACCTTTTCCTTTCTTCCCTTCTAGGGTCTTTGGCTGGTCTAATCATTAAATTGACCTCAGACAGATGAACAGGAGAAAAACAAATATAATTACACATGTGTGGGAGCTGCAAGGCACGAGACTCAAGGGCACATCGGGCAGTTGAGACTTGTATGCCATCCTGAGCTAAGGAACGCAATACGGACCTGGGACCTCAAAGGGGAGGAGGGTGAGTCAAGGAGAGTAAGAAGAGCAGATATTTGGGGATTTGCCCTTCCTGACTGGTAGGTCATTAAGATAAAAAGTTACCTCCAGTCATAGCTCTCTTTCTGGGCCAGTCCCCCATCTAAATTCTTGCAGGTAGTTAAGGGAGAGGTACAAGTTTTTCTCAAATCTGCGGGGTCTTCAACTGCCTTCAGTTCAAAGCAATCCACATGCCAAAGTAGCACATTTTGTGGTGGCCTATTCTGCTCCCCTTCATACCTATATTTGCAATGGTTGAAGTGTACACAAGGAAACTTTATCTTTATTGCATCATATTATTGTCAAAGTAAAATTTGTAAACTGGGAACTACATGAATCCTAAATATATAATTCAATGGATTTTGAAAAATGTATAGACCTGTACAGCCAATATGACAATCAATTATAGAACATTTAGATTACCTCAGAAAATACTTTCCTGGCCCTGTACAGTCAATTCCTACCCACCATAGTAGACACTATTCTGATTTCTGTTACTGCAAATGCAAAGGGTCCAACTTTGCGCGCATCCAAGCCAAAAAAATACACAAGCAGGAGTGTGGGGACAGAGTCCCAGAGAGCAGTTTCCAGGATCTCGACCTCACATGGAAAGGTGCTGGCTCAGGTACTAGATGGCCATCAGCTGTGACTAGTTGGCCATCAGCTGTTACCGGTTAGCCATTGGCCACTGATATAACTGCCCTTGGCTGAGCTAGTAAGGGCAGAGTGCAATTAGCAAGGGGTGGGTGGGTTGGTTGGTTGGTTGGTTGGTTGGTTGGTTGGTTGGTTGGTTGGCAGAGAAGCAGCCCATAGGCTGCAGATCTTGTGGCTCCTGCTTCCTGTGTCTCCAATCCAGCTGCCAGCAAGAATATAGTGGTATTATAAATTAGAAACTATTTAATTTCTATGGACCAAACAAGGCCATCTATCTATGCCTCCATGGGTGTTCCTTTTTAGCCTCACCATTTCCTGCGTTCTTGTGTGGGGAGCAGGACTAGAGTCCCTGCATGACAAGGAGTTTGCAGCAAAGAAAGTAAAGGTTTATTTAAGGAGTTAGTTGGTGCCAAGTCCAGAGACACAGGTAAGGTAGTGCTCTCAGAAACCTGGCTCCCCATGGCCTCTAGCAGCTTGGTTATACAAGGGGAAATTATTAATCATGGTTGCTATGGGAATTGGTGCTGGGGGCTCTGCTGATTGGTCGGGACTAAGGCAGGAGGCACTGATCATGGCTTCAGGTCCTGGTGTCAGTCGTGGCCTTGTTTGGTCCAGTTCCCAGGGGAGGAGGTCTGTGGGGCTGTTCCACTCTCATGACTCCAGAGCTGGAACATAACTGAGGCCAAGGTATTAGCTTTGTTTGATTGAAATCTTATTCTAGCTTGAGGTTCAGTTATTATATCCTCGTCATGGTTGATAGACCTGCAGCTTTATTCTTAAGTGAGTTTGACACTGACCAGAACCCAGTGTCCTAAAGGCTTAATGATTAGAAGGAGAGGACCTACAGTTTTAGCACAGGTAGGAGCGTCTGGGGAAAGAATGCCGGTGTCATAGTTCTATCAGGCTAGACAGAGGGAGCTTGGATTAAAGCAGAATGCATGCTGAAGAGATGAAGTTCACGTATGGTTACAATTTCAATCATCAAAGATTAACATTGGCAGTTCTTGAGTTTTATAAAGGACTCTTTTGTGCCTGGGTTCTTTTGCTCAATATCATATTTTCAAGATTCACTGGTGTTGGATGTATCCGCAGTTTGTTGATATTTATTGTAGAGGGATATTTTATTTGGTTTATTTCCAGTTGTGTTTTTTTTTGGGCTATTATAAATAAGTTGCTATAGACTTTCTTTTACCAAGCCTTTTTCCAGACACATGCTTTCATTTTTATTGAGTTAATATCAACAATTGAAATTGCTGGGTAATAGGATAGGTGTATGTTTAACTTTAGCAGAAAGTGCTAAACAGTTTTCCAAAATCGGTTGTGTGATTTTACACTCCTAACAATGTATAAGAATTGTATATGCTCTGCATCCTCACCAGTGGTTGGTATCATGGGCCTTTTGTTCATTTTACTGGCTGTGAAGTGTTATCTGATTGTAATTTTAATTTGCATTAACCTGATGACTAACGGTGTTGACCAACTTTTCACGTTCATATTGACCATCCTTATACATTCTGTGGGAATGTGGTGTTTCAAGTGTTGTGCCCATTCTTTTATTGGGTTGTTTTCCTTATTCTTTAGGTGTAAGTGTATGTTCTGATACAAGTCCTTTGTCAGGTACATGTATTGTGGATATTTTCTCCCAGTCTGTGGCTCTCTGTTTAATTTTATTGTGTCCTTTCATGAGTACCAGTTTTTAACTTGTTAAAGTCCAATTAATCACTTGTTTCTTCAGTAGTCAGCTTTTTATGTCTTCTCCAAGAAATGTTGGCCTTCTCCAAAGTTGAGCAGATCTTTGTTTACTTCTACTTGCTTTGTAGTTTTACCTTTATATTTAGGTCCTTGATCCATCTTGAATTAATTTCTGTAGATTATGTGAGATAGGGATTGATTAAAGATTTTTTTTTCTTAAATGTGGATATCTAGTTGTTCTAGCACTATTTGTTGAAAAGAATTTCCTTTCTCCCTTCATTTAGGGGTGACTTGATTGACTTTCTCTGTTTGCTGTTTATTTCATTGATATCTGCTCTTTTATTAATTCGTTGTTTCTGTTTTGGGTTGATTTGCTTATCTTTTGCTAGTTTCTTTAAGTAAAATATAATGTTTTTTTTCAGTAGCATTTTATTTTATAAAAATACAGAATAATCAAGTGCTATTCTTTGAATAAAAGCTGTATTTTCCAAGAAAATATTCATGCATGTATTTTTTACATGTTTGACTCTACATATTATATTTCTCATATTCACATATAACCTTAAGGCACATTTCTGAGAAGAAAACTTTGAGGCAGATTTTTTATTCATATGCCATTATGTGTGTAATACATAATTTGACTTTGGGCATAAAAACAACTTCCTCTAAAATAATGAATGTATCTCATCAGCTGAGTGTATTAGATTTTTAAGACTTCTCAATCTAAGAAATAAGAGTGTTCACTCAATAAATTTATTTTAGTAGTTTACTCATCTATAAAGTCCAGATGATAAATGTTTTCAACTCTTAATATCAAATCACTCTAAGATTGCTGTTTTCTCTCTCTCTCTCTCTCTCTCTCCTCTGAATTGTTCTGATTGTGTTCTGTGAGGGAGGCTAAATATGCCTCAGAAACATTCATATTTGTTGAAAAAGTTTGACCATGTCCCCAGGAAGGAGTTCCAATCAGGAAACTAAAAAACATACTCTGTACAATGGTCTGCATTTTCATTTTCTAGCATTACTCAGGTAGAGAAATGCAGCCACACGTCATCTGTCCAGCGCAGAAATGCCAATTAGCATTTCTGACTTTAATATTTATTACCCATAGTATATTGTCTCATATACACACATATTATCGAGAGTCATATGACTGATCCCACAGGTTTAACAGGAAATCAAACTGAATGACTCTGTGTTCCCATACATGTCTCTTAGGCTGGAACATATATGCAAACAACAGCTAAAGAAGCAGGTGTTATTGAAAGGTGCTGAGATGTATTTGAGGATACTTGGGTTTTAGTCCTGAGGCTGCATTTTACTGTGCATGTCATTTTGGATAACTAATTTAATTTTTCCATCTTTACAATGAACCATCTGCACCCCAAATCTCTATGGTGTCTTGCTCCTCCAGAATTTTAGGGCTCCAATAAGTACAAACCAGATCAGAATCTAGATGGGCTTGGGAGCAGGTTGACATTGCAAACAGCTGGTCAGTGTTCTTCAGCAGTGGGTGCTGACCCCCTTTCCCGGGGCACCACAGGGGAACTTTCTCTGGATTCTTCCCAATCATTTCAGTGAGTGCCTTGTGCGGTTCATGGAGGAAAAGCCTGCAAGAGATTGGGAACTTCACGTATCTGGATATATGGCGGGCTTCACACTGTCATACTCATCCCTTTGTAATTCATTACAAATTTTTAGCTGACTTTTTACTGGGGTCTGTGGGATCTGATAGCATCCGCCCTGGTTGAGCAAATGGTTCTCCCTACAGGTGCCCGTCCCCAGATTTCTGGTCAGTTTGCCCTGTGCCCTCATTTGCCTGATTGGTGAAAGGAAATTTGTTAATGTGATGTTACACTAGCCTTTTCTTTGTTGCAAGAGTGGGAATGATGCTTTTTCCAGTTTCCAAGGTGAAACTGATACAATAGCAATTTGATATTCTTGCTCATCCGCTTAAACAAACACCGTTTCAACAATATGCTGTGTTCATCATATTTTCTCAGTTCTACTTCCCTCACAGAAGTTTCTCTTGCTGTAACATATATTAATGCCTCAAAGTCTTTTATTGATCATGTCATACTGCTCGGCTACAAAACATTCATGTAAATTGAAATTTCTGATTTTTGGCTCTGTCATTTCATACCTCAAATTCCTGAATTGTATATAAAGAATATCTAGTGTTCTGTCTTCAAAATTATTTTTATTGATACATCAGTTGGTGGCTCAATTACATTCTTTAATTTTGTGCCCACAAAGAACTGAAACCCACCGGGCTTGCAAGAGGATTTGTTACTCAGGCATTATAATCATTTACTTTCCTAATTCTGAGAATTAATAAGACTTATCAAATGACTATTAATTATATCTCTTAGTTTTCCACTTAGAGACTTTTAAAGTTCTTTTTTTTTTTTTTACTTTGTAATCCAAAATGCTCAGAGAAGTCTTTCAAAATTAAAACATTGTTCATTTCAAAAGAGTTTGCCAATACAATATTTTGGTTGAGTGCTTTTTACCATATTCCATATTTGAAATATGTTCTTTTCAGAACTTTAGAGATGATAGATTTAACTCATTCAGTTGGGGACAGCTATGGCACACGTCACTCAAATTTCTCATATGAGAGCATAGTTGGCTGAGCCCCCAATGCTGCAGTCAGACCCCCTTCTTATTACCCTGAGCTGTACCCGCCTTGGGCTGCTCCCCTGCGATGGTGTGGCAGCTCGTTCCTGTGAAGGTGGGATTCCTCTAACAGGCAACTTGGGCTCTGGACACTCCGTATCCATAGTCAAAACCTTCTCAGAACTTAATTGTGGTCTGAGTTTCTTCCTACCCTATTCTTCTTTCAGCTTCTCCTTTCATAGGTGTCAAAGTTGCACTGTAGACGGAAGGCTGTCCTGCTAACTCCTGCTCATTCTTTATGCTCGGCAGGGGTTTTTTCCTAACCTCTCACATGTCTAATCTTGTCTTGGCATGTGCTTCTTGGAGGACCTGAAGTCATGTACATTTCTGCATAATGTCTGCCATACAGTATAATTAACAAAGCCAATCCTCACAGTCCATACAATCAGCCAGATGAGACTTCATTGGCTCAGAAAGTCTGGCTCTCTTATTCAACTTACATAAACACGTTAATACGAACTGGAGAATATAATAAAAATGCCTAAGGTAAATTATGGAATGTATCTCATAAAAGATTACTGAAAACAATCAAGTCAAGAATAAAACGAAAAGTCAGAAATAACTTCATGAATGCCTTTAGATGTTAAGACTAATCTTTGCCTATGTGTGAACAAAAGCATGGAAGTATACAACTGCTAAAAACTGATCCAGCAGTTACTGTGTATTCTTATGTATTATTATTACAATATGGCCAGTTGTAAACATTTTAGAAGACTAAATAAAGAATGAATGTATTAGGTTGGTGCAAAAATAATTGCGGTTTAAAAGGTTAAAAATAATTGCAAAAACCACAATTACTTTTACACCAACCTAATACTATATATAATGAAGATGTCATTACATACACATATAGTCTGTATATGTATATATATATATATATATATATATATATATATATATATATATATGAAATGTATGTGTGTATATCTCTATACATTTCATTATGTAAAAAAATAGGTTCTTAATTGCATTACCTTATTATATGCCTTAGTTATACCAAGGTTAAATATCACACTAAATTGCATCTTGAGGTTTTATTTATTGTAATTGGAATGATGTGGTGATATTTAATCTTCTTTGGTTGTTTGGAGGTACTTTTTGTTCTACCTAATCACTCATTTTGTGGATGACGACTGAGAAAAATGGAAAAGAAATGCTCACACTTAAGTGGAAAAAAAGTCCATTTCAGCTTTTCTATTTTCTTTCATATTATCTATTTGCTTTGCATATAAAGTAATTAATTCTTTGACAATAGTTTAAGGACGGAGAGGTTCAAGTTGTAAAAGGAAAAGCATCACTCTGACTAATCATATTCTATAATATATCTGATTTTAGAGCATCCCAATAAGCACCACAATACCCAATGTCTTCATTCTTGTCTCAAATTGATATGGCATAGGAAGACAGGGTGGCTTTATAAGGTGGGTTCCATGTGCTTTGATTACTTACTAAGTGAGGTTTCTCAATAATAGTATTTGTAATTGCTCCTTAGTTTGTCACCTTGGAAGTTGTTACCCTTTTGAACAGTGTACCTTAGTAAGATTCCTAATGGCTAAGGGCATGCATGACTACAGCAGGAGAAGGGATACTGTGGAAGGGGAAATGGAAACGCGAACCTACTTGATGTTGGGAAAGAATAAAAGTGAATGTTGAAAGTAGGAGACATGGATTCCTTTAAAACTTACTTCCCTTGAAAGTCTCGTGTCCTCCTTACCCTAGAGCCGTGCATTCTTCAGTTAAACACCGCTGGCTTGGCCCTCCTTTCCCATACTTTTGCTGGCTCTTATTTAGTCTTGTATAAAAATTCTGGGGCCATCACTGTCTGAATTCTGTAGACATTTGAGCTTCTAAATTCACAGTATAGTCAGGGAAGGCAAGAGAGAAAGAAAAAAAGAAAGAAATTAAAGGGAGAAATGAAGAAAAGGAAAGATGCCAATATCTATCTATAGAGAGAAAGAAGAGATTACATACATGCATGCAAAGAATAAAATGTGGATGAAGAGGATGAATCACGTATAAGGAAATAGATATAATGCTCAGTAGCTTTAAAAGTACTTGGTTGCGATAACTGTTGTTCATTTTGATGTGAATGTTAGGGGGAATTATAACTTCCTGTTGAAATATTCCTTGATCCAGTTGTTCCCAAGAGAAGAGTCTTTGGAATCACTAAGGGAACATTAAAAAATATGGAGTCTAATTCTTCTCTAGGCCTATTGAATCACATTTTCTGAGGTAGAATTCTGGAAGCGCTTGAACAACCTATTATTTGTGTGGTGTATTATTGTAGCCTCACAAGACACCTTCAAGGTACAGTAAACTAGAAACATGATGTGGGGACACGGAGGGAAGATCACAGAGAAGGGAAGAAATACAAAAAAAAAAAAAAAAAAAAAATCCCCAGGAGATGGAAAATGAGAAAATAATGAGAGAGCTTCCTTTTGGATGCATATTTAAGAAAAAAACCGAAAAGAGACAAATGAATGCAGACCTTCCTCAATTTGTGTGTTTTGGGGGATAGAAAAGAGAGAGGCTTAAAAAAGTGTGCTCAGGTGCTAGGGGGATCGGCTGGGCACAAATGTCTGGAAACATGGCAGCCAAAATGAGAGAGGAAACGGAGGTGAACTATGCTAGTGGCCAACTTCATCCACTTCATAAACCTGCCTGGACCTAGATGGCCCTGACGCTTCTGCCTCTCATCTTTCTAAGCCTCATCCTGGATAAGTGGTCACCTGGATTCAGCCCTCCCTCTGTCCCACCCACGTTGCTGTTTCTGGTGTCTTTCTTCTGTCCACTGCTCACTCCTAGACACCGCTTATCATCGCACAATTTTTTCCCTCTCATTTCAGTTTTCTTTCCAATAACCTCCACCACCTATATCTACTTAGTTTTCTATTTCTGTGATGAGTCTTTTTTTCATGATCGATGAAGATGAACTCTTGTTACTTGTCCCTTAATTGGGGAATGAGTTGGTTACTTGAGAAGAGCATTGGAAATAGGCACTGGGCTAGTGATAAAGTGAATTTTCCTGTTTCTCACCCTAAAAAAAAAAAAAAAAAAAAAAAAAGAGGTTAATATATGAATGAATATGGATTCTAAAATGCTTTCACTTAGGAAACCCCAACACTTTCACTTGTTAACCCTTTCCACAGTGCTCCCTGCTGGGAAATTCCTGTTACGTCACCAGCCTCTGTCATGTCACAGACCAGGCCTCTGGCCTCTGTCCATTCTAAATGCAGACGGAGAACCATTTTTACCATTTTGATTCAATAACCTCTTATATGATACCTAGAAATTTCACAGTTAACTTTTTCACCTGATGTTTATTCCTCATTTCCACAGATTATTATTATCATCAAAAATTGTTATTTTTTTTTCATAGGGACACACTGCAGAAATCTTGTTTCACCCGACTCCCTTTAACTCCAGCTTGACTGTGTGGGAGGTGCTACAAGGAAGTTTTCCCTAAGGTCATGCTTAATTTCAGATGACAAAACACAGGCCACCTGCTGTCGCTGTATTGCCTTTCTTGGGTCCAACTCTGGGATCGGTTCCTCTGTAAATCTTCCCCTCTGAAATGCAGTGTTCAGAAAGGATATATAAACTGATGCGAGGCTAAGTTTTTCCAGCACAAGTCATTTATCAAACCTCTGTTCCGCGATTCTTCATTCCAGCTATTAAAATTCATAGCAGCAAAGTCTGTGAACACGGGCTCTATGTGGGTTGGAGGTAAATTTAGGCCTTCATGGAGGATGACACTCACAAAGCAAGATAATTTAAGGATGGTCTCTCTGCATTTGAATTTTAAAGCACTATAAAGCAGGAGGAAAGAAATGTTGCCAGTGTAAATTTATGTATGGATATGGCTTTTGGAAAGTATCTTTAGAACCAACATATGGATCACAGAGATCCTATAATAAGCTTGGATAATTGAGAGATAGCTTATTTTTACTTCCGTTTATTTTTAAAGATGAATTTACCCACAAGAGCCAACACTATATTTCCACAAGAGAAAGATATGTATGGTAACCAAAAGCTTGAAGCCGAGTATCTGCCACCAAACTTAGAGTGACAGAGTGCTCTCATTTGACCCTCTGGGAAAACAGTATTAAATCACACCCCGGTTCAGTTAGGACACGAGACATAGGGATGAAGAAGAAAGGGGCAAAGTGTATGCTGTAACTACCTTGAAAGTAAGGTCTGTGGGTGCTGCCACTTGACACTTCCACTTCTGCTCTGTTGACCAGAGCTCAGCCACAGACCAGACCTAGACACACAGGAGCTTGAAAAGGTTTCTCGCTATTGGACAAAGACATTACAAATGAGGAAAGGGAGAAGGCTAGAATTGAACCCCATGGTACTAAACCGAAGTCAGAGATATCAGTGTAAATTCACATTTTAAAATATGCAAAGAGGTAGATACAGCAATAAATGTGTATGTGTCAGTAAGTGTCCAGAATCACACTTCTTAGCTCTGTCCACTGCGGGGCCTTACAATCTTTGATGTCCCTGTAGCAGCGATCACACTCAGTGCCTAGAATTCTGTTTCTAAATATCTTTCTCCATTAAAAGAATGAGCGTTCTTTGGAGAAGTGGTTGATTCCAGAGCTGGGGCAGGTAAAATACAAGATAAGCCTCGAATATTCTGTGGTTCCAGAAAGTAGAGAAGTGCAAAAGGATAGGAGCTTGTCAAAAGAACACAGGAGCCAACCTGAATGAGCTCCTAATGGCTAAAGCTGGAACAATTTGAGATACAAACTAAATAGGGGTCGTATTAGATTATAACCTGTGATGGTTAATTTTACATATCAATTTGGCTGGATCATGGTACCCAGGTATTTGGTCAAAACTTATTCTAGATGTTTCTGTGAAGGTATTCTTTTGGGGGTAAGATTAACAGTTAAATTGGTAGACTTTGTGTAAAGCAGATTACTTTCGAATGTGGATGGGTTTCATCCAATCAGTTGAAGGCTTGAATGGAGCGAGCACTTACCTCCCTGAGCAAGAAGGAGGCCTTTGGACTGGGACCCCAGCTGTTCCCTAGGTCTCCAGCCTGTTGGCCTCCCCTGACGATTTTGGACTTGAACCTCTGCAATAGTGACTTCATTCCTTAAAACAAATCTCCCTAGGTGTATATACACATCCCGTTGGTTCTGTCTCTCTCCAGACCCATGACTAATACATAACCCAAAGAATAAAATATATATCCAAGGGCCCATATTGATATAAATAGCTAAATAAATAAATGGGGAAGAAGGGATAAGTACTCCTTGCAAAAGAATTCCAATTAATAAATGAAGAAGGGTTAAGGGAAATGGATAATCACCATTAGAACACCAGACTAGTAGTTGTGGGCAAACTCCAACCATGAAAATTAAACTAAATGGGTGAAACAGGATATGTGTCATCTCAAAGTATCCCCTCACATTATATATTTATTAATTACAAATGAAGACTAATAACTTTGGAGTGGAGAAAGCAGACATCACTTTAATGAAGCAATGAAGATTAACATTACCAATAATAAGACATTACTGATACCGCGTAGCCCTTGATATAACGCAATGAGAAGGTCACATCTTCTCTATGGAAATCTTCCACAAAATCTATGACCTCTGTCTCACCTTGAGAAAACAGCAAACCAACCCAAATTGAGGGATATTCTACAAAACACCTGACCAGTACTCCCCAAGGGTGTCACACTACTGAAAGATAAGGAAATTCCAAGGAATTGTCACAGATTGGAGGAGACTAAAGGAGACATAACAAGTAAAGACAATATGGTAACCTGGATAGAATCCTAGAATAGAAAAGGGATGTTAATGGACAAACTGGGGCAGTCCAAATAAATCTGCCATTGTTAGTTTTAGCTAATAATATTGTAGCAGTGTTATTTTTTTTAGTTTTGATAATTATACCACAGTTATGTAAGATATTAACATTAGGAGAACTTGGGGGAAGAGCATAGGAACATCTCTGTGCTTTTATCTTTTCTTGAAGTCTAAAATTATTTTAATGCAAAATGCTGAGAATTTACTATCCTATTTATAGTCCATCAGATGCCTTAAATGGAGTGATATGAGTTTTATTTTAAAATTTAGTACTTACAGGGGCCGGCCCGGTGGCTCAGGCGGTTAGAGCTCCGTGCTCCTAACTCCGAAGGCTGCCGGTTCGATTCCCACATGGGCCAGTGGGCTCCCAACCACAAGGTTGCCAGTTCAATTCCTTGAGTCCCGCAAGGGATGGTGGGCTCTGCCCCCTGCAACTAAGATTGAACACGGCACCTTGAGCTGAGCTGCCTCCCGGATGGCTCAGTTGGTTGGAGCTTGTTCTCTCAACCACATGGTTGCCGGTTCGACTCCCGCAAGGGATGGTGGGCTGTGCCCCCTGCAACTAGCAACGGCAACTGGACCTGGAGCTGAGCTGCGCCCTCCACAACTAAGACTGAAAGAACAACAACTTGAAGCTGAACAGAACCCCCCACAACTAAGATTGAAAGGACAACAATTTGACCATTGTTCCCCAATAAAGTCCTGTTCCCCTTCCCCAATAAAATCTTTAAAAAAAAAAAAAAAAAAGTTTAGTACTTACATTCTGCTAGAAATTATATCATTTCAACTGTTTAAATATATAACAAATTTTAGATTTCAACATAAAAATGTGCAAGACGTACAAAGTTTTTAAATTCCCTTAGAAGGTATTTGAGCAAAACATTTGAAGTCTCTTGGTCTGGGTGACTTGTATTAAATCGTTTTAGCTCAGCAAGCTCACTCTTTCTTAGATGGTATGTTTCTGTGGGTGTCTGGGGGTTTCTCTTAGAGATTATTTTGATGAGTTAATGAAATTTGTAAACCACAGCTGGGCCCCACTGCTGTGTCAGGCAGGTAAAATGAATGAGTAAAGCCAACCAGGTATGAGAAAAGCAACAGGGCAAGTACACTGAGTAATGGTGGCCAACAGTAGACTTTAGTGGACAGAAGAGGCTGAGCTGAAATGCATGTGCTTCATCTAAAGCACCTACTACTCAAGGCTTGGAGGGTGGGGGGGCAAACTCTGATTTGTCAAGAAGCACCAGAATTATGTGTATTTATGTGAGTTCTCCCAGACTTTAAGTGTTGGAAAAAATAACTTAAAACATTTAAAAATACGGTGCTGGCCAACCAATTGTCTTTATGTTCTTTCTATCTAATGTGTGTCTTTCACTCTTATTCCGTTTCTTTTCCTATATCTCTCCAGGTAGATAATGTAGAACTGAAATGTAGATATTTTTACTATTTGTGTGATGATTTTATATGCTTCTTGTTCTAACTTTAAGTGCAATTCCAAAGTTAAAGATGTAACAAAACAAAACAAAACCACAGAAACTTGATTGAATTTTACTTGAACTAATCTAGTAATTTTATTCATTGATAAAAAATTCATCTTCCCTTTGGTAATAATAAATGTTAATTCAGTATTTTCTATGTGTGAAACACTATTCATTTGTGTGGTTTTATATGGACTGAATCATTTAATTCTTAAAGCACTTGTACGAGATAGGTTCTATTATGAATTTGTTCTACAGCTGAGGAAACAGAGGCTTAATGAAGTTAAATTATTTACCAAGACTACAGAGCTGTCTGTCTCCAGAACCATGCTCTTAACCATGACACTGAATCAGGCAAGAGCCCTATAGGACAGAGTTGCCAGACAAAATACAGAATGTCCCATTAAATTTGAGTGTGTATTTACCATATTTTATTTGCTAAATCTGGCAGCTCCACTAGAGGGGCAATTCTTTGGCTTTATGTGCCCCTATTCATTTGGCAAGAGGTAGAGAATGGAAGAGAACTTTTCACTGGAACCGGAAAATGTATTTCTATTATGCACATCTGTTTTGATAAACTTCCTTCCTTCATCCTCCTTCTCAGGCCTATTCATTCTCAAATCTTTAAAGTGCAGCAAAAACAAAGCCAAACAGAAGATGGTGAAATTCATTAATGGTGTTTCAATTTCCCTTTCTCTGTGCTTATCTATATAAATAATTTACACCTTTCTAATGGTTGTAGCAAGACAAGCTGTTTGCATTATGTTCCAAACAACTTTCAAAGCCCTGTGAGAGCAGCAGAAGGTATCCTCCTTCTAGTCTAGATTCCCCCATGTCCTCTGTTCAGTGTCTTACCACATTTTAAAATAAATTTAGAAAATCTGTGTGTTAGTGCTGCTGTCAGCTAAGCAGCCAGGAAACCTGACTCTTTAGGTCGAGAGGCTTTGGGGTCCTGTTTCATGTTTATATTGAGTTTGTATCTTGTTCTTCTTGGCAAGGCACCAAGGAAAACAAGCTTGGGTTCCAAGGTCAGGAGGAGAGGAGCCTAGGTTCCAGGGGAGGGAGGGAATGTGTGTGTTGGTTGAGGGCTAGGGAGGAGCAAAAGAAAGAAAGGTCATCCCTGAGAGGTTCTTTGGGGAGGACAAAGGCAGGGCTCTCTCTAAGCCCCTCAGTATACCCCAGGGAGCAGCTGTTCCCCTGGTGGTGGCACGTGTGCTTGCCAGGCTGACTTGGATTCCAAGCTCTTCTCTCTCTCTGATGTTAGTTTTACTTGCCATGTCATCATTCTAATTTTTATCCCCCCACCATTTTTTCCCCTTGGAGCTTAATCACTTGTTCACTACATGTATCTCCAGATTTCCCTAAAGTTATCGTGGGAGAGGGATTGGAAGGGGGAGGGGCAGGGGATTTCACAAATTAGTCATTCACCCAGAGTTCTGTGATATGTTTAACTTTAGCATAATTTATTCTGGCTACAGTATTTGGAAGCAAATGGCTTCATTTAGAATTTTCTTTTTCTTTAGGCTCAAATTTGAAATGCGACTATGTTGCGTTTCCCCCTTGTGAGTCTTATAAAGTACACCCAAAGCATTTCCTATTGGATTTAAAAGCCAAAATGATTTGCCAAAGGGCCGATGCCAGGCAAAATTCAGAACCTGGAAAAGTGATTGGGGCCCTCCGTCAGCCTCCCAGATGTTCCAGGGGAGGGAGTGGCCATTCTGCTGGCACTTTGCTGATCTCAAATACCAGAGCCCGATTCTGTCATGCTGTTTTGTTTTCCCACCAGGCTACTCTATCTGGATCTTCACCTTTTTCTCCTGCCTGTTGATTCATTTGTCCATCCAGCTATTTCTTAGTTCATTTTGCAAGTAATTATTGAGTCGCTACCCTATACTTGGCTGTTCTAGGTGCTGAGCTACAGTAGTGAACAAAGCGACGTGTGTGAGGGTGGGTGGGAGATAGATACTACATAAGTAACATGTCACTGTATAGGTATATAATGTGTTATGTATAATGTATTAGTATATAAAGTATATATGTATAAGTACATATAAGTATTTGCATACAGGAGTATGTATGTAACATCAGCTAGAGAGAAATGCCGTTAAGAAAACTCAGTCAAGGGAAGGAGAAGCTCCGTTAGTTACTGGGGTTGAGGGAATCCCTTTTGATGAGGTTATTTGAGCAGCAGCCTAACTGAAGGAAAGAGGTAGGACAGGCCTTCTTCACTTACTCGCAGGAGTCAACTGCACACACTTTCACAGAGCTTTTCCACCTACGAAGCTCCAAGCAAGGACGACATAGATTTTATGAAATTCAAAAGGCATATAATGTGGTGGATTTACTTCCAAAGTGTAGAAAAGTCTGCTGAAACACTGATTTTCTCCTAGTGTATGAATCGTCTGTAACCTCTTATGTCAAGGTTCTAATGTTAAGATATTACAGTTCTAAGTAGGGAGACAACAGTGGGCTTGTATTGGAGTAGAAAATTTGATTTCAACATAAAGGTATTACTAGTAATGGCAAGATGAGCATTGAAACATTTAAACAGGAGTCTTTTTGGTCTTGGCGTAGAAAGCTATTCAAAATCCCGACAGACTGGTTGCTCACTATATATTTTTGCTGACATAGAAGAATGTAGAGGCATTCTGTCTCTATCCAATCACTGCAGATTCTGTGAGAAAAGGTGGCGTATCCTTTTTTACTTCTTTGGGTCTCATTTGGTTGAGAGGATTTTATTTGAATTTCTTTTTTTCTTGAAAGCTCCTTTGGAACCCTCTGGCCAATTACTCTATAATGTACCTTTGGATTAATTTGAGGCCTTGTTTAAGACCTAGGAAAGTGAATATTAAAACCTATGATTTATTTTGGGCAATAGAATTTATAAAATATCAGTAATTGGGACTGACTTCTTCAGAAGCGGAAGGGAAAGAAAAGGAGACGTTTGTTCCGAAATAATCAAAAGTCCAGTTATAGAATATTTTTAAGAAATATAATTGTGGCTCTTTTCCATATGTAATAGTATTTGCATCTAAATATTTAAAAGAGACCTCATTTGGAAATTTCACTAATTAGTAGTTAGCAATGATTTGAAATTTTGATTTATTATTATCACTTGTGACACTGGTTGTCAGGGATATGTTTTGTAGGTGAGTCATGGCTTCTAAAGTGCTTGAAAATATCTGTTCCCTTAGGTGAAGTGCTAATTTATTACACCATTCATGTGTATGTGTATGTGTATATATATATATATATATATATATATATATATATATATATGTCCAGTATCCTATGATCAGCTTTTGGAAAAGCATCCCATATATCTAGCCATCATCAAGAAAGAAAAACAACAACAGTTTTCATCATTCTCCTCACCTCATCATTCATTTTTTGAGGGTTCTTTGTTTAAAACTGTTAATTAGTAATATTTTATATACTCTCATAAAATCAAACCATCACAAAAGTATTTTGGTATGTGGTGAATTTTAATGTTGTAGTGGTTCATTTTGTTGACCAATTCATTTACCAAAGAAGCTGCCAGTGAAATATGGAGAATATATATCCACATTATATAGAAAACAAATAATTATACATATATATATATATATATATATATATATATATATATATACACACACACACATACACATCTCTCTCTCTCTCTCGCTTTCTATCTATCTATATATGTATACACACACACACACACACACACACACACACATATCTGCATTAGCGTTGCTATTCATATTTAGGTATCTGATCTATTTACAATTTATCCTGGCATATGGTGTGAAGAATGCATTCAATTTTACCTTTCCATTTCTCTATTTGGTTGTCTCACTTTTTAAAAGTTCTCCCCCTGAAACCGCCTCCACCCCAGTTTCAGATGATGCCTTTATCATATACTGAGATTTCATATTCCTTTTGGTCTATATATAGATATACTAAATTGTTTCATCAGTCTGTTTATTTATGTACCAATACCACACTGCTTTACTTATAGACTTCATAACACATTTCGAAATTTGGTCTGTTCACCCTTCCCCTACGTTGATCTTTTTCACAAGGCTTTTCCAGCTTTTCTTTTCATTCATTTCTAAAAATAAGCTAACTAATCAACTTGTAGCTTCAGAAAAATATAATACTATTTTATTAAGATTATTTTAAGTTTATAAATGACCCCAGGGAGATTTGACATCTTTATGATGTTGAATATTCTAAGCTGAGAACCTGATGTGTCTTTCCATAAATTCTTGTCTACTTTTATGATTTTTAGGAATGCTTTATAGTTTTTAAAATAATTTTATTAAAAATACAGGCAACATACAATATTAAATTCGTTTCAGGGGTACACCATAATTATTCAACATATACATACCTAAAGAAGTGATAAGTCCAGCAACCATCTGACACTACCATGTTATCACAATATTACTGACTATATTTCCTATGCTTCACTCTACATCCCATGATTATTTTGTAACTACCAATTTGTACTGTTTAATTCCTTCACCTCTTTCACCCTGCCCCCCAAGCCCATCTATCGCCCCAACAAATCTAGTACCCATCTGACACCATGCATAGTTATTACATTATTGATTCTATCCCTAATGCTGTACCCTACATCCCCATGACTACCGTGTAACAACCAATTTGTACTTCCCCTTCTTTCACCCACACGCCCAACTGCCCTCCCATCTGGCAACCATCAAAATGTTTTCTGTATCTATGAATCTGTTTCTGTTTATTTTGTTTTCAGATTCCATCCACATATAAGTAGACTCACATTGCATCTATCTCTCTCTGACATACTCCACTTAGCACAATTTCCTCCAGGTCAATTTGTGCCAAGAACCCATTCCCTTACATGGCCAAGCAATATTCCATTTTATCTATGTGCCACCTCCTCTTTATCCATTCTTCATTTGATGGACACCCAGGCTGCCCCCACATCTTGGCCATTGTAAACAATGCTGCAACGAACATATGGATGCACACATTCCCTGGAAGTAGTGTTTTGGGTTTGTTCAGATAAATACCCAGAAATGGGATTACTGTGTCCTTCATTGTCTCTTGTTATAACTTTTGTTTTAAAGTCTATTTTGTCTGGTATAAGTATTGCTACCCCAGTTTTTTTTAATCTCCATTTTCATGAAATATCTTTTTCCATCCCTGTCCGTTACCTCTGTGTGCGTCTTTCAATCTGAAGTGAGTCTCTTGTAGGCAGCATATGTATGGGTCTTGTTTTCTTAATCACTCAGCCCTCCTATATCTTTTGATTGGAGCATTTAGTCCATTTACATTGAAATCAATTATTGATATGTTTTTTTTTTGTTGTTTGTTTGTTCTTTTCATCTTAAATAAGTTCCTCTAGCATTCCTTATAATCCTGGTTTGGTGGTGATGAACTCCTTTAGCTTTTTTTTTTTTTTTTGTCTGGGAAACTCTGTATCTGTCCTTTGATTTTAAATGATAACCTTGCTGGGTAGAGTAATCTTGGTTGTAGGTCCTTGCTTTTCATCATGTTGAGTATTTTGTGCCAGTCACTTTTGGCCTGCAAAGTTTCTCTTGAGAAATCAGCTGACAACTTATGGGAGCTCCCTTATAAGTTACTAGTTGCCTTTCTTTTGCTGCTTTTAGGATTCTCTCTTTATTCTAACCTTTGCCATTTTAATTATAGTGTGTTTAGGTGTAGGACTGTTTGGGTTCATCCTGTTTGGGACTCTCTGCACTTCCTGGACTTGTATGTCCGTTTCCTTCACCAGGTTAGGAAAGTTTTTAGGCATTATTTCTTCAAATAGGTTCTCAGTCTCTTGCTTTCTCTCTTCCTCTTCTGGTACCCCTATGATATGAATGCTGTTACACTTGATATTATCCCAGAGGTCTCTTAAACTATCCTCATTTTTTTTTATTACTCTTTTTTTCTTTTTTGCTGTTCCAGTTGGGTTTTTTTCTGCTACCTGGTCTTCCAAATTGCTGATTCAGTTCTCTGCTTCATCTTGTCTGCTGGTGATTCCTTCTAGTGTATTATTTATTTCAGTTATTATGTTCTTCACTTCTCACTGGTTATTTTTTATGGTTTCTATGTCCTTTTTTATGCTTGCTATCTCTTTGTTGAAGTTATCACTAACTCCCTTGAGTGAACATCCTTATAACTGTTGTTTTGAACTCTGTCTCTGGTAGGTTGCTTGCCTCCATTTCATTTAGTTCTTTTTTTGGAGTTTTCTCCTGTTCTTTTATTTGGGATGCGTATCTTTGTTTCCTCATTTTGGCTGCGTTGGGCTCTGTGTTTGTTTCTGTGTATTAGGCACATCTACTGTATCTCCCAGTCTTGGCCTGGTGGCCTTCTGTAGTAGGTGTCCTGTGGGACCCAGTGGCACATTCTCCCTGGTCACCTGAGATAGGTGTGTCCCTTGTGTGGGTTATGTGTGCCCTCCTGTTATAGCTGAGCTTTGATTGCTATTGGCACATCAGTAGGTGAGATTGACCCTCAGGCTGACTGGTTGTGGGGTTTGGCCATATCCACAGCTTATGGGTTGCTGTGTGGGAGGCTTACCCCATTGAGTTGATTCATCCCAGTAGGCTCTGGGGTGAGTAGGTTGAGACCACCCTTCATATGTGCCACTTGTGGGGCTAATTGTGTGGTGCTCTGCTGTGGTATGAACCCAACAACCAAATACGTTGGTTCTGGGCCTCTTGGGAGGGGCTCTGGTGCAAGCCTAGGTCAGCCACTGCCTATGACTGGCTGGGGAGTAACTGGTTGTCGCTACAAAGCAATCTGCTGTTGTTCTCTGCCTATGCTAAACCTGAAGGTGCATGGGAGATGCCTCACTGTGAACCGAGGATGACTACCACCAGTACTGGACCTGGGGTAGCTCTGCAAAAAGCCAGGACACCTGGAGGCCTGCTGCTACCTGCCGGCTCCCTTAAGATTTAGCCACTAATAAAGCCTCATGTGGTATACAAGTTAGGTGAGGCAGAGTCTCATGGAGTCACTAGAGTGGGAACAGTTGTGGTCACCAGGATAATGTAAACTCTAGTTTGGTGCCAGTGCTGAGCCTGGAGCAACTCAGCAAAAGTCTCAGAGCACACTTAGGCCAGTCGCTGCCCCTCAGGCCTGTGGACTCTGATAGTTTTCCAGGAGAGAATGCAATGTGGGAGGGACTGGATGCTCACAGTGAAAGTGCCTCTGGTGGTGCTAGAGTTGAGTGGGGCAGGTTCCATCTGAGTCAGCAGGGTGGAGCAGCGGAGCTCACTAGGCCAATCAGGTTCAGCTTTGGCCAGAGGGGGCGGGCTCAATACAGGAAATATAGCACCTGCCTACTGGCTACAAGGGAGGAGGACACCTTACCAGGAAAATGCTGAGTGTCCTCTAATCCTCCCCCTGAAGCTACATGTCTCAGTCTGCCCCCTGTATGTCTCGGAGGCCCCCTGAGTCACTGTCCCTCCACTGGAGCCCAAGGTGAGTGCCTGTGAGCTAGTGAGTCTGTGTGGGCCATTTAAGAGGATGTCGCTGTCTTCCGTCCCATCCAAACAGTCAGAATCCCCACTGTTTTTCACAGCCAGATGTTGTGGGGGCTCCTCTTCTTGGCACCAGTACTCCAAGCTGAGGAGCCTGGTGTGGGGGTGCTGGGGTCCCTTGCTCCTCTGGGGGAACCTCCATGGTGAGATATCCCTCCTGATTCTCAACCACCACAGGGAGGTTTGGGGCCTGTTCCTCGTCTCCGCCATTCCTACCAGTCTCATGTGTCTTCTTCTTTATATTTTTAATTATAGGACTTCTGTTCACCTAGACTTCCAATACTTCTCCAGGTTGCTTGTTCTATAATTTGTTGTAGTTTTAATGTGTTCGTGGAAGGATGCATGCACAGTGTTTATCTATTCCGCCATCTTGGCTCTCTCTAGACTAAGCTCTAGGAATGTTTTGTATTTTTACTTTTCTTTTTTTAAGTTAATGATTATATATATATATATATATATATATTTTTTTTTTTTTTTTTTTTTTTTTTTTTTCTTCAAAATAAATTTTCTTCCAGTTTTTTCTTCTAAGTTTTGTCTGTATCCATAAAGGCTGTGGATTTCTGTATTTTAATTTTATGTTCTTCTACTTTATTAAATTTCTTTATAGTTTTTAGTAGTTTTTACCAGGGATGCCTTTGGATTTTTTCCATATATTTAACTATGTCATGTACAAATAGAGATATTTTTCTTCATCTTTTCTCATTTTATGCTTTAATTTACTACCTCTAATCCGATTGTGTTAACTATTACCTCCAACCCTTAGTTAAATTGCAGTAAAGATAAGGGGTCATGTCTTATTTGAAATTTTATTATGAAAGCCTCTAGTGACTTTCCACTAGAAGGAAATAGCCATCAATTTTTATTTTGTTGAGTTTTTAAAATAGAGGTTGAATTTTGTCAACCTCTATGATTTTCTCCTTATCACTATTACTGTGATGAATGTATCAATGGATTCCCAACACTGAATTGTTTTAGATTCCCATAATAAACTCTAGTTGGTCATGATATATTGTTTTTTAATTTTTTTAACTCTCCTTGATAATTATTTAAGATTTTTATGCCAGTTTTCTAAGAGGAAATATCTCTAATTTTTTGCTGTTTTTAACATATTTTGACATTAAGTGTTAATCTGCTTCATAAAAGGGATTTGTAAGTTTTACTTTCCTTTTTTTTTTGAGGTTTAAAATAATTGAAGTAGCTTTAGGATTACTTTATCTTAAAAATCCAATAAAATCCCTTTGTAAAGCTAAATGGGTATGGTGCATTTTAGCCTGAGAGTTATTTTATAATAACGCTAATCTTTTTGGACTTTTTATCTTGATTGGGGCCAATTTTGCTGAATTTAATTTTCCCAGAAGATTACTAATTTCTACTAGAATTTCAAATTTAGTTCCATAGACTTATGTGAAGTGACCTAGTCAATTTGGTACCCTTTTGTTTCTTGATCATATTTTCAATGTATGTTTACTTTCCCTCCCCTTCTTCCGCCTCCCCCCCCACTCCAGTTCAAGCCATTGTTTCTCAGTCTAGTTGTGTAGGACACAGCTCCCTGGCCCATGCTGGTGGTATTATGAGCCTTGTGCTCTCCCCACATTTCTCACCGCCACCAGGCAGTCGGTCGTTGGTCAGCTGCACACAGCAGCCCTGCGGCAGCACACAGTAGCCCAGCTCCAGGGAGAGCCGTTGTTCACAATCTTAGCTGTAGAGGGCGCAGCTCACTGGTGCATGTGGAGCACGATGCTCCAACCACCTGAGCCACCTGGCCAGCCCCATATCTTTACTTTTAAAATTCATATTAAACTAACAATTTATAGTCAGTGTTGAGGTCTTTTGTGGCATCTAATTGTTTTATTATTTATTTCTGATTCTCTCTCATGCTGGCTTACGTGCTTACATGTTTGATAAGTTATCTTGAACTCATATTTTGCTGAACTTAATCTAAGAGGCATGAATTAAGAAAAATTCTGCCCAAGAAATATTTTCTACCTCTGGGACCCAGAGGGCACCATCATTCTGGGGCTCTGTGGTAGACACAGAGATGCAGCACCTATATCCCCACTTCAAGAGAGAACTTGCTGCTGCATCGCAGAAAGTGTGCTGAACACAACCTCCAGCTCTTAGCTGCTTTGGTTCTGCTCAGCTGTAAGAAGTCACCACACCTGAGGTCATGGAGCAGGTGTAATGGCCTGGCTATTACAGCCCAACTTGGGTGGCTCTGATGGGCAATAGTCACTCTGGATCACCCCGTTGTGGCTGGCTTTGTTGTGCCTATGTCACTTGTCATCTTTTTCTCTGCCCGGTCCTGCTCCTTCTTTCCGTTTCCAGGCATTGACCCCAATAAGCAACTCCCCCAGTGCCTTACCTCAGTCCTACTTCTAAAGAACCCAACCTGCAACAGACCATTTAATTCAATTTATTGGCATTTTTTATTTTTCATGACCTTGCAAATAATTTACCTAGGAATCCCAGCAGGTCTATGGTTAGAAATTCCAAGAGAAGACTGTTATTACATTTCTTCTCCCACCCCTGTCCCACTCAGAGCTATTGAGATTTTAAGTGTCCTTTGAGATTTTGCCTCAAGTAAGCAGATTTTCTTCTCTCTTTGACAGAAAGTGCGGCTCTTCATGGGGCCCTCAGGTTTATTTTCCTTTCTCCCCACTCTGTTCAGACTCAAGGTCCAAGCTGCTGGCTCCCACACAAACTGACAGTTCATGCCCCAAAGTCTAGATCCTGGATCTTCAGTTCTCATTTGGCTGAATTTTATCTTGGGAATTGTAAGCAGCCTAACGGGAGATTGCTTCTCTCCATAGAGGATTTATATTTGGTTCTGCCAAATGCTGGAGGGATCACCCATGAGGATCACCTTAAACGGAATTGTCAGCTTGGGATGTGGGCGCCTCACTGAAAATGTTAATTGCAGCCCAATTTCACATGAGTGTGGGCTTGTGGTTATGAATTCTCAGGAGGCAGGTCCTCTACCCAAACCCTTTTCCCAGCCAAGGCTGAGGTAGATTAATTCTCTTACCTGCCCACTCTGGTGTTTGTGTTTGTTTGATTTTTAACTTTACCCATTGAGATTATTGACTTTTGGAGGCACCGTGTTTATAGTGTCTTTGATCCAACTTCCCACGTGACGAGAGGGCTTGGTTTTGTCTTCTAACCTCCTATGTTTCATTAAACCAAAGACCTCAGTGCCTGAACCATGTCCTCAGAGAAATTGCTAGCATTAACAACACATGCTCAGCTCTAGATTTGTGGTTTGTGTGTGTGGTTTTGGGCCTCTGACTTTCCTTGACATTTTTATTGGTCAGGCTATATATTAAAATGGTATTTGTTATTTTTTTTCTAATATATTTACTTGTTATGAACTGGGTTTTTTTCCCTCCGCCCCTGGATCTTTCATCTTGTTATGGGGAATAGAAGTAACTGTCTTAGTTTTGAGCTCATTTGAACTGAGTCATGAGCACTGAAAAGGAGGCATTAAAGGAAATAAATTCTAAAAGCAGCTGATACAGATTTCAATCTATATTGACATGAAGGCCATCTTTTTTTTATCAGAGCAGCCTCTGGCTAATGAGCTGTGCCAGAGGATATTCAAGGAGAAAAGCACTGGCCCCGATCCAAAAGGAGAGGGATGCCAATGGAGTTCTGAGAAAAATATTGGAATTTATGTATTTATTTAAATTTAGAAATTTTCTGAAGATAAAAAAGAATTACCCCCCAACTCTGAGATGTGCTCCATCTTTAGGAGCTGCTGCTACTAACCATTGATAACATCGTTATGCTGGCATTGATGAGTGAAGGAAGGTAAATGTCAGCTGTCTTAGACGACAGCTGATGAGTCGCGAAAATCATCTTTCAGACGACAGGTTTATAGCTCACAGAGGCTAGAGGGTTGGCAGCTGATCACAAAGGACTGTGGTGCTATCTTGTGGCTGCTTTGCTGTCACAAGCAAACCTAGGGACAAGAGAGGTTAAATCAAACCAGATTTATTTCTTCGGTGCACTTCTTTGAAAGACAAGTGCAAATGAGTAGACACAATATAGTCATGGGGATATGAAATATGTGTGGGGAATATAATCAACAATGTTGTAAAGATTATGTAGGGTGCCACATGGGCACTGGGCTTATCAGGGGGATCACCTCATAGACCACTACATAGCGCATGACCACTGCACTGTACACCTGAAGCTGAAGTAGAATGATACTGAATGTCAACTATAATTATATAATTATATGTGTGTGTGTGTGTGTGTGTGTGTGTGTGTGTGTATTTACAGGAGGTGGAGTACAGCATAAGGAAGATAGTTGGTGGAACTGTAACAACTGTATACGATGTCAGAGGGGTAGTAGATTGGGGGAGGGGGGTTATCACTTTGTGAGGGGTGTAAATGTCTAACTATTACATTGCTTTGTACACCTGAAATTCATTTAAAAAATAATAAAGACAAAAGCCCAGTGGATTTAGATGTTATTACCACGAAAGGTGTAATGATAACCAAAGGCATACGAACCATGCCTGGTACTCGGAGTGGAGCTGCGCGTTTATGCAAAATGATGAGCATCTCGTTTTGTGTGTATCGTACTGTTTTATATTATCTTTAAACACAGGCAGCAGGACAGAGTTTCCTTGAAGAGATTTACGTTCTAAGGGTAACCAACATGTCTTCATGTTTTGCAAATATTCTTGCTCCTCGGATTCCATTCTGGGTGAACTCTGGTGTAGCAATAAGAACCATCTTGGCTCTGCTTTTTCCTCACTTTTCCCAGTATTATCCTGCTCTTCACTCTTCTTTCCATATGTCTCAGCAAATGCTGTAATGCTGTTGATGGGCGATGCGTGTATGTGTGTGTGTGTGAGATCTTGCCTAAAATAAAAGTCTAAAATATGTGGTGAACAAAGCAATAATAACACTCTGGGCATAGCAAAGGTGACAGATGTTGCTGGGAGG
Organism: Rhinolophus sinicus; assembly: GCF_057876585.1. Lineage (NCBI taxonomy): Eukaryota > Metazoa > Chordata > Mammalia > Chiroptera > Rhinolophidae > Rhinolophus > Rhinolophus sinicus. The sequence goes on from NC_142508.1 coordinate 21,014,503, forward strand.
AGGGCCGTATTTTTCGTGGCTGCTGAGCGCCTTTCCCTAGGGCCAACATTATGTTTCTTCCTGACATACCACCTGTCAGCGACTCCAAATGCTCCTTCTCTGACAGAGCAGAAGCACTGAGCCTTGAGGATGGAATCACTCTTGCTGTAATTGCTCTTGTTGCGGTACATTCAGTACTGTCTGTGATGTTTCCCTTCCTGGTGGGAAGGAGCTTTCACAGTCACGTAGAGGTTCTGCTCGACCGTTCCAAGAGTCGCGTGTTTACGTGCCTCGTCCCTAATCTCCCATTCCACTCTCCCTGGGCTGTACAGGGAAGGGCCTGGGAGAGGTAGGTCCTGACTTGGCCTCTGAATCAGATCAATGTCCATTGTTGCTGCCTTTCTGTAAGAAGGAGAGGGTGTTTAGGATTAATTCAGAATCATTTGTCCAATTTCACTGATTTTCTTGGAAGGATTTAAATGTCCTTCTGTTTTTTTTTTCCTGCTTATTTCCCATGTATTTTTATTTTTTAAGAGAAAACCTGATGTATACTGTATTTCAGCCTCTGTCCATCTGGCCACACTCACCAGGGTTCCATTTATGATGCATCCTGAAGAGACCCACCTTGTAGGACAGGACTACCTGTCCTCAGGATCTGCTCTCACCTTCCCTCCTGGCCCCCAGACCAATAGTTATACCCATTAAGTAAAGGAGAGTCCCCTGGGTGTTCCAAGAAACACAGTCTATTATGAGTTTGGGAACTTACATAATAGACCTGCTTTAGCCAGCCTGATCTCCTGAGTCTTTAATCCCATTCCACGCTCTGCCAGTGCAGTTCTGGTTTTGTATCTGTTCAGTAGCAGCTAACACTTTCCCATGGCTCTAAGCCTTCCCAGTGGTGCTTCAGGATTGAGGCCCTTGCCAGGACACTAGATTCCATCTCATAGGAGAATGCACCATATTGATAAGCTCTGCTTTATCCCATTTTACATTTTGCCACCCTTGGTCCAGCTCCGTTAGCATCCCTCCGGGTATACCTTCCTGGTTCGAGCTCTTTCTAGTAAAGCTGGGGCCTATAGCTCATTGAGAGTAAAATCGGAGGGAGGGAAAGAGTGTAGAGAAGAGGAAGGAGCTATAAAAGAATCCAGTCCCCGGTAGTTCCAGGAAGAATCTGGGGTCATTGTGATACAGTGGGAATTGGAATGTAAACTGCACCACAAACGCTGCTCCACCTTGAGACCAGGAAGTGGGGCTTTTGTACACCCATCCAGTCAGTTATTGACCATTGGCAATGGGGCAGATAACATCAAGATAGCTTCAGTCATCCATTTGCACTTGTCCAGAGAAGACTGGAGGTGTGAACCATTAGCTAATGCACCCACACAAGCTAGGGTTTGAGCACATCAACCAAACCAGTAAAGGGAATGGTGGGGGAGCTGAGCCGGTCAGTGAGAGAGTTTATTGCATCATTTATCAAAATGTTCCTGGTATGTTAATGCTTATAATATGATAAATCCCAAATCTTGACTCATATTTCAATCAGAATGTATTATTCTCTTCTCTCCACACTTACAACATGTTGCTTGAACCCCTATTTTTAATGGATTTAAAGTTTTGGAGTTACAGTTAGTTGTTTATGTAGCTCTAGCCCCGCCAATTATAAATTTCTTGGGAGCAGTCAGTTTTCTCCACCAGACCTCATAGAGTGAAGTTATGTATAGTATTTAATAATTTTTGGAAAAATGTCTGATGATATGCCTCAGAGTTGGCAGGACAAAGCCTATAGTAATTCCGTTTGTTAAGAAAAAATATTCTCAGTTTATCTTTTAGGTCAATCTGAATTTCCATATGTTGTACTTGCTTAGTGGTATATATATGTCAGCAAAGGTCTCAGGGATCCCTGGAATAAATGGTTATATAAATATACAACCTGGGCCAACCTGAAAGGGTTTGCTTTGTAACTGACAGTCAGTGATGGTATCCTTGGGAAAAGGTGTGGTCATATTCTCAGGGAACAATCCTTGAATAGGGATTAATTAAAACAAATGTAGAGATCAAGTTTACTTACGTAAACTTTAGAGGTACCTAGAAGAAAACTAAGTGTACCCAGTGAATTTTCCTCTTTAGTTTGGTAAAAAGAAATGTCTGCCACCTAAATAATAGCAATAGAGTAGAAAGCAGACAAAAGCAATGCTGTGGCATGACAACATCAAAAGTGGAAAGAAGCCTTTTAAGCTGTTAAAGAGCAGATGGGGCAAACAGGGATTAAACCAATTCTCTTTACAATAAGCTTACAGGCAAGTGGCAAAAGTAGAACTAGGATCTTTGTTTGACTCTAAACCCATGTTCTTGCCAGTATCCCATGCAAGCGTACTGGATCCTGAATGATGAGTTTATGACGGTGTTGATTCAGCCCAGCGCAATCTTGTTTGTCCCTTTAGATTCATCACTAGGAGAAGATTCTTTCCTGTTTGGGCTCTAGGTTCACTCACACTTGACTCTTATCCGTGTTATCCTTAATTTAAAAGTTTTTTTTTTAGCTGATGGTTTTACCACATCACAGAGGTACATATTCCAGAATAGTTTTGGGTTTCCCTCTTCCTACGACCATGGGCGTTTTAGGTTTGTAAACCATACAAACTTCCAGCATTAGGCATCAGCTTGCCCCTAGGCAGCAGCCCTGGAGGGAGCAGGCTCTCATCTTCCCCTTCCTTCTCCCACAAGGGCAGCCACATACCTTACAGCCCGAGCACAGAGGAGAACCTGTGCTCCACGGAAGGAGGTGCTTCCAAAAGGAATGAAGGTGGAGCTGAGTCAAGCATGGGTTCTTCCAAATTTACATTCACATGAACCACTTAACCTGCACAGAGGTAGAGGAGTTGAGGCACAGAGGGGCCAGTAGTTACTCTGATTGAGCTTCCTTTTCTCCTCAGGAAGAGGAGGAGTAACTTTTCTCTAGTAAGAAGACTAACGTGAAGAACTACAACCCACCTGTCTATAATCTCAATTTCCGGCATTCTTCTGAGACTGAGTCCCCCTCTCTCTCCGGCTCACTCCCTTTGGAAACCTGATTTCATAGTAGAACTTACTATTCCCCATCTCCACACTGTCCCGTTTCCATCCCTCCCTTGGTGACGTCTGCTGGGCAATGATGTATTTAAAATCATCATTATTATTTATCATGAATGTTTATTAATCCTGAGGCACATTCTACATGGCTCATTAGGGGTCCCCAGGAAGGGGAAGCCCCAGTTGCCCAGAGCAGCGGTCAGCTCTATGATGTCTGCTTTGTTAGTTTCTGTCAGCTTACTCTCCGCACGCCTTCCTACTGGCTTCCTGGCATCACCTCCCAAATAAAAAGTACCCAAGGCTTTGTCACAGCCTCCACTTTTGGGGGAGCACAAAGTAGTGTGGTGATGACATTGATAGCATGCAGATATAGTACGTTCATGAGGTAAAATTATAGTTTAAAGACGTAAAAAGTCATTAAGAAGTACAAATTAGTACTTACAAAATAGTCACAGGATGTAAAGTACAGCTTAGAGAATATAGTCAACAATATGGTAATAATAATGTATGGTGCCAGGTGGGCACTAGACTTATCAGGGGGATCACTGCATAAATTATATAAATGTCTAACCACTGTGCTGTACAACTGAAACTAACATAAAATAATATTCAATGTCAACTGTAATTGAAAAAAAAAGAAGTGAAAAGTCTGGGTGGCCTGATGAGGTTGGAGATAATTTTGTAAAAACAACAAAAAAGAACTTGATATAGGACTGAAAACCTGGAGTAATTTAGATAGAAGAATAAAGATTGGGGGGTGTGCTATTAAGTAAAATAATAGCATGAACAAAAGTAGGGAACCTGGCAATGGATAGCTCTTTCCTTAAGTTGAATATAGATAGCCTGTATTTATAAAACCATGCGTAACATTTTATAAGAAGAAAAGACCACAAAAATCCCAATCATTTTAGCAGGCAAGAAATGAAATGGATCCACAAGTGACATGCTTATGCAAATACCTTATTAAAAAGTATGACCAGAGTCTCAGTAAAAGTCACCTGCTTGGTGATCTTACCTAATGTTCACCATCTAAAAATCCATGGGTCCCTCTCCTTCAGGACAATCCCAGAACACTTTAGAGGCTGTCTTGATTTAACACCCATTTTCATGGATGTCCGCCCAGCCATTCTCACTCACCTGGTCCTTCTCCCTATTGTTCTGCCACACTGACTCCCAACTCACTTCCAAAGATGGCTATTGTTCCTCCTTTTCCAGGTAGGTCTTTTTGCCTGGAATGTCCTCCTGTTTTCACCTGTTTTTTTGGGGGGTTAGTGTACATTCATCTTTCTAGACTTAATTTGGAGACCATCTGGTATGTGAAGCTTTCCTCGATTTGTTCATCTCCTCATCCCCTCCTTTGGCTGGTTGCCACTTTCACATGTCCCCACACTATATTGTAATTGTGTCCTTCACTGATGGTCTCCTCAACCTTTCGTTTTAAAATTTCTTTTTAGTGTCTTATGTACCTAGTAAAATGCTTGATGTCTAGATTGTGTTTAATTAATGCCCTCTGAATAAGTTAACGAATGAATGAAGACATGAATTCTTCCTTTTGCTAAAAAGTGTACTACTCCTTTGACAAATATTGTGAGTGCAAAGATAATTGAGACAGCCACTGTTATTTAGAAAGTCATAGAGCAAGAGAAACAGACACTGGAAGATAACTACAACAGTATAATTAAAGCTGTAGAAAAGCATGTGCAAAGAGCTATGGAAGCACAGAGGAGATTGCTCTTCATGCTGCATGGGCCGATGTAGGAGGCTTCAAAAAAGTGGTGTCATTAAACAGAATAAGAACATTTTCAAGCAGAGATAAAAAAAGGCCATTCCAGACGGAGGAAACACCATGAACAAAGGCTTGGAGGTGTGTATGAGAGTATCTGGTTTGGGGGTAACAATGTGGCGAGGATGTGGGCGTATGGTGCAAATAGTGCAGTAGAGAAATAGGGTTGCAGGGAAAAGGTGGGTCAGAACCCAGTTACGAAGACTCGTTACCCTTCTGTAGGAATTTGGATCTCACCCTATAGTAAATGCGAAGTTAAGGAAGGTTTTACAAAGCAGAGTGTCATGAATAGTTCTGTTCTTTAGAAAAAATTATTGTGCCTATTTGGAGAATTGATTGGAGAATGAGAGTTTGGAAACCATTTAGGATTCTATTGCAACAGTTCTAAAAAGAGATTAAGGGCTTGAACCAGGACAGGTATGAAGCTATGGTGAATGCAAGAAGCAAGCATCTTGGAAGCAGAATGTATTAGATTTAATGACCAGTTGTTTGCTGAGTTGACGTAGTTGGGTGGTGAAAAAAATGACCCTGGTGTTTTAAACTGGGGAGACCTGACGGGTAAAGATGTCACTGATCCAGAGGGATTGATGCTGCTACAGGAGGGGGGCGAGCGTGAAAGAGACGGCAAGTTTTGTTTGGACTTGCTTAGAATCCAGCTCCTATGATACATGCAATGGAGATATGAGTATAGAGAAAGCACCTGGGAACTGGGGAGTGGAACTCAGATGGGGTGTGAGGAAGTGCAGCTTGAGTTATAAATTTAAGAATCATCAAAAGTAGACAGAAACAGGGGCTTCAGGTAAGAAGAGAACAGGGCTAAGTCAGAATCCTGAGAAATATAATCAAGGCTTGAAGGGACAGAACTGGGAGCAAAGAGGAAATCTGAATCTAACCACTGCTGTGATCCCTTTATGAATAAGGGCACAGATGTCAGATATTCCTGTCTTCCTGTTGGCAGCCTTGCCATTACCAATTGGAAAAAAAGTTAATTTTTCACATCACGCTGAATATCTGGAAATTGTATTTGTGACCTCAGCTATTTTCACATCAACACTTGGAATCAGCATATCAAAGGGCTCAGCTTTAGAGGGTGTAGTGCAGTGGTTAAGGGAACGGGCTTCTAGTCAGAACTCTGGTTTTAAATCTCAGTTTCGCTACTTACCTAACTGGGTGCCAGGGGAAGTTACTTCAATTTGTGTCATGTTATTTTTTGTAGTTTCAAAATGCTACGTAAAACACTAGACATTGTGCCTGGTGCCTTATAAAATTTCAATATAATTTTTGATGTTATTATTCTCACTACAGGGAAAGATTATAATTTTCAGAATAAGCCTTTAACACATTTCACTTCTTAAATAGAATTTTCATGGAACTAAGTAAGTTGTACATCTAGTCTCTAGCATTTAGAAAAGGATGGCCAGTACAATGTGAAAAATTTTCTTTTCATTTTGCGTAATGACATTTAAAAAGCATTCTGTCCATGCATATATTTCTACAAAAAATTTCAAGGAAATGTTTTCTCTAGAATTTCCCTCTAAAGATTCAAAGGATGATGTACAAAAAGGACACATTAGAAATGAATTGAATATATTGTGAGATGATAAGCACTTTAAATTGTACTTTTTATTTTTAATGCGTCTTTTCATAAAAGTGGTTTTGGCTAATCATTATGTTTCTAAAGATAAATTCTTTTCTGAAAGCTGTAGTTTAACATTAACTGTTTTATTATCTGTCACTGTAAATCTTCACCTTTGGGAATAACTAAATGAGCATAACTGTTAGTTTATTTGCAGTTCATTATAGAAATACTAGCTTTCATTTCACAAAGGACATACAACAAAGCAGGAGTGGAACATGTCTCTATGACCAGCTTTCACAAAGAATTTCAATAATACATTCTTATTCATTAATATATGGTAGGCGTTACTTTGTTTTGCGATTTTGTAGATTGTGAAGACCATTCTTCTTAAAAACCAGAGCTGTCCTAAACTGCGTGGTTTTTGTCTTTTAAAACGTATTGATAACTCATGCAGCAAAGGCAAGATATTGCATAAGGCACCTTGCAACATTTGAATCAATTATTTCTCTTTAGAATGTTCCAGTGAGTTTAAAAAATAATTTTAGAGTTGAATTGTAAAAATAATGCTTGACTGACAAATGAAATCTCATTTAATGAGTTTGTGGTTGATGGGAAGGAAAACAACAAATAAACAAGTATTAAAATGTCATTCTGAAATAATTTTTCTTTGTGATTTTTTATCCAAACTCATCTTCTGGCATGTTTCTTAGGATACAAAATACAAACTTTAAAAATGACCAATTGAATTTTCCCCAAAGACACAGAATTCAAAACATTCATGAGTTCATTAAATATTTTATTTGTTTCATTCTTACCAAAGGTAGGAGTTAATCTTAAGGCTTGCCAAAATATTACTGGATGTATGAAGGCAGAAACATTAATTCTGAAAGTTGAAAAATTTACTGTGACTCAACACAATAAGCTCTTACATAGTTGATGCCTTCACATAGATCTAATGGATCACATACTCAGAGGACTAAGGAAAACTGGTACTTGGCCCAACAGCGGCTTCTGAGATTGTTGGCACAGCAACTGACATTTAAGGGAGGTGCCCATAATCAGCTTGCTTTCTTTGGGTGGGTTCATGGGTCAAGTAAAATGTTTGATGTAGCTGCCATTCAGTACACATCTTTAGGTTTAGTGGTTGAGGAGTCAGCAGACTGCCTGAGACTTTTGGCTTTTTGGTCAAAAGTCACTAATGCTTGGCTGAGACGACACCTCTCTGTCCCAGATGTTATGTGAGCATACACGAAGTTTCCGCCTTATGTTGTGTCTCTGCTCAGTCTGTCCTCACTCATGTTGGTGACGTCTCCAGGCCACTGATACAGCATCAATGCAGAGTCCTGAATGCCTCTCCTTGCTTGTTGGAAACTGGAAGCTAAATGTGTATCAGTCTAATTAGCCAAGGCAACAACTTTCGTCTATCGGGCATATCACCTCATAACGTGGGCTTTAGGTATTTAATAGAAGTGTCGTGAAAACAAAATAGATGAGAATGCCGGGAAGTGGGGTGGGGAATAAATCCAGGAACATACTTGTGGCGGAGAGACCCAGAAGGAAGGTTTGAACCTTTTCTCACTTTCCATATCCTAAGTGTGTGTGTGTGTGTATACATATATATATATATATATATATATATACACACACACATATATATATACACACACACACATATATATATATATATATATATATATATATATATATTAACAATACATGTGTGGTTTGTTGAGTTTCTTCTAATAATACTAGGTATTTGCCTTATTTTCTGTTCCTTCACAAACCTATGAAATAAGGAATATTATTTTCCTGTTCAGTAGGGTGAGTAATCTTAAGTTTAGGAGGGTAAGTAACTTGCCAGGTGACATGTCTAGTAAGTAATGAAGCCAGCCCTAAATCGTTTTGCTAAAATGCTGCAAACATAGGGTAGGTAGTGGGAAGGGGCTGTGTGAATGGCAGCCCTTCCTGTCTGCTTTGTTGCCCTGCGCAAAGGGAAGGGTGGACTTCAACTTCAGGCTCCTTTTGTTCCCTATCACGTGACCTTGAACTGTAAGTCCTTGTTATTAAGATTCTAAGGCCCTTGAAGGAAACACAGCACTGGGAAAGGGAAAATCATTTCACACCTTTGTTGTTCCTGTTTAATGCAAGTCTGGCTTTTATAGGGCAGTGCCAGATTGATTTATATTCTTTCCTGTAATGAAAAAAAAAGGAAGAAAATTTTCACTTACAAAGGAACGACTCTTAAAGTCTGTGGGAAATGAATAGGATTAAAAAAAGGTTAAATTTTTTTCTCTTTTGACATTTTCTACTATGTTGACATTTTCTGTGGCGTTTGGTTGGGGGTGAGACAAACAAATCAAGCTCTTTGTTTTAAACTATTTCTATTGTTTTTCCTTTTCTGCATTGTAGGAGCATGTCTCTTCAAGAAAATACTGAATCACTTTTATTTGGTTCAAGGTTAAAATATGGGTGTTGAAAAGATGTATCCTGTTTTCTTTGTTTACAAAGTGTACACTAAAAAGATATGTATCCCAGAAGAAAAATGAAGGTTTCCCTGGTTTAAAGGATTTTAGGTATTTATCTTATGAAAAAAAACGCAATTATATGAACACTAAAACCATGTTTATGTAATACATTTTGTTGAACTCAATTTTGATAGGCAGGATGGATAATGTAGGCCCAAACTCTTCTGCGGTATAAAGAAATATCAACATAACGTTTCACCAAGGAGCACAGGTGAAGGCTTCCCAACTCAGACTGTCAGGCCAATAGGCCACTTTTCAGTGGGTTCCTGTATCAGCAAGTTGGTTCTCGTGCGGACCAAGTGTGGGTTATTTGCTTGATCCACCGTTTTCCTGGTTTAAGAATCAGAGGATTACAGAATTTCAAGAATTGAAGGGATTATTATTAGCTGGCTTTAGCTTTGAAGTAAAGTACACCTGTTCTGTGGATTGTTTTGTTGTTGTTGTTTTTCTCTTTTAAGAAACAACATTCTGCATATTACAATAGAGAAAATATCTTGTATGGTCTTTCCTCGTACGAAGCCATTTTAGGTTCCTAGGCTTACCATAACAAATACCACAAACAGGGTGGCTTCACACAATGATTTTTTTTATCACAATTCTGGAAGCCAGAAGTCCAAAAACAAAAATGACAGCTGGGTTGGTTCCTTCTGGAGATTCTGAGAGAGTATTTTTCCACGCTCCTTTCCATCCTTCAGGTGGTTATAGACACATAACTTCCATCTCTGCCTCCGTCTTCACATGACTTTCACCCCATGTGTGTTTTTGTCCAAATTTTCCTCTTTTTATAAGGATACCATTCATTGGAAAAGGGTCCATGCTAATCTAGTGTGTCTTCATCTGAACTTGGTTATATCTGCAAAGACACCATTTCCAAATAAAGTCACATTCACAGATACTGGGGTGAGGACATCAACATACCATTTTGGGGGACATAATTCGAGCTTCACTGATACCACTATGACACATTAGAAGTGGATCACATACTCAGAGGACTAAGGAAAACTGTCCTGTCCTAGGGCAGAGTCCATGCTTGAGTGGATAGTCAATGAAATGCTATGATTGCAAATCTTGAAGAACTGGTCATAATATTTTATTTCTCTGGAATATTAAGTTGAAATGATTCGGCTGCAGATCGGTACATGAAACTCTCATGCATCGTATGTTGATTTCATATTATTGATATTTGTTGTAACAAGATTTAAACACTGTTGTTTGGGATGGTCTACATCATTTGTAGGCATTAAGAGAATGAGTCAGGATATATGTGTAGCACTCAATTTTCTCAAGCTCATTTGTGGAAATTAAAAGCTGGTCCCAAGGGCAAGCACAGGAAACAAACTGGTATGGGGGAAGGAGGCTGAAACTTGTCACTGAGGGGCCTGAGTGACTTCACTTTTGGACATGGACAGCCCCTGTCTGGTGTCTTATCTCTGCATCTAGTGACGTGCTGTGTTGATGTACCTGGATGATGCCTTCTGTACCTCCTAAGCTGACGTACATTCAAGTACTCAGGAGCAGAGCATGTCAGTGTGTGTGTAGAACAGGGACCTGCGTGTTAGGTTCTGTCTCTGGACAACAGGGCAAGGAGAAAAGAGGGAGAGGGTCCCATTGGCATAAGGGCTGTGTTAATAGGGGCAGACCAATGGATTCCTTGTGAATGTCTCACTGAGGAAGGATGAAAAATCCCCTAACCAGGCCCCTAAGTGTCGTGTTGGAATACATAGGGTCAGACCTTGTGAAGCTATTGAGAAACCGTGACTTGCTTGGAGAAGAGAAACATCTAGGAATTTTTCTACACTGTCAATGAAAACTTTCTTCTGATACACATTTGCTCATGTGCCTGTATGTTTTGGAATTGCGGGTACATGACTGGGCTCTGTCTGCAGTGGAGAGATTTTCCCCAGGTGTCTGGGGGGCGGCTTGTGCCAAGGAAAATGTTTCACTCAAATGAAGTGGTCTGGGTCTTTTGTACCAAGGATAAATCAGGTATGAAGGCTACCCCTTGAGAGCCTTACAATTTATGCAAAAATTCACGTAAATTTTTTATAGGTACTTTTTTTTTGGGGGGGGGTGTGAAGTTTCTTAACTTTTAGCTGATATTCACAGGGCTTCATGGCATAGAAAAAGTTAAGAGCATCTAATGTACCTCACCCCTGACTACTACTTTCCTGATCTTATCTCTTTCCAGTCTCCTTTGAGTTGATGGAACAGAATGAACTCTGTTTTGTTCAGGACTTTTGTTCTACGTGGACTACTGCCCCTTCCCTCCCTACGGCCCTACCACCCCCTCTCCCTCCCCATGGGCTCCTTTCCAGACTTCAAGTCTTAAATTTCATCTCTTGGAATTTCCCATCTAGGGTGTATCCTCTGCTTCCTATTAGTCTCTGCTCAGCATCCCATTTATTTCCTCTAAAACACATGAAAATGTGTACATAATTTATTTTTTGTCTATTTCCCAAAAGGCAAGGATCTTGTCTACCTTATTTTCTTTCAAATTCCACATGCCTCCCAGAGTGCCCAGACATAGTAGGTGTTCAGAAAATATTTGTTGAGTACAAAATACATGGAGAACCTACTCTTACATGCAGTAAGAACTTCTAAAGAGCACTGGATTTATGCAATCATGATCCTAAAAGACATTCTAGATATTAATTTTTCCACTACATTAGCAACTGTTTGTGCTGTTGAAATCAGTGACTGTACCCATAATTAGAGATTAATTTACCTTTGCAAAAGAAATGGAGTTTCTTAAAGTTCCATTTTTTAAGAAATCCAAATAGTAGCAACTAGTGAAGCAAACTCTAAACTGAAATGGAAATTAGGGAAATTTTTCCTCAATGTAATATAATTTGCAAAAAATAAAAGTATCTCCAATTTGTCTCGTTACCAATGCCCAGATTTCTGGGCATGTAGAAACATTGTGTATTCTGTTACTCCACCATGTACCAATCATCTCAAACCTAATGTATATCAACCCACAGAGCAATGCCTAAGAAAGGGGTCAGGAAAGACTGATGTTATGCTGGATTCATTGATGGGTTTTGATAGTGAATCCTTCTTCTTTTTTTAAAGAGAGATCTACACTTACAAATATTAGCCCAACCTTCAACAGTAGCTCTGGTTTATTTTTAAGTTTCTGCAGACAGTCAGATAGCATATGTGAGTCTGTATCTTTGTACTTACCTGTCTTCATTAAAAAAAAAAAAAAAAAAAAAAAAAATCGTTAGCAGCCCCTGTCAGAAGAGCATTAACTGTGAAGGGTCTGACAATTCATCCAAGGCAATTCTGAAACTCAGTACAGTTGTCACTGATGTAATGGCATGTCCATTTAAGCAACAGAAAGCTTGCTTCCTGCAGATTATAGTTTCTTCATATAAAAATATATTGTAATGCACATCAGAAAGGACTAAGTTCAAGCTTGATTACATAAGGAATATTTCACAAAAAGGCTTTTCTCCAGTCCATTGCTTTAAGAAATATCCTAATTTTTCAGCCCAAGAAGCTTCAGCTAATTACACCATTTGCTTAGATTATAGCTATGCCTGTTAGATTGCTAGGTTCAATAAAATGTTATTTTAAAAGCAAGTTTTATATTTACTCATGACCTAATTTTCTATAGACAACATAAGGGACTACATTTAAAAAAATTAAAAATGATATTCTGTTTCTAACAAAAGCACTACACAATCATTGTAGAAAAATTTAAATACAGGAATAAACACATTTTTTTTTTTTTTTTTTTAAAGCATGCCCCAATAAAACTGATGAACGTCCTTCTGGTGAAATACTCTTATCCATTTGGAATTATTAAAAATAAATTCCCAGTTTGTATAAATTTTCAAGTATACATGTTTAAAACTACTTATTGATACTTGATTATTATAAATAACTCAAATGTATTTTTTCCTTTAATAAACAGCGTAAACTATTAAGAGAAGGAATGAAGCCAAACTAACTGAAAAAAATGAAAAGGGTAACTGATTTCTAAAAATATTAATCAGGAAAGAAAAGCCAACACAGGTCATATCAACTTAATTTCACTATGATTATATTCAAGCTCCTGAGAGTAGATTTTAGTTTTATTCACTGCTTAATTCCTGTATCCAAACCAATACCTGCCACATAATAATACTAAAAAAAAAAAAAAAAAAAAAAAATTTGTTCAATGAATTAATCAGGATAATATAAAACTATGGCTTCTATGCAGTTTATAGCGCCCTTTGACAGAATAAATCTAAATAATAAAAATGTATTTACTTATTCATTACCTTTCATGTTTGGAGCCGACAGATATTTACCTCTAGTTTACGTGAGAGGAAACAGAGCTGGTAGCTGTTGGCCTCTTTAGTTTTCCTTGCTCTAATAGTCCAGCAAAGTTAAGAACAGAACAGACCCACACAAATGAGAAATCAGTCACAAATCTATATTTGTTAGCTAAAGATTTTCAAAATTGAGACCTATATTTTAGACATGACTTACTAGGAAATGATTCTTGAAACAAGTTTAAAGAAACTCATCGAAGCTCTTTATATGTAATATTACACTTGGACCTAATTACTGTGTACCCTGGGTTATTTTACCAACTTAACTGCATTTTCACTTAATTTTTCCATCTAATAGCCTCTGTGCTTATTGATATTTTCTGATTAGGTTGGATGAAGATAATTTTAATAGTATCTCCCCAGTGCTCAATTTAAAATGGAAAACCACTTGGAAATGCCTTTTCAGAATTTGATGAAGCAAGTGCTCAGCGCTACAGCACACAGTCTCTGCTGTTTCCCGGAGTCCCCTCTTATGCATATTCAGTCACACCCAATAACCCACGTTCAATGGCCCTGCGGATTTCTGCCTGTCCTCCATCCATGCAGCTCTGGTAGCTTCCCTCTAAATGCCAACCCCTTCAGCAACTTGCAAGTCCAAAGTCTGCCTCGGGTTCTGTGTCTCCTCTCGGAGCCCACCTTCTTGAGCCAAAGTAGAAAAGAAACCTCCAGGCAGAAATCCAGGGACTGCATGAGTCTCACCTTGTCTGTTTTTCTTCTGTGGAGACTCATACTCCTATATTTACTGTTGTTCGGTACCTGAAACTGTTCCCTTACATATTCTGTCCAGTTTTATTGTTTACAGCATGAGAGGCAGCTATACTTGTACTAGTTCCTCTGTCAAGTTCAGACGCAGAAGTCCTGTTTACTTTTTATTATGCTTTCTTCACCATATTCTTTTCCTATCCTGACTTTTACTTGACTGAATGCATATATTTCATTCTTCACTTTTTTGTTGTTGTTTTTTATTTAAAATTACGTTCTATTCCTATTAGACTAGTGGTCATTTTTCCAAAAAAAACAAATATTTTTGGTTAATATTTGAACCTTTGTTTTTCTAACAATGTCCAAAATTAAAGAGCATATATAAGATTGCTCCCTCTGAGAAACCGGCCATGGAAATTGAGATATAAATATTAGATAAGAAGCATCTCAGTTATCATAATTTACTGTTATCATAATTCATTTATACCTAGAAAACCTAAAGGAATCAACTGCAATGTATTGCATCTACTAAGATAATTCAATAAATTAGCCACAAAATCGAGTGTCTCCCTGTGTACTAAGGCTCTTTGGGCTCTTGGCAACAGCAGCAAAGGCAAAGTTCCTTGGTCCACTCAACTCTCTAGCTAGTGCAGGAGGGATAACTGCAGTTCCCCAAAGGGAGTTGAAACCCCACAAGGATGAATAATAGCTTGAGGTGAGGATTATAATCCAGATATCTCATATAGAGGAACAAAAGGGAACTGATGCTTCTGTGCAGAATAATGGAACAGGCTGCCATCTTTGTGGGTTATGGATTGCACATTTAAGGAAAATACTTTCTTCAATATTACGTTGTCTCTGAATTTCACCCCCCTCCTTTAGGGTGTGTGTGTGTGTATGTGTGTTTAAAGAATAGTTCCCTGTTGATTATTTTGGAAGAATGAAAAAGATTGTCTTCTCTTTTCCTAACACTGGTAGAGAAATGTTGGAAGATACTAAGCCTTAGAAAGGTAAAGCTCAATCTGGATTGTTCTATTGACTGTGTACACAACTACTAGCTATATCTCAAGGTGTCATTCCAAACTGATGAACTGGTCTTTGGGGAAAATGTCATCGTACATTATGTCCTATGGATCATATTAGTAAGAGAAGGGAGAGGGATCCTTAGAAGAAACAACCCCTGTGGACAAGTAAGTGTGATTTTTTAAAGGGTGGTGGATACTGGCTCTGTAAGAGCATAAAAGAAGAGACATTCTTTGAAGAGAAGGAAGAAAGGCAGCTGTCAAGTCAGAGAAGCAAGGATAACAACTGTGTTGCCATTACAAAGAGGTGATCTGTGAACATGACTTTCTTTTTCCATGGACTGTGGACATCCTTTTATTTACCAGGTCATTTTATTTTTTTTCCCCCACTGTTCTAATTTTTTAAAGTTACTCTTCTCCTTTCCGGCATACACCTGCAGCCTGTATGCTAGCATAGTGGGCAGTGACACAATGGGAGGTAAGGAAGATACAATCTTGCTTGGGTTGGGGCAGTAACACGGCTTCCAGGACAGCAGTTTCAGTGAAGCAGGGGGAGCCCAGAAGCGCACACAGTGCGAGAGGATGACTTGGGACAGGACATAAGACAACCCCCCGTTTGCCAGATGCACCAGAGAAAGGCAACTCCTGAGGCAGGGAAGGAACAACTGGCTGACATACCATTCCTGAATATCCTCTTTAATGTAATTTTAACTTCTGAAAGCCATGATATGCACATGGAACAGCATCAACAAAAATGATAGATCACATTTATGGAGTGCTTGCTAGTTCTACACTTTGTGCTATGCTTGAATGATCTCATTTAACCCTTAAAACTGACTTATGAGGAAGACACTACTGTTTCCTCCCTTTTACAGATGGAGAAATAGAGTTTTTGGAGAGATTAAGGATCTTGGTCATGTTCACAAATCTAGTAAATGAAGGGTCCAACATTCAACTTCAGGTTCCTGGTTTTAGAGCCTACATTCTTACACGCTCTGAATCAATGTATTGATTACCAATGTAGAGAATAAATAATACAGCCTATAGCACAGTCCCTGGACAGACAGCATTACTTCCAGAAGTGACCCAGCACACTGGAATTTTATTCTACATCCCCATGAAGTAAGTAGCGGGGATGTAACAAGTAGAGTGGGGGGCATTCTGCTTTCTGTCTGCTATAACAATGGGAGCACCGTCCTTCCACTTAAAAATATCAAGCATGTCAAGGCCATCTATGAGCATAGCGCATCCAGGGCATATGAGGTCTGGAAAATAACTGCCTGTTGTACCAGATTAAGGCCATCTAATGGTTTTGGTTCCAGATATAATAATTCAAGGAAAGTTCTCTCTTAAAATTATTTGTACATAGTATTTTATGAAAAAAAAAATCAAGGTAAGAAATATTGCATATTAAAATGTTTGTGACAGATGTATTTAAAAGTCTTCTTTAACCTCTTGCCCTTAAGTATGTTCACATGACACCTTCCTTGAATAAATACTTAGTCTGGACGATATTCTGGAAAGCAGGGGTCCCTGATATACTTGGTAACTATAGTTACAGCTGTCTCATCTTTTCCTGGAATGTAAAATAATATATCATCATTTCCGAAGTCATTTTGAAAGTCTTAATGAGATAAACACTCATTTTTCCAGGCAGCATTCCTACTTTTGAGTGTTAGTCATAATTTCCTCCTCTTAATGACAAAAGTGATGTCTGGCTGTAAAGCAGAGGCAGGTTGTGCATGCTAATATCTTACAACTTGGAGAAAAAAATCTACTAATTAAAAAAAGCATTTTCTAGGAAAATGTTTTTCTTCTCTTCATTAAAGTAAAATAACTAATTTATTTAATTAATGATTATTGCCAAAGCTACTTCCAGATAATGATTATATCGAATTTTAATTGGCTAATCCGTGCAAACTTGGCAAAACATTAGTATAAAAATGATTCTTTTAAAAAATATTTACCATTGAAACGTTCCTCCCAGCTCGAGGAGCAATTGTAACAAATAGAAGAGATGGGAAATGAATATGTGGCATGTTCATAAGAATCACACCTGCACTACCCTGACGTCTCTTGTGGGAAGGGACGTGCCTCCATCTGCGTAGAAGGAAAGAGGTGAACAAAACTGGTCCCCCCCATTCTTATTTGTGAGAAAGCCTTTATGAGATTAAAAGTTTCACTCCCTTAGTTATACTGAAAGGCATATCTTTAGTGAAATAGAAGCACTTTAATCTGCCCTCTAAAACAGGCTTGCCCATCTTTGCTATTTTGTGTAAGGTATGGTATTTCCCCCCAAAGAAATAGAGTACTTGATGAGCCAAGTAGGACTTTTTCCATCTTACTTTCTCCATCATTGCTGGGGTTTGTGACTCCAGCTCAGCGTGGGCTGGGAATTCGATTTGTGTGGGTCCTGGAAGGCATCCTCTCTTTTGTTTCTCTTGTGACCACAGTGGCTACCAAGAAAAACATACTGACACGGACACAAGGAATAATTTTAGAGCAAATTTTGACTTCTTAAGCAAAATTTTGTTTATTCTGTTCACTTGTATGTCACCTTCAGAACTGAGTTTCTAATGAATTTGGAGCCGTCCCCCACCTTTCGTAGTGGCCCCCACTCCACACACTAGAGAGACCACTTGAGTTCAGCAACATCTTTGAGGAAAAAATTCGTTTTTGATGATTTTATCAACCATATCTTTAAATTTCTTTTAGAAATTTTAGAAAATATTCTTTTCTATCTTTGGCTTGAATATCTTTAAATACATTTGTTTGGTTTTATTTCCTTGGTAGAGGAACTGGTAGTAGAGATGTAAGAAAGTGGAACTGAATCTGGAACTTTAAACTAGAACCAATTCAGTGGTTCTCCATTGTACCAGACCCAATGCCCCTTCTAGAAAAAGTATCTTGCAACATCCCTTTTACTGTCCTGCATTGATAATATATAATTTTTAAAAATTAATCAATAAAATATCTTAATGATAAGTGAGAGATAAAAGGAAAGTGCTTTATAATAAATACCTGTTTCAATAACTAAACAATCAGGGATGACTCTATTTAAAGACATAACTAAGAAGTAATTTGA
This sequence comes from Rhinolophus sinicus, assembly GCF_057876585.1. Classification (NCBI taxonomy): domain Eukaryota; kingdom Metazoa; phylum Chordata; class Mammalia; order Chiroptera; family Rhinolophidae; genus Rhinolophus; species Rhinolophus sinicus. Next base: position 21,032,569 of record NC_142508.1, read on the forward strand.
TTTCACTTATGTAGAATGACTATAAATATAATAGCTACACATACAGATTGATACACATGTTGTATTAGTGACTCACCTACCATAGGCAGCTTCTGTCTTCTTGTGAAATGGTGAATAACAACTCTTGGTAAATTTCTGAAAAGAAAACCAAAACAGTCCCTTAATTTGCATGGCAGTGGCATTCCTGGAAAATTTGGTATAATTAAAATATTTTGGCATGGTGTGAAAAATATTTCATGTGTTTTTGTCATAAGGAGATGAGGTCTAGGCTCAGAAAATTGCAACAAGGCTTTTCACTTATGTTAGCATCAGGTACGACACCGTTTGGAATGTCGGACAATTTTTATTTTGCTGGACTGTCCAACGTGTGCATCCTTGGCGCATGCCCACGAAACTCAGTAGCACCTTGTAATTATTGACAACCCAAAGTCCCCCCACGACATTTCAAAATGGCCCCATGGCCAGGGCCTGGTACCTACCTGTTGAGAGCCACTGGTCCTGGTGGAGACCAGTGGGCTCTGTAGCTACGGTGAGCATCAGGCCTACCCAAGTGTCGTCACACTTATGTTGCCATCATGACTCTTCATTACTTACTTTACCCCTTGCATTGTTAGTTTCCTACGTGCTTTTTTCAGGTTAAGAATGATGATTGGAAGACTGGAAATAACATTTAGTTTCTGCCATTTTCATTTTGTCAAGCTCTTCAAGGGTGAAAGAAATATAAAATGGGCATATTTATGGAGTTTAAGTAGTTAGTATTTTTCTATGAGTTCTCATTGGTCTGTGCGTGTCTGGAGTTGGGGGGCTAAGCCCAGAGGAGCCCATTCTTGTTGGTATCCCACCAGGGCTAATAACCAGTGAGAACTAGTTGGGAACGCCAAGTCACAGTCATGAACCAGGAGCCAAAGAGACCAAGTATAAATGCCAGGTCCAAAGTGACAAGGGCAAGTTGTTAAAAAATGAGACAAAAACCAATAATCAGGTTAAAAAGATGAACTGGACTGGAACCGGAGATGGGCAACAAGTGAGGAGGGCTGCAAGCTGCTTTTGGTGTCCGCAGCTTGTCTCCCAGCATATGTGTAACTCACATACGAGTAGACGTTTTTCAAGACACAAGCATATACATGGTTTTTATAGGTGCAACATAAAAAAGCAGGTGTGTTGACTATATATTTCAACAAACTGCTAAATAATTATTTATACAGTGACCTTTCAGTATTTGAGAATAATTACATTGACTTATTCTACTAGATGGTGAGCTAGCTGAAGGCAGTGTCAATTTACATTCATATATATCTATATGAAAATGTAAATATATATATCCATGACTGGAGAGCTCTCTGCTTTGCTCTTTGTATTTAACATCTATCTATCTATCTATCTATCTATCTATCTATCTATCTATCTATCTAATCTCACTAAGGTTGGTGGGGTGGTGGGGGGAGAGAGAGAGAGAAAGAGAGAGAGGGATGCAAACCTTCCCATGTATCCCTTCCTTTAATGATGGAGTGAAGAAGAGACAGCTATGTTCTTGGTTGCATTGAGGTCATTGCTCTCTTCTTGGTTGGCTGTAACTGCTACCCCAACATTTTGACACAGACTCCCTGTAGACATGTGGCAAATCCAGTTCACTGACCTCCATCCCACACCGCTAGCATGCTTATGCTCAATGAGCTCTCCCAGACACCAAGATTCTCAGAAGACTCTTACCACCTTCTTCTGAAGGATTTACATTTTTACCTCATGTGGTGGCAGTGAACTTCAGTATTTTGGGTTCTGTTGAGTTGAATTTTATCCTATTCAACTTAATTCCTATAATTCAACACTGTCTGTATGGAATAACATCAGATTGCACAGGAAGAGGGCTCAGTCCCAAAGACTGCTCTACACTTGAGATGCCAGTCACAAGCTGAGGTTGTTAGCTGTGCTTCTGACCAATTGGCTATAAATTAGAGGTTCCAATGGCCCCCTCCTCATGTTTGATTAATTTACTAGAGCAACTCACAGAACTCAGGAAACCCATTTACGCACAGGATTACCTGTTTGTTACAAAAGGTATTAAAGGATACACACGAATATCCACATGAAGAAATACATACGACACAGTATGGGGAAGGGGTGTGAGCTTCCATACAATAGGCACACCACTGGCCCTGAATCCCTAAGTGATCACCAACCCAGGAGCTGTTCTCACCCTATCCTTTTGGTTTTTATGGAGGCTTCATTGCATAGACAGGATTGATTAAATCATTGGCCATTGGTGATTGACTAACCCCTAGCCCCACTCTCCTCCCTGAAAATCGGGGTGGGATAACATAACCTAGTTGTGGTGGAAAGGGGCTTGTTATGAACAAGGGGATACCCACTTTACCTTTATGGCTCTGAATGGATTTCAGGAACTGAGGGCGAGAGACCAAATATAGTGGTACCTCGGTTTTCGAACATAATCCACAAGTTCTGAAATGTTCAAAAACAGCCGACAGCTAGGCCTCAGGATCTTGCACTCAGCGGAAGCCATGTGACATGTTCGACTTCTGAGTCGTGTTCGAAAACCAAAGCATTTACTTTCGGGTTTACGGAGCTCATAAACCAAAATTTTCGTCAATGGAGACGTTCGAAAACTGAGGTACCACTGTATAAGAAATGATGCTTCCATTGCTCTTATCACTCAGGAAATTAAAAGATTTTAGGAGGTGTGAACCAGGAACCATGGATGAAGACCAAATATATATGAAAATATATTTTGGCCATCTGAATGACCAAATATATATGTCAAAAACCCCACTCTGCACACAGAGTAAGACAAAGCAGAAAGATGAGTTTATTGCCAGGGTTTCGACCACAAGCCAGGAAACTTCAAAATTACTGGAGCAATGAGTTTAAGTCGTTCACATACTAAGGGGTTTTTATGGGGTAAATGCGGAAGTTTTTTGGGCTATTTCAGCTGATTGTTTGTGTAGTGATTTCCTTATTTGGATCAGGTTTGCTGTGTCAGGAGAACAGGAAGTCCAGAGATGGCATGAACATACCTGGCATTGAGGGTGTGGCTGACATCCTCTGCTGAATTCTGAGAAGAGCTATACATTCTTGCAACTTATGTTAGGTAAAGTTAACTTTCTTTTTTCCTTTTTTTCCCCCCCCCGCACTGTTCAAAATCATCATTTATTTGGTTGTTTAACCCTTCTTCCCTCCCCTCTTATACCCTTCCCAGCCCCCCACTCCAAGAATGTAAATTCCACAAAAGCTGTGGTGCCTTCTCTGGCATTTTGCAGAGCCTAGCATGTAAGATGCTGCATTAGAATTTTCCGTAGGAGTGAATTAGTCGCTTTCCATGTGGGTGTGACTTTTCCTGCTTCTGTGGAAAGGCTAATAAAGATAGTGAGGAAGGAGGAAGTAGGGTACTCTTGAATGTGTAATCAGTGGCTATTTCAGATGTCCTTTGGTGAATCTAATGCTCCTTCCTTGGTTCAGGCACAAATGACTTCTGAGGACTGGGGAAGAGGGAGTGTGCTCTGGGAATGGCAACCCCTGGCTCCTCGAGCCTGGCGTGCCAACCCCTCCTCCATGGTCAGGCTTTTCCAGTGAATCCGCCTGCCCACAGACACAGGAGGAGAGGGCATACAGTGAGCCTATGATTATTCCCTGAGCTGAAGACCTGGCAGGCGCAATCTTCAGGGGGCTCGCTCTCCTTGACTTCAGGAGCCTCCTGGTAGCACAGCGTGCTGACTGGGGAGGCAGCTGGGGCCACAGTCCCTCTGCAGCGTGGCAGGGTGCCCCTGGCCTGGGCAATGTGTCCCCCATCCAGGGGGCCTGCTGAATCAGATGGGGCTGGATTTCCCCACAGAAGAAGAAAATGTAGGTCTTCATTGGAGCGGGGGGCAGATCCTAGATTGGGGCTGGGGCTTGAGGCAGCGCTGGGGGCGCTGCCAGGGAGAGCTGTTTCCCACGAGCATAGTCAGTAACGAAAGTTACATGAGCTGTGTGGATGGCCTTCTGATGGTGGCCTGCTTCCCACCAGAACTGGTCTCCAGGACCGTCTGAAGTCTCACAATGTTGGGGTTGGCTCTCTGGTCCCTGGGGTTTCTGAGAGGCCGTTGCCGCTCCCACAGCACCTGGCCTGGCATTGATAGAAGGAGCAGTTTTCGGCCACTTCTTCCAGGTTGTCAAATTTTGTTTTTCTTTAATGCTCTTGTGTTGGCCGACTCCATTTTGTCCCCAATATAAGTGACTCCATGTTAGTTTTAGTTCTGCATGTACCACTTATAAATCACAATATCACACTCAGCAAGGTGGTAAGTCCTAATACCACCACCCTCAGCAGCCCCCAAAGTGGGTCAATGGTGGGATTCATATTCCACATATCTTGGGAATTCGGTGGGTAGTGGTGGAGGTGATGTGGGGTTCTGCCAGCATGATGCTTTTCAACAAGCCTTCCAGAGAAGTGTGGGTCCTGATAGTTGTAAGTTCTCTATTCTTAAAATATGGACCGTATGTGCCCAGTATAACCCTTCGTAGTCAGTTCCTGAAAAACAAGATCCTATGTGGCATCTGATACCATCTTGTTCATATTTATATGTCGAAGTAATACTCGAAGGATTATTAATGAGCTTTAAGTAACATTTCTTCATGTTATTTAAATCTCATTAGTAGTTTGTTTGTTTAAATCTCATTAGTAGCTAATTCATTAAATTACCTGTAAGTTTCCAGGATGATCTTTTGGTATCTTATGGGTATAGATATATGAAATTTCTCTAATGTATAATAAATAAATTCATTTCTTTCATCATTGATACATGATGTTTAATGTCAGCTGGGCAGCTAATAAAAGTCTTAAGAGGAGACTCATAATACTAAGTGAAGATCAGAAAATGAGACCTGTAGGAAAAGACGAAAGGATCATTTGGGAAAACTGAGAATGATTTTTGCTGATAATATTCATTTTTCTGATAATAAGATAAGGAGAATGTTAGTGGATTGTTGTTATTCATAAAGAATAGAAGAGTGAATAAAATATTGCAACACTTGAATAAACCAGAAATTCCGGCCAGTTAAAAAATACTAAGGATGGCTTTGGAAACAAAAGAAGTTTGGCATTATTCTTTCTGTATTAAGAGAGGGTAATTTCCTCATTTGTTTGTTGTGATCTGGGACAGGTTAACTAAAACGTGGACAAATTTGAGAGCTTTAATGAAGGTGAGTCAACGGTTAAATGTTAGAAACCCTCTGTCATTCTTAGAACGGCCTCTGGAGGTCAGGATTGAGGCATGGTGCATAGCTAGGCTTCCGGTTTGCTCTTTGCAGTCAAATTATGGCAAATACTGATGCTTTTCGTTCTCCATCTTATGGTATATTCATAAGCTCTTAATGTGTTTACTCATAAAATATAATTTAACTGACAAGCTAATATGCAACGTTCTCTATTATTAGTTATTTGAATATATGTTTAATTTATACATTTAAGTAAGAGTCTGTATAAATTTCTGTTAAAATAAAGAGGTGATGGCTCTAAGAGCATTTAAAAAATCCATTTAGGTCTCGAAATATGTAAGGACTTGTAAAATAATATGTATTCAGAATGACGGTACCTCAACTTCCAAGTAATAGCATCATTTTAAGTTTTCTTACATCCCTACAATTTGGGTTTGCAATCATTCTCTTAATTCAGAAGCTCTCCAAATACTTTTAAAACCGTTTGGAACAAGACAGAATAATTTACCATTATTATTGCACTTTAGTGTTCTATCAGCCCCAGTTCAGGGGATGGCAGACCGCCAGAAACATCCTCGACACATTTCTCCTGAGCGTCCTTAGACCAGAATCCAATGACTAGTGACGGGCAGCGTCCAGGAAAAGGGACATTAGAGAAAACTTGGAGCTACAGTCTTTCCTATTCTCCAATTGTTTATGTTTCCTTACCTTTTTATTTGTTTTTAAACAACACTCCCAGATATGTTTGACTATATGGGAAAATAGGGAAGGTGGTCTTATCTTTTTAACATCTAAATGAAATTGCTGTGTTCAGTGACAACATGCCATGTGGTTGTAGGACTTTAGCTGCTTCCAAATCTTTTTCAGTAAGGAAGAGCATGCCCCGGTGATTCTGGGAATGCTCAGCTTTTTCCTGCCCGTTCAGGCCCTTTGCCCATTCTTACCCTCAATCCCAAACTTCATTCCTTAAGGCTCCGTATCTTCTCTGTGAAGCCTTCTCAAATGCCGTCATGTGAACTTCCTCTCCTTGGTGTATTCTCCCACTGGATCTTGAATGCACCTGGACTGAAACTCACCCAGTGGCAGGTTTTTAAGTTCTGCCATGTTCTTGAAATTTACTGTTACAAACAGCAAGGGGGTAGGGGCTGTTCAAAACATTGCAGCACCAGTAGGGCACTAGTGTTGACCAATCAGAATGGAAACCAGCCTCAAATAACACTGGTGTGATGGGGCTAAATAAGAGCCCTTGGAACTGGCCTATGAGTTCTTTAAGGGCAGGACTCCTGTTCCATTGTGACTTCCTATTTTTAGCACCTAGCATAGTACTTGGCATGCAATTCATTAATAAATGGTTTATGAATGAATGCATGAATGAGATAGTAAGAAAAGTCATGCATTAATCCAAGGTGAGTCCGGAAATCTTAGTGGTGACTTCAGGGTTGCCTGGGACCTTTTCGTCTGAGACATTAGTTTAGCTTCAGGCAAATGTGTCTTCTTCATATTAATGATGCAATTGACACTCTCCACAGGACCTTTGCATTGAATTGTCCCACAGGCAAATTGTCCTGAGCCATCTGCTCTCTCCGCACTTTCCTGCTGTATATTTGATGAACAGAATGGCTTAATTAAATTGGATACAGGGGAGAAGAGATTGTACACAAAGCTGTTTTCCAAAGAAAAAAGTCTATGATGCCATTTAAAAGATAACCTGTAGTTAATTATTTAAAAGATATTAAAAGAAAAGTTTTGAAAACTATTATTCCACTTATGTTATTTTCACATGTGGTGGGATATGTACTAGATGAGAGTCATTCTTCATTTAATGTTTGTCTGTTGTGGAAAAAGATTCTTTAAATACGGTTTGGGACTATTTGAAATGAAGAAACATATTCACTTTGCCTCCGGATAGTAATTCTTCAGAGACGTTTTTTTAACCTAAGAGTAAAGACAGAGTATCTGTCAACCTAGTTTCTGACTCTTTGCTGTGGGCAATTCCTTTATCTTGTTAGCTGGGCTGCCTTACGTCCTTTCTGCTTTTTTCTAGCAGCTGAGACTTTCTGCTCAGCAGAGTGGGGGTTCTTTCTCTCCTACCCTAAGCAGGTGCATAGACCCCCACGCCCCCAAATACATTTTGAACTGAATAGATTCAATTGCTCGTGTTAGACTTACTCAGGGAGAGTGAAGAGTTTGGGCCAATGCTAATCAATGTGAGGTTAATCAGACCTACATAAAACAATTATTTACCTCTGATTAATACAATGTCTCTAAGTGATGCAACCAGCAAGGATGAAAGGGCATGAGTTGTGTCCCTCAGTGCAAGTTAAAATGGAAAAAAAAGGGTGGGACATAGCAAGGTCTAAATCAATATTCCAAAGGTCCCAGCTTACTCTAGGAGACAGTGTGAGGGCAGGCAAATTTTGGAACTTCGGGCACACCTTTCTCTCATTGGAAATAGAAAGTATTTGGCACGGTCACCGTTTGATTTCAAAATTCTTCAATTTTTAAAAACGTCATAGGTGTCGGTGGTTGTGAGGAAATTATGAGTTGACCGTGTTCTGCCTGCCCCAAAGCCCCTGCCTTGGCTTTGTCTCCCAAATGCTCCAACTCTTTGTATTGCGACCACTGATACATTTCTTCGTCCCACAGACAGTGCTTATTGTTCTGGATATGGGAACCCCATAATGTTTTTTGAGTTACTCCCTTTGATTTACTGATTGATTTCAGGGCCCTATTCCCTTCTAAAACAATGCCTGGCACATATTTTTCAAATTAACTGGACTATCAATTTGCTTTTTTAAGACATCACTATAAATATGCGGGTGATGTATCCTTCCCAAAGTGAGACAAGACAACAGAAAGTACTCCTAAGCATGCGCACACAGAGGATGAATGTAACTAACGATGCTTAATCTTCAAAATGAACATTTGCTGTGGGAATGAGGAAAGTGCCATGCAAAAGGGAGAGCTGCTTTTCAGGGCCTGAGTCTCAAAGAGTGTCTGCTTCTAGAGCGGGTCATCACATAGCCTTCCATTTACAAGTACTGAAACCACATTTTCTCATTGTAGTCGGGGATAAATAAGTTTTGGAAGATTGAGTCATCCTGAAAATTTATTTATGTACATAACCAATTTATAACCACAAATAACTAAGAAGTAGGCTAGAAACCCGTGGAGCTGGCCAGTAAATTGTTTCCTACCAGAAGTTTGACTTACAAAAACAAATCAATATTACAAGGCCATTTGGTAACTACATAGTTTCAGAGTGGGGAGTCATGCAGTTCCCTGGGGCAATGAAAATCATGGTCACAATTGAGGAACACTGTACCCGTCTCCATTATAGGACTTTACCTCTAAGGGAGAATTAACCAGTCCCTTAGACAGTGATGAAGACACATGGGTAAGTTTTTACTACTGAATCTTTATATTTAGAATGACTTAGTCACCATAAACTTTAGTCCTTATGGTACTGTCTCCCAAATGCTCTAAGTCTTTCTCATAAAAGAAGTAGTATTTTCCAAGATTATATTTCTTCCAACTTAATTATATTTCAAAACGCTTTGTTTTATTAGGCACAAGGAGTCGCTTGTTGAGGTTTAGGAAACATAGTTGTCTGAGCAACCTTTTTACAAATCTTTCCCTTGCAGGGTTATTTCTTAAGTAAATGGTGTCTATGCTGGTTATAGTTAGCTTTTGTTTCTTACTAATGTTTATACATATATCTTATTTTGGATCTGAAACCATACACAAGTTCACAGAAGTGAACTGAGATTGGTTATACCCGGCAAATAGCTTGATAACTACACAGTGAGTCCCAAGGATTTGTTGAAATTTTGACATACGTTAATTTGAATGGCAACCCTAGTTTAGTCTTTTATTTTTTTCACATTTTCTGCAAGATAGGATTTACCTACAAGACTCTTATTTTTGTTTTATATGGGTGGAGGTAGAGTGGGACATCAGATACACTGAACAGGAGATATTTGTGTTCTTTGTAAGAATATCTCCAGATCCTAACTCAATGGCTAATATTACCAGCCACAGTAACTCACTGTAACCACTAAAGCATCATTTTTATCTGGGAGAGTTGATACTTAGGTTTGGATTTTCCCAGGAGAGAGCAGAGTACTAAGAATGGGAAAATAGGACTGGTGAGTTTTGAAGGGAAAGAAAAGAAAACAAAAGATGTTGAGCATAAAATTGTCCCTCATAGTCAAGGTAGGGCTTAGGGAGCTGGAGACCCCAGGTGGGCCACAGGACACAAGGTGTGAAAGCAGTAAAACTAGAAAGGAGGTACAGAAAAAAGAACAGAGTAACATTCTATCTCCGTAGAAACATGTATTGTGATACATTTGTAAGTTTGACTCCCACCTATGTGGTTTAATATGTAGGACCTCTGAAAGTCCTCTTGACCAAAAATATCCCTTTCCAATTTCCTCCACAGTTGCCTGAAATTCTCATTATATTCTTTTTTGAGGGGTAAAGGCAAGAATTACTCTGCCCTTGTCTTCAAGTCAGCCTGTAAGCATCTTGGCAACGGGGATTTTACCCTATTTGTCCGAACCCCCTCCAGTGCCAAATAGGTGTGTATGTATACAGGTGGCTTTTGCATGTGAGGATACGGGGGCATCTTCATTTCTAGCTGGTGAGACCTCAGTTCACACTAGTGTTTTCGAGTGGCACCAAGGAGAGAAAACAGCCCCAGCAGGCAGTGGGGGAGAGCCCTGAGACACGCTGGCCTGCTCTCACTTTTCTTGCTAGAGGAGGGTTCATCTTGGAAGTGTGCTATTGAGCAGGCACTCTATGAGAATTTTCCATTGCCTTCCTGAAAATGACCTCAGAGGAAAAGCGTGGGCTTTGGAGGCAAAAATTAGGATTAAGATTCTAGAATCGATTCTGAGAATTGATTCCCAGCTGTAGCGTTTTGCACAAGTGACCTCTCAGCTTCAGTTCCTGGTCTGTAAAATGGGGTAGACCGAACAGTAACTACCCTGGCCACTTGGAACCCCATTTCCTCTCTCGCTGCCTACTGATTATGTCGGGTCAAGTCCACCTCTCTCACTGCGCTTCCCCTCCCCACCAGTCCCACCTGCCTGTTGATGTGGATTAGGGATTCGCACAGTAAAGGCTGATGCTAGAGCCGGAAAATCATCTATTTCTTTAAATAAAAGCAAAATCCTTGCTGCATTCATTCCGATTTTTCTTTCAAATAATGTGAAGGTAAACATCAACTCAGCCCAGGGACAAATTCCAAATTAATGTGGCCTGATTTAAAATCTTATTCTGGGTCATTAGACTGCATTTGTGAACCTAGTTGCCTATACCTTTGTGATCCACTGTATGCCTTTGAGTACAATTTTCAAGGTTACAATTTGCAGAATTACAGTGGGGCAGAAATATTTCATTGCTGTGTCTCCTTAGATTTTCTGATTATACAGGCGCTAGATTTTCTGGGTTGTAGAATGAGGAGTGAAGCAAAGTGGTGTTTCGTTTTGTTTGGTTTTTTTTTCTCGTTCTCTAATCTTGCCATGTTGAATATTATTGCTTTTTGCAGTGCTCTTGCTTTTGGTATTTTAAACTATCTTAACATTTCAATTGATGTTGTACACTGAACAGATGTCTTGAATTATTTGAGCATGATGTTCAGAGAAACCTACAAGGAATTAGTTTTAAAAATCATTATTTTTTGCCTTTCCAAAGCTTGGTACAGTGTTTTCTCCACTTTTTTTTTTTTCCCTTCCACAGTAATGTTCTTGATTTCATCTTTTGAGGTCGATATGGTGCCTCATATCTATATTAAATTCACAGGAGCAAGGCCCTGAGTACATCTGTCAAATGTCCAATTTAGCGATAACCAAGTTAATGAGTAACATTTGTTATTAATTATATCAATAAAAACATCAGACTCAGAACTCTGATTTGAATCTAATAGAGTAGGAGGTTTGAGGGATGAATATTCACAAGCCATTAATGGACTGCTCTTTAGAAAAAAATACTGAAAATCATTTTAATCGCCTCTTTGTATCCTAACCAGACTTCGGCCAAATCAAACCATCTCTGGCTAGAATAAATGTCATCGGTTCCTCAAAATGAAACCTAATGAACTTCTCTCTGCAGAAAGTCAAGCAATACACTGTCATGAAAGAAAACTTCCTCATTTAATGCATCAGTTATTAAAAAGGTGTTCTATTTCCTTGTTTGCGTTCTGTCTTTTATTATTACTGCATATTAATGTGACTGTCTTGCCAACATGCAAATGATATCCTATTTGAACAGGGCTTGGATGAGAATGATGAGAAAGGGCCAGTGAGACCTATCTGCTACATTATTATGCCGAAGCAATGGAAAAGCACTGAGCTACCAGAATCTTCATCTTTCTTATGTTTATATGATTCTTAGAAACAAGTAAAAATTAAAATATGATAGGGTATTTTCTCCTTTTGTAAAAAGAAGATATTCAAAGAATCTTACAGAATCTAAGATTTTGATATCTCCTTTGCAGTGCAAGAGTCAGGCAGCCCCAGATTTTTTAAGGAATGTAAAAGAGAAAGAAAGGGAGTGGGGAGAGAAAACAGCACAGGGGGTTGGAGAGATTGGAAAAAAGACCAGAGAACTAAACCTTTCTTTGTCATAACAAGGAACGAAGTAATGTTCATTGAAATCATCTTGCCAAATGCTGCTAGACACTTTGCATGTTTTATGGTATTTAATCCTTTGAGAGAGGTGTTATCTTCAATTTAGAGTTAAAGACACAAAAGTTTATAGTGTTCCAAACAACTTATCTGAGACCACAAGCTACCAGTGGTGAAACTCCTATCTTATTGACTTTGAAGCCCATGATCTTTTCATTGTGTTGTATTTGCCCAAAGTGTGTGGTATCTAATTTTTGGTAATGAAAACTCATTCCAGTCTTTCTAAAATGAAATTTAAGTATATCATTACTTTCTCACCTAATTGAAAAGTTGATTAGGTTTCAAACATAATGGAGATGGTGATTGCAGTTCCTTGGTAGATAGGCGTGTGTTTGGTGTGTTTTTATGTGTGCATTTATTTCTTTGATGAAGTATGTCTTGGTGTCCTATATAAAATGGCTGTGTGTCATCTAGAAGCTGCAGACATTCGTCATCTGAGCTGGTTGAAATGATTGTCTTCTCTCCCTGTTCCTTCTATTTTGGTGCATGGATAGTAGGTTCCCCTCTAAGGATAAAAGAAACTATAGGTGAAAAGGAGTGTTATAAAAGCTGATATCTTAAACAAAGCTTCTACTGTCCAAGGCAGAAAGTCTCCAGTGAGATGACCTGAGCCCAGCTTAGAGGATAATGCTGTGGTCCAAAGGTCCTAAGACAAGGAGATGTCCCACATGGTTTGTTGGGTGACACGTGTGTTGTGAGAGTTGGCTATGTTTTTTTTTTCTTTCCTTTTTTTAAAAATTGAGCTATAACACACATACCATAATATTTGCCTTTTTAAAGTATGCAGTTGGGTACTTATCATGTATTCCAAAGTTGTGCAACCACCATCACTATTAAATTCCAGAACGTTTTCATCACCCCAAGAAGAAACCCCATTACTCATTAGCAGTTACTCACTCCTCATTCCCTCATCCCTTCAGTCCTTTATCACCAGAATTCTACTTTCTGCCTCTACAGATTTGCCTATTCAGCTCCATTTCATATGTAATGACAAGGCCACACACTTGATAATAACTTCCTGTTACTTGATGATACTTCCTGTTACTTGATGATACTTCCTGTTACTTGATGATACTTCCTGTTAGCTGTGGTCCCATATGGGGCTCTGAGCAGTGCAGTCGGTTGTGTCTCGGGATGTTCAGTGAGGGATACAGTCAGGTGTAGCCAGCCTCAGGTCCCGCAAAGACTGCATTTCCCCTTGGGGTTGGTAAGCTTTGTCTGGCCTTCCTGAGTTGTAGACATTAGATAGAAACATATTAGGAACTCAATTACATTTGAGTCTTAACTAGAAATGTCCAGCCTCCAGTATTCTCCTGAGTAAGCAAATACTATTCATTAGGCCCATTACTTCAATGTGGTTTTTCTCTTTGTTCTTGAGTCTCTGCTCTCTAAACATTCATTTGTGTGCATATCTCTGAAAGGCCTTTGCATCCCTAGACATCAGTTGCCCAAGCCAGAAACTTCAGAATTGTCTTAGATCTTCTTCCTTCATATTTTCATTCTGCCTTCTCCTCCACACCAATAACTCATTACAAGATTCTACAGATTTTAACCACCCACCACAATCTCTTCCCCATTCTGTTCTTCATCTCTAGATTCCCTGCCTCTATTGCAGCCTCATCAACCTAGAGTAATTGTGATGACTGGACAGCAATCACTTCTCTTCTGGTCTCCCTGCCACCCATCTTGCCCATATCATTATCCTTTACAACACTCCCAAGTGGCCTTCTAATCAAAATATGTTTATGTCTCACCCCTCATACTAAAATTCTTGAAAATTTCTCCACAGTTTCCAAGGTGAAGTTTGAAGTTCACTAGTCCCTCCACAGTCTGCTCTTGGGTTCACTTTGCAGAATTTCTCACTGTACCCTTCCCTGGACCCACACCGAATGGCTTGTCTGCCCCTGAACGTGTCATTCACCTCAGGTTCACTGTTCCTGCACAAACCACTGCACTGTCTAGAACATTATTTTTTATGTTATTCTAGTATTAGTCCTTGTGTTCTACCCTCCCTTGTTTGGAATGTAGCCCTTTGTAGTAGGAGACTAATTTGTTCATCTCTATACCAAGTGGTCTGTTCATTACTTTGCTAAAGCACTTCACACAATTTCCTCACTTTTCCCTAATATCAGTGAAATTCTCTGTGTCTTCAATATATTGTAAATGTATTGAAAATACAGATTTATAATCCATCGTAGTTAGTATAATTCCTAAGTATATTGTTAATAGTTGTTTATTGGAAAAAGAGAGAGAGAGAGAGAAGAAAGAAGGAAGGAAGGAAGGAAGGAAGGAAGGAAGGAAGGAAGGAAGGAAGGAAAGAAAGAAAGAAAGAAAGAAAGAAAGAAAGAAAGAAAGAAAGAAAGAAAGAAAGAAAGAAAGAAAGAAAGAAAGAAAACACAGAACCCAAATGCTGCTTTTCTCCCTGTGCAGCATGGACTCATAATAGGTCAGCACTTTTCCCTTAAAGTCTACCCACTCCAGAAAGCATAAGTGAATAAAATAAGTTTTATACTGTTGTTTGGAAGATTTTTGGAGGACAGGAAGGAAAGATTTTGTAACACAAAACACTTGATAAACTTGATAAAAGTCCCTGTTTGACCTTTTTGTTTCCCCGCTCTGTTCCAAGAAGACATAGCAATCCTTAATGTGCATGCAACATCAAAACACATGAGGTAAATGCTGACAGAACAGCAAGGACAACTAAACCAACCCACTATTATAGGTGAATTCACAACACCATCAATCAACTGGATATAATGGATACCCTCAGAGTACTTCATTCAGCAACAGGGAAATGCACATTTTTCTTACGCTCACATGGAACATTCACCAAGATAGACCACATCCTGGGCCATAAAACACACCTTAAAACATTTTTTAAAAATAGAAATCATACAATGTCTGCTCTCAGATTATAATGGAATTCAACTAGAAATCAGTAATGGAATGATGGCAGGATATTCCCCAATTACTTGGTAATTAAACAATACACTTTCCAGTAACACATGGGTCAAAGAAGAATGCTCAAGAGAAATTTAAAAAAATATTTTGAGCTAGATTAAAATGAACACACAAATTATCAGAATTTGGGAATGCAGAGAAAACAGTGCTTAGAGGGAAACTTATAGTGTTGAATGCATATTGCATCTATCAATAGGAGGCAGAACTCATGAAAGATTCAAGACTTAGAGGCACCCATTACTACACACAACTGGGCTGAGACATGAGGCTGAAAACAAAATGAATTGGTTAAAACCTATTTGAGAGGCAATTAGACCTAATGATCCTTTCCTCCTTCCCCTGTAGCCCAACCTTACCGAAAAACTGGAATTTACTTTGTGGAGAATAAATCTCAAACGCACCAGGGATAACAGAAGACAGGGAGAGTTACTGCAATAAAATAATGATAATGTGGCAATAAAGACTATTTGGATATTTGAACTGCCACCCCAGTGTTCCTTGCTGTGAGAGCATTCAGTCAGGCACCCGCTTTCTCATTGCCTGGATAAATATTACAGAATTCTGCTCTGGAGAAACTGAAGCGTTACAAAGAAATGACCTGTGAATACTGTCCTGATAGAAAAGCATATTCGCTTTAGATGATTCAGATGAAGAGAGGTTAATGAAGGAACTACTTACAGCCTGTAAGTGAACAAATGAGGGATGATGAGTCACCTAGCAACTGGGACAGTGGGAAGCCATTATATCCTCGGAGCTGAAGGACAATGGAGGGAAGTGGAGGCCTGCGAGAAGTACAACAGAGGACTAAAACCCTCAGAACAGAAACTGAAGTGTGGAGGGCTACAGATCCTGCTAGAGACCCTGTGCTGAAGCAAGGAAATAACCAGGGAAAAGACTCTGACCTTTGGCCCATTCTGCTCATCAATAGCCTCACCAATAATGCCACTCCCAGTGCAGTTGTTTAGGGACTTAAGATGTGTGGTTGTCAGGGACCGCCTCCTGGGACACTGACTAGGACAGAGAAGAATGGAAAAAAGACAGGACGACAGGTAGTGCATGAATAATATCTTGCAAAGATGCTGGCATTTGGAGGCCTTTAATGAAACCTGTGTGCACCGTTCTGACTCTGGAAGTCTGCTCGTTTGTACTTGCAAGTAGCTCTGCAGTGCCATGTTCTCAAATATGGATGAACAACCAAGGTTACCCCAGTTGGAAAAGGTCTCCAACTTAAAAGACAGTTGAAAGACTAACCAATCAATCACAAACAAAGAGTTCCGGAGGACAAAAAGGAAAAAAATCATGGGACTTTTAACGTACTATATTTAAGTCTATACCCTATCAGGAAAAAAAAAAAAAAAAAAGAAAGAAAAAGATAATATTATATACATAAAGCAAAAGCAGAATACTCTAAAAAAAAAAAAAAAGCAATGGAAACATCGAGAGATGAAGAATATAAATAAATCAATGAAAGGATTATACTCAAGAATTTTTTTTTTTGAGAAAGTAAAACATAACATAAAGGGAAGGAAATTTAAAGGAGAGAAAATTAGATGATAAATCCATGAGGTCCAACATCTGACTCATAAAAGTTCCCAAAAAACAAATCAGAGAAAAGCGGAGGGTAGAAAATTTTCAAAGAATTAATGCAGTGACATCTGCATTGCTGGAGGACATATGGTTTCAGAGTGATGGTCCCGAAAGTCCAGTGCAGTGAATACAATTTTGAATCACCAGTAATAACAGGAATTTACTAAAAGCTTTTAGAGATAAAATGCATTGACATTCAAGAAATGAAGGACAAAGTTTCATTAGACTTCTCAACAGCAACACTGCAAGTCAGAAGATGGTGGGCAGGGGAGTATCTTCAAAATTAGGAGGGAAAAATGACTTTTAACTTAGAATTCAATAGCCATCCCAGTGATTTGTGAAGAGACTAGAAAATCACATTTTCAAACCTTTGAAGCCTCAAAAATTTATTTTTTGTGCCATGTCTTGGGTATTAATGAAGAGTGCAGGTTACTAAATCAATGTATTCTACTACATTAGTGTTTCCAGGTAAGCGGAGAGAGGAAAAGGGAAGTCCTAGGTTGACAGCTGTGCATCAGGCCTGGAGAACAACCAGTCTGCATTGAAAGAGAAGAGAGAGTTTCAGGATGGATGTGTCTGGGGAAAAATAAAGAATCTAATTATCTGATGTGCTCAGTGCTTAGTGGTGGTGATTACATGGCCTTAGCATTTCCCTCATCTAACTCTTGACTGAACTGTAGTCAGGCTTCTTCTGGACCCATGGGCCCCTGACCTCCCTCTTCTTAGAGCATTTAATTTGGAAAACTTGCCATTGCAAATTCCTTCTCTGCCCCTTTGAGATGTAAATTTTCTCCTAGCCTCCTGCCAGTCTTACTACCCAGGAATGTCTTTCTTAAGGACCTGGAGGCATCCCTTTATAATATAATCATTATGGAAGATGGAGCCTGGTATCTGCTGAAGTTTAGGGAGCCTGACTTTGACAACTGCCCATTAGCAAACAAGATGGCCTAATCAATGCTCCACCTCTCAGGGAATGTCCTCTCAGACTTCCCCACTAGCTCACCCCAGTGCTTACAAATCACACCACTTTTTATTGCAAAGGAGTTGAATTTAACCTATCTGTCCTTGTACGGTAGTTTGAATTAAGTCTTCCTTCCCTGGTTAACCCGTCCAGGGCAATTTTTCTTTGACGCTTCAGAAAATAGCTTTCTCAAGCATTTAGTCATTCTAAGGGATAGTCTGGGGAAGAATTCATATTAGTGACATAGAAAACTGAAGAAAGAAGAAACAAGCGATAGTGAAATGCAACATGTTCTTGCTCTACCTTTCTCTACCCCTGAGCTCCCAGAGGCCTCTCTCTCACCTGAATCACAGAGTGTATTTGTGTACACTTATTTCTTGTATGTATTTTGTTCCTCCTGGAATGCTGAGCCCTCATTTTCCATAATAGGAAGTCTATAGGTTTAATGCCTGCCTTCCAGTTTTCTCCATCCCCAATTTAATATAGTGTGTAAACATGCTAGCTTCTTTAATTTGAAGAACTTTGTTAGGACAATGTTCTCACCTTTACACAACCCTTCATGACTTATAGTATGCCCTCCCATACGTCATCTTATTTGATTTTTATAACAACCTTGTAAGGTGAGGTTTGGTGCTAAGTTCAAAGAATATATATTGATACCTTAGATCTTTTTATTCCCTCTAAGCCTTCATCCTAAAGCGAGTCACCAGGAATGCACAGCTGATAGACAGTTGTGCAAATTAAATGAGATAATGCATATAAATGCTTTGTATAATAGTCTAGTAAACATTCAATAAGTCTCTGAAATTATTATTATTATCTCCTAACAGAAGACTATAAAGTTTAGACCCAACAAGAAGAAAAGTTACTGTATTATAAAACAGGGGCTTGAATGTATATCTTTTGATTCCCAAAATAATTCGTAGCCACTGTCTCACGCTATCCACTAAAACATGCTCTAAATGTATGTTTTCTAGCCACGGTCTTCATTAGGGTCCACTAGCTCACTATTGTTGGTTAGATGTTTAGAACATGGATAGTATGTTTTGAAAGTGGGTATGGTCCGGAGTGTGATAGGGACGAAGACATTGGACCCTGGGCAGCAGGGTGAAGGGGAGAGGAGAGACCTCCCCAGGGAGCCTTGAAGAGCTGAGAGGTAGGGGAGGGGACACGGGGTTAAGATGGGAGTCACTGAAATGAGGACAAACACAGCCATAAGGAATGTGTGATGCGATGTTCCTGCTCTGACAAACTTCTCATGCCTGTCATCCATGTCTGGTGTCCCCCTGCCATCTGCCATTCTCAACACTATTGGAATCACCAGACAGAATAATATTCTTGAAAGGAAGGACCACTGGAACAGGGAGGGGTTATCTTTTTAACCTGGTGTGCAAAGCATGCATTTAATTCATCCGTAGGGGAAAAGGGGAAGTGGAGTTCTGTGAGTTCTAGAAACAGAAGAGCCTGTGATTGAGCAGATGAGAGTGGATATTTTTCAGAGAATAGCCCAGACCTG
Organism: Rhinolophus sinicus; assembly: GCF_057876585.1. Lineage (NCBI taxonomy): Eukaryota > Metazoa > Chordata > Mammalia > Chiroptera > Rhinolophidae > Rhinolophus > Rhinolophus sinicus. Next base: position 21,051,491 of record NC_142508.1, read on the forward strand.
GGATCTGAGCTACGAGCATCTCTATGGCAGCTCTGCCTGTGACCTGCTGTTGTTTTCACTTTTTGATGTCTTTGTTCGAACCATATGGTGTAGAAACAGTGCATATTTGTAAATAAATAGACTATGATTCTAGAGTCCTTCTGTGTGTGTGACTTGTTTATATCTCAGATTTATCACTCTCTTGGAAGAGAGGATGGACTTGAATTTAGAAAACTCTGGATCCTCAGAGAATCTGTAAAATAATTTTTCACTGTGTTTGTTGCGTTCATGACATGGGCGCTAAACCCCAGCATGACAGAATCCAGCATGAGTGAGAACTAGTCTTGGAATTTGTGATGTTTGCTTTTAAAAGTTGAAGGGATTTCTAAAGTGAATGTAACCCCTCGTATCCTTTTAAAATTCCTCCTTTGAGAAGATTTTCAGTGATCTTGAATTTAATTGTATGTTTTTGAGTACTTAAGACATCTTGGCTTGGGATAGTTTTTGAAGACATTGAAGTAGACAAGCTTACGGTTAGTGCAAGACAGAGTTCTGGGCAGGGGGCCGGGCTGGGTTAGGCCTTCTGCCTTCTCAGACAACACAAATTCTTGGCAAAGCCTTCCTCTCTCCTTTCCTCCCTCCCTTTTTTCCTCCCTCTCTTCCTTCCTTCCGTCCTTCCTCCCTTTCTGACTCCCTCCATCCCCTCTTTCTTCCCTCCCCTCCCCTTCCCTTTCGTTTCCTTCCTCCCTTCCTCTCTTTCTTCTTTCTTTCTTTCTTTTTGTTTTTAATAACTGCTGAGTGATTCAAGTTGACTTTGGCCCTGATGACCTTGTGGTAGATTTTCCAGTATGTTAGAGCTGGAAGGAACCATAGGAATGAGTCATTTAGTCCAATTTTCTCCTATTTTACATATGAGAAAACCAAGAGCCAAGGAAGCATAGCCACTTGTTCAGTGTTATACCATTTGTAGAAATATCAGGTCTTCGTATACCTACTAAAATATTTTGTCCACTAGGTACATTATCCAAAAACATCTTCATGACCCACCCTTACAAGTACAAAGAATGGCTGGGGTCTCTCCAGGTGCCCCACCACCAGGGGCCTGCCCAGCCCTGAGATGCCACCTCCCACCCCTGGGCTCATTGACGTAGGAAAGTTATTCTTGTGTTGTTTACATCCCCTCCTCCACTCACCCACCAAAGCCTTCCCATTCTGTGAGTTACTTCCCAGCTGCCAACTGACTAATCTGATAAAATAATAATCAGTCTGCTAACAGGAGAGGATGAAAGGCCCAATAGGAAAATATTTCCTGTATGTTACAACTTGGCAGGAATTTCTGAGCTGGCTGCTATTCTCCACACATGCTATTTGGAGGGTTGCCACATTAAGCACGACCCTGAGAAAACTCTGCTTTCCTTTTGTAAACTCTAGGCTTTACCCAAAGAGCTCAGGTTTCCTCGCTTTGGTCTAGATCCTAGTTTGGGCACTGCCCCTACATTTCCTTTCTGAGGCGACTTTGGTCCTGCCATACTTGAGTGAATGAATCCTGTCTCTGAGAATGCAGGACTCACGCGTAGTCACTTTCCACATCTCCGTGCTACCTCTGAAGATTCCCACTGTGGTTATCCTTTCCCCTCAGGGGAGGCTTTTGTTCTGATATATTCATTCAACTCTAAACAGATCTCAGTATGTTCAAGGGTTTGCTGGATCAGATTCAAAGGTGAGTAGCTCTCAGATCCTTCCTGAGAGAGTTCAAGAGTTCACAGCGAAATATGGAAAATGACAGCCTCATGCATGACCAAGTTTATAGCGCCTTAGGAAAACATTCCCTTATGTGACTTTATGAGACACCAGTATCGCCCGATGGGTAGGAACGTGGATTCCGGGGCAAGAGAATCCTGGGTTCAAATCCCAGCTGAGTCCATTACTAATTATGTGACTTTGGGGAAATTACTTAAACTCTCCAGTGCCTCAGTTTCCCCACCTATAAAATGGGGAATAAAAATAGTGCACATTTCAGGTTTGTAAAACTTAGATAACTAAATGCATATAAAGTTATAACAAGAATTACGTATTCAAGATTATAATACCATATATATAATTTCATATTTAAAGACGAATGTATGATGGTCATTTCATTTGATTCTCACGTTGTGTCAGGACAACAAACATAAATTGAGAAACTACTAAGTTCTGTGCTGGAGTCCGGTGATGCTAAGGTTAATAAGAGAGGTCTGTGGTGTTAAGGGGTTTAGGGTTCTACTGAGGAAAATAACACACTTTTCTGTCTTTCTTAATTGATTTTAACTCTGTGAATCCTCACCAACTCTCTGTGCCTCATAGACAAGGAGAATGAAGTCAAATCTATAATGGAACCTTATTTCCGTGACCCACACATCCCATGTGAACAAAGGGGCCTCGTTTCTGTTTATACAACTTCACCTCTGAATAATTCCTATACACGTTTCTCCCTCTGCAGTAATTCTCCGAGGTCGGCAGTTTACAAAATTGATCTCTCTAAGTCCTAATGTTTAACTAGTATGTCTAGAAGCACATTTTCATTGAAAGAGATAATTAACTTGATTTCATTTTCACATGTCTGTCCTGTAACCAGTTGAATTTCGGGAGTAAAAATGATTGCTGTTTTCCTTCCAAAGGGCAAGCTATTAGGCACTCAGCTATGCTTATTCCTCAGCAGCATTTTCCTTACTATCGGAAGTACCACCCTGATGGCTAAAGAAAAGTGTCTCCTTTTTGCTTGCCTCTTGGATTAAGTAGAACATGAGTTAGCAAAGACTTTTTAGCAGAACATGCTACTCAGGTAACAGTCTGGCCTTCCCTAAACTTTGCAGAGAGAGAGAGAGAGAGAGAGAGAGAGAGAGAGAGAGAGAGAGAGAGGGAGGGAGGGAGGGAGGGAGGGAGGGAGGGAGGGAGGGAGGGAGGGAGGGAGGGAGGGAGGGAGGGAGGAAGAGAGAGAGAGAGAGAGAGAGAGAGAGAGAGAGAGAGAGAGAGAGAGAGACAGCACAAAGGAAAAAGGAGTGTAGATTTCAATCTTATGATGGAAGAATCTCAAACCCAGAGCCATTTACTAGTAAGAGTTATGGGAGTGAAATGAAAATATTGTACAAGTCTGTTAGCAAATATTTCCCTATATAATGGATTATGTTCTATCAAAATAAAATCATGTCCTTCAAATTAGTCTGATATATCATCAAGTCATGGGGAACAAATAACATGGATTTGATGTTTGAGGATGTGAGCGGCTCAGTAGGACAAAACTTTGTCAAATGACATAACTTTAATTAGAGACTGAGTGTTCTCATCCCTACAACGGAGCAATAGCTGTCGTAGGGTCATGCATATATTTATAACAAATAGACTCAGACACACAGTAAGCATTCAAAAATAGTATTAATATTATGACCTTATTGTCTTATATTACAATGGGCTCTTACTCTAATTGTGTGTTTTTTTTGTTTGTTTTGTTTTTGTGTTTGTTTTTTTAATGTAAAAGGGACTCATAATGTATGGGCTAGAAATCTCTTTTCACAATCCATGGTGAAATATTTCTCAGAAGCCACAAAAGGACAAAGATAATCCTTCATCTCAAAATTTTAAAATTATGTCATTGTTAGTCAAACATTTGTCAATTGGTTTGGATAAAAACCTCAACATACACTCAAGCAATAAGGGCAGGAATCCAAGCCCACTTGTAGAAAGAATATCAGTCATGGTTCTCCTGCTAAATGACCACGAACTTTGAATACACGCTATGTCAGCAGTCTGGAAAGGGGGAGGGGAAGTCCATGATTCTTGTCATTGTGACGTAGAGGGGCGATTAAGGAGGTCAGACTAGTGACAGAGGAAACAATGAGAGGGAGAAGACTGAGGATAGCCAAGCAAACCTTCTAATCTCATAATAAGGAAGATATTTTTAGGGAAGTATGATGGAGACAGTGTGAGAAAAAGGGAAAGTACAAAAAGACTAATCAGAGCTGCAAGAAAAGGCAGAATGCTAATTATCTGTGTTCGAGGATATTTTTTCATGGAATGCTGGGAACTCATTCACATTAGTTGTCCTATGGTAGCTTCATGTGGGTAGAAATTTAAGTATTATTTTATATGAACCACAGTATAGTATGAGGCAGATTTCTTTGATGATTTATTCCCAACTTTGCTGACATAGCTTGGCATGTGAGAAACCACTCTCTCGGCAGCCATACATTTTCTAAAAGTTTCATTTCATTTTAGGGGGAAAACTGACTGTCCATTCCAATAGCAACGAGAAAGAATGAATCCCATTTTGAGCACATACTTCTTGGTATGAGCTTATAAATATAATTTTTATTAGCCTGTTTCTCTTCTTCTTGTGAATTAATTTTGAGTTGATGCTTTAAGATATTCAGAGTAGGCACAGATCTGCAAAAAAAAAAAAGTATTATGTATCAGATAGTTTCTTTTCGTGAACTCATCCATATTTGCAATGTCACGGCTAACGTCCATCCATGTTTAGCAAATCGGTACATTGTGGCTGTACTGACAATTCTGTTCTTAAACTGGTGGTTTATAGGGATGTTAGCTCTGTCCTTAGGTTCCTGGCAGCCCAGGGCAAACTTTTATTTCTAAGCATCTGCTCACCACTTAATTCATAATTATTATTCTGGATACAGCCAGAGCTGGTAGCAATAGTTCTAAATCGCCGCTTTGGACAAGCATATAAATGATGAAACCTCATTTATGACTGATGTCTCTGCTGAAAGCATGATTTCTGGTGTTGTTTACATCTTTCATCTGTGATTGATAAGTCACGCGCCAGTATAATTTTGCTGCAATAACTAAGATAATGAATTTTTTCTATTGTATTTCCTTTTTCTTTGTTTCCTTTTCAATTCGGGGCACACTTCAGTCTGGACCCCGGGAGGCTATTTTTCTCTTTTCTTCTTGTCAATGGCATGAGTAGTTGCTCAAAATACACTGCCTATTATTGGAATTATGCTGCATTTTATTAGGGCTTAAAATACTGCATTAAATGGGGTCTTTTCCATAAGTAGTTATTTACTTTTTCATGACATTTCCAAGTTTAAAACTTCAATCTGTTTATTTCTTTGGATGGCACTAGAAGCTCAGTGCTCAGATGTGTCCTGGTTTTATCTGTGGATTAGGCAGCTCTTTGCACTTGAAAAGTCTGCAGGGTTTGGGTAACGAACACCAAACATAAAGATGCCGACTGACGGCCTGAAGTGAGGCCTGGTGACCAATTCCACCACAGACATGGAAGGGAAAGCCACGCTTACAAAGTGGGCCTCGTGCTGATCGCTTTGGGCAAGGCCACGCTCTCTATCGATGCTTCCACAGTCAGGACATTTGCAGACGGGATCCAGTTTGAGGCCAGCCTCTCCCAACACCGTGCAACCTCGAGAGCATAGGGAGGTGGAGTGATGCAAGTACAAGCTAAGGGAATACCATGCTTTTCTCCAGTTGGCTCCCTCACTTATGTAACCCCTCTTTCTCGTTATGATTTTGGTTCTGAAAATCATTCTCCTCTCCCTTCTGTATAAGAAACGCATACAGGTATTGTTGGAATGCTTGTAACCTGGACACAGGACTGCCAGTTCCCAAAAGCACTGTCCTCTTGCCAGAGCTTGGAGGTAGGGAGTGGGTAAGAATAGATATTCAGTGCCAGAACAAAGTGTTATTTGGCCCTCGGGGTCCTTTGAGCACAGGACATATACTTACATACTTCCACTAATGCCAAGGTTTAAACTCTCTCCGTCCAATAATTTGTAGTTTTCCTTCTATTTAGTGAAAAGAACTTTAGATATGTCTTTCTTACTTAAAGCTTATTCCCACCCCTCCTTTTTCCCCCCACTGGGTTTTAAGTGAAAAAACCAACCACTTTGCTATTTTGGTAGTTTTGTGTTGGGAGCAAGTACACAGTACTCTGATTTCAGCTCTGTTTTGAGGTATTTTTTTCAAAAGAAGCATTTTTAAAAGAACAAATTTACCCACTGGAGTAAATGATTACCAGCCAGGCAAAAGAGCAGGAAATTGCTCATATTTAATCTCAGAACATTCAAAGTTCTAGTGTACCTCTGAAGTATAGCTTTTAGAACCTTTAATAGTAGCCTTTTCTACTCAAATACATGGAGCCTAAAAAGAAGCAATACTATATAAGCACATGCATTTCTATTGCTAGGATTTAGACAGTAATGCACTTTGAAAAATCATGTTAGGAGTCTATATGTAGATGCTATCTATGGATAAGTATTCAAATTCTTGAGGTATGCTCATTAAAAATTCTTATTTTACAATAGTTACATGAATAGGTACCTTCCATACATACACTAATTCTCTCTCTCTTTCTCTCTTTCATACACACACTCAAAATACTAAATATTGTTTCTTATTTCTTTGCTAGTAAAACATAAGTAAGTAATACTTTGCTCATAAGTGGGAACATTTTAATCTTTTACTTCTTAGTGTGCTCCTTGGGAATAAATAAGTCTTCAGAGCTAAGAAGAGAAAGGAACTGGAAGCATGTTAACATTCTCAAATACAAAAGTATGAAAAGGTGCAAGGAACCTGCAGTGTAGGTCAGAGGAAGTTATTATTTGACGAGCATTAGAAATAGGAAGCCAGCTAACAGACTTGGCACCCGAAAAACTATGCCGTCCAGGCGTACATATGGCTTTATGTTATTGACCATATCTCCTGGCCATGTATTCCCAGGCTTCCTGCTTCAAATGCCACAGCCCTTCTCTGCCAGTCTTTTTATAGTCCTTCCTTACCCTCTGAAAAGTAGCTACTTTGCTCTATCATCTCCTCAGAACTCTTCAGCATATAATTTGCCAATTTCTCTGGGTTAACAACAAAACAAATGTCTAATCATCAAATTCGTACAGGATACTAAGTGTATAAAATTTACCCCAACGCCTGGGCCTTCTTCCAAGTATCATGTTTAATGGTGACAGCGTTCCCATGAGTTCTTCCAATAGAGCGTATTTCCGTACAGATTAAAAGGGAAAAACTTTGGGAGCTTGTTTGCGGGAAGATATCTAAAATCAGGTATGGCTTTGAAATATTCCTTGAATCACATACGAGAAAATCAGATGGCTTTATAGTCCTCCACCAAGTTTTTTTCTGGATTAGACTGGGTATAAAAAGTCAGGATTCTCAGGCAGGTTAATGGAGCCACAAATTAATAGGAGATTTTTTTCCATTCCTTCAAATTGATCCTTAATTTCTTATTTGATGTTCTCACACAGAAATATTTTTTTCTTCCTTCTCGCTGAGAACATAGTGACCTCAAGGAATCACCTGTTCAACTTGACTTCTAAGAATAACTACACACACATCCACACCCAAATGAAGGCAATTTGCGGACTAATAAGAGATACGCTTTAAAATTTCAAGATGTCAATAAAAACTTAGTTTCATTTTCAACTTGACTGGAAGAAAGACAGTTGAGAAAGTTGAAAATGTGTATAAATTTTATGTAGCTTCTTTCATGAGTTGGACTTTGAAAACAAAACAAAAAAAACGTGTAAATAAATCATTAAAATTTTCCTTATTGATCATTATGTCTTCAAACATTTGGAATCTGACAGTATTAGAAATGATGTGCTTGGTTCATGCTTTTAAACTAATTCAATGAGGACATTGACATTATAGCTTTTCTATTGAAGAACATTAATTCCTTTCATTAAATGCATTAATGGATACTTGCAGTCATTTCTGAATGACTACAAACATTCCTTTTTTGATTCTACAGTGACTGTTCTTATTAAGTGACCCTTTATTGAGCTCTAAATATGGTGATGTGCGTGACTGGGGAAGGATATGTCCTCTTTAGTTTCTGTGACTTCAGAATCGTTATTCTGCTCTGCTTCTCAGTACGGCTTGCACAAAGAACGTGAAAGCAATGCAGGTGCGCTGCAGGAAGCAATCACCTGGACTCTGCTAGCCTTCCTCTGGGCAGATGAAGGTGGCATTTGCATTTCTTCTTGATGCCCCCTCGTTGTTAACAAGTGCAAAATGTTTATAAATAAAACCCTCAGGTTATTTCACTTTCAGACGGTTGCTATCTGCTGTTTCTTTTAAGAACAGCCCAACAGAGAGACAAATACAGATACGTTTTAGTTTGTTTAGATTCTATTTATGATTACTTCCTTTTCGTTTTTACTTGTTGTAGATTTCTGTTTCATTAAGATCGTGTAGTAGATGCTGTAGCATGCTGCCGGGGTTCCCCTTCCAGGAAATGTCCTTAGCCAGTGAAAGCCACCTGCTCACGGCTATGCCCTTTCCCTGAGCTCAGCCTGCATCAAATGAGTGGTTGATGTATCCGGGTAGGGGCATAAAGAGCTGACCCCCTGGCCTCAAGGCAGGGCAAGTCGCAGGGCATCATCCCCGTTCAGAGCACCCACATGAGAAGGGGAGCGTTTGTTGTGACTTCATTTAGCTTAAGTCCTCCCTGCACAATCCTTCCCCTTACACTCCCTTACACACTTTCCTAATAAACTTCTGCATGCACATGTCTATTTCATGGGCAACTGGCTTAAAACAATACCCTCATATACACGGTAACATGCAAGTTTGAAAATCATGGTCATCTTTTGACACTGACACCATTTTCTGAAAGAGAAAGTTTAGGGTATGGGGTGGAGTGAATGAGATTTACAAGCAACAGCCATAAAAGTCTTTTCTCACGTTCTCGTGGGAGGGAAGAATTAGAGCTGCAGATTCTTCCAAGTCTTATACAAACTCTCCCATGAAGTAACTGATCTACTGCAAACAACAGAATATTGTTGAAAGAGTGCTGCACAGGAAGAAGACACTTACTGTTCCTTCCTCTACACAGTGTGCGACCTGGGACAAGTTGGCTCCTTCATCAAAGACTGGACTGTTCTCTAAGGTCCCTTCCAATTCCATGGGTTTATGATTTTTTCCAAGCTTGTGAAAGAACAACAGCTTATACTTAGGTGTTCAAAATTATCAGGACAATACTTCTTTCTTTTTTCTTTTAAAGTTTAGTATCTACCATTTTTTTAAAGATTTTTATTGAAATATGGCTAACGTGCAATATTATATTAGTTTCAGGTGTACACCATAGTTAGTCAACATTTATATACTTAAAGAAATGTCACTATGATGAGTCCAGCAACCACCTGACATTGTACTGTGCAATCACAATGTTAGTGACTACATTCCCCCTGCTGTGCATTACATCCCCAGGGCTTACTCGTTTTATACCTGGAAATTTGAACCTCTTATTCCCCTTCACCTTTTTTTCCCTTTTAAAATTTTTCAATTACACTTGACATTCAGTATTATTTTACGTTAATTTCAGGCGTACAACATAGTGGTTATATAGTGGTTAGTGGTTAGACATTTATGTGATTTAAGCAGTGATCTCCCTGACTAGTCTAGTCCCCACCTGGCACCATATATTGTTGTTACCTTATTATTGACTGTTTTCCCTAGATTACTTTGCATTCCCATGACTATTTTGTAACTACCAGTACATACTTCTTAGTGCCTTCACCTTTCTCACCCTGCCCCTCATCTCCCCTCCCATCTATCACCCCAATAAATCTAGTATCCATCTGATACCATACATAGTTATTACAATATTACTGCCTATATTCCTTATGCTATAACCTACATCCCCATGACTACTTTGTAACAACCAATTTGTACTTCTTAATCCCTTCCCCTTTTTCACACACCCTCAAGCCCCCTCCCATCTGGCAACCATCAATATGTTCTCTGTATCAGTGAGTTTGTTTCTGTTTTGTTTGTTTATTTATTTTCCTCTTTAGATTCCACATACAAGTGAAATCAGATTGCATCTCTCTTTCATTGTCTGACATACTCCACTCAGCATAATACCCTCCAGGTCCATTCATGCCACTGCAGGAGGCAAGAAACCATTCCCTTTCCTGGCCGAGCAATATTCCATTGTATATATGTACCACCTCCTATTTATCCATTTATCCATTGACAGAGACCCAGGCTGCCTGCACAACTTGGCCATTGCAAATAATACTGCAATGAACATATGGATGTACACGTCCCCTCAAAGTAGCGTTTTGGGTTTCTTCACATAAATATCCAGAAGTTGGATTACTAGGTCTTTCTTTGTCTATTGTCAGAGACTTTGTTTTGACTAAAGTCTATTTTGTCTGGTATAAGTATTGCTACCCCAGATTTTTTTTTGTTTGTTTCCATTTTCATGAAATATCTTTTTCCCATCCCTTTACTTTCAGTCTGTGTGTGTCTTTCAATCTGAAGTGAGTCTCTTGTAGGCAGCATTGTAAGACTCTTGTTTTCTTATCCATTCAGCCACCCTATCTTTTGATTGGAATATTTAATCTATTTACAATGAAAGTAATTGTTAATATGTAGTTATTGCCATTTTATTATTCATACTTTTTATCTTTTTTTTTTTCCTCTCAGAGAAATCCCTCTAAGATTTTCTGTAGTACTGGTTTGGTGCTGAGGAACTCCTTTAGCTTTTTGTGTCTTGGAAGCTCTTTATCTGTCCTTCAATCCTAAATGATAGCTTTGCTGGATACAGTACTCTTGGTTGTAGGTCCTGGCTTTTCATCACTTTGAATATTTCTTATAACTCGTGTTTTGAACTCTGCATCTTGTAGATTGATTGTCTCCATTTTGTTTAGTTCTTTTTCTGAAGCTTTGCTCTTTTATTTGGGACATGTTTCTTTGTCTTCTCATTTCGGCTGCCTTCCTGTGTTTATTTCTATATATTAGGTAGGGCTGCTATGTCTCCTGGTCTTAGTAGAGTGGCCTTACATGGTGGGTGTCCTATGGGGCCCAGTGGCACAGTCTCCCTGGTCACCAGAGCCGGGTGCTCCAGCTGTGTCCCTTGTGTAGGTTGTGTGCACCCTCCTGTTGTAGTTGAGCCTTGGTTGCTGTTTGCACATCAGTAGGAGGGATTGACTCTTGGGCTGATTGGTTGTGAGAACCGGCTTTGACTACAGTGGAGAATCTGTGATGCAGGGGCTGACCCTGTGGAGCAGGGTTTGCTTTAGCAGGGCTCTGGAGCCTGTCAAGTGTGCCTTTTGGGTGTGTCATCCTTTAAGGCAGCCGGGTAATGCTCCAGCTCAGTCTGAAGCTGGTCCCACTGCAGGCCAAGTACAGCCACAGCCTGTGACCTACGTGGATCCACCTGGCATTAGCCCCAAAGCAATCTGCAGATAGAAACCACCTGTGCTGGGGGTGCCTGGGAGAGGCCAATCCACAAACTGAGGCCAGCTGCTGCTAGTGCTGGGCTTACGGCTGCTGAGCCAGAAGTACAGGGCATGTTGTAGCCAGATGCTGCTTGTTTGGGTTTTGTGAATCTTTGAGAAATTTTAGAAAAGTCCAGAGCTTGAGCCAATACAGGCTGTTTGTAGGGAAAAGCCACTGGAATTGGCTTGGGTGGGCCCAGAAGTTGGGTGGGTTGGGGTCTCAGGGAATCATCGTATTAGCCAGGTTGATGGAGACCCAGATATGGCAGCCATCTGTGTCTGCACGCCAAGAGCGGGGGAGGGCTCAGCAAAGAAACAATGGTTTCCGCCAGCTCCTCCATCCAGGAGAAAGCTGCCCCTCTAGCCCTCACTCTGCAGCCAGACAACTCAGCTGCTCCCCATATGTCCCTGGTGCCCTTCTAGTTGCTGCCCCATATGTCCCTGGTGCCCTTCTAGTTGCTGCCCCATATGTCCCTGGTGACTCTTCTAGTTCAGAGTCAGTGAATTCATCAGCGAGTAAGTCCATGTGTGGACCCTTTAAGAGCAAAATCTTGGATTCCCTCATCTCACTCAGTCACAATTTCCTCTGGTTTTCACAGCCAGAAATTATGGGGACTTCTCTCCCAGGCACTGAAACTCTGGGCTGAGGAGCCTGGTGTGGGGCTGGGACATCTTGCTTCACCAGGGTGGGGGACCTCTGCAGTTGAGTTATCCTTAGTTTTAATGGTCACACACGGGTGTGGGACCAGCCAGTTCCCCATCTCTGCCCCTCCTACAAGTCTCAAGGTGGCTTCTTCTGAATGTCTATAGTTGTAGGGCTTTGGTTCAGCTAGATTTCAGGTGATTCTCAATGATGGTTGTCCTGCAGTTTAGTTGTAATTTTGATGTGGTTGTGAGAGGAGGTAAGCACAGCAGTTACCTGCTCTGTCATCTTGACTGGAAAATTTCAATACTTATTTTTTTATAGGTTGCTTGAAAGAGAATTCCAGAGGCCACACAATAGGGATGAACGAAAGATTTGAAAAACAGGAGAATAATTCACTATAGCTGAGAAAGTGTTAAAGCAGTCTTCATATTTTTAAAGGATTGGTTCTCAGAGGGAGAACAGTGTAGTAAGACCATGAGGAGGGGTCTGAGAAAATGTTATGTAATGAGTAGAAAGGCAGCTCCCACAGGTTTAAAAAAACAATGTAAAAATATGAAAGCTTATTCTTTCTTTCCTTTTCCATGGTTACTCCTTTGGTATGACATGTTAATTGCAAATGCCCACCAAGACTTTTGCTTCCAGCTAGGGCACTGGGTTTTAGTAGTGAACTATCCTTGTGAGAAAAACTGAAAAATTTAAAGGCTGTATTAAAATACACACACACACACACACACACACACACACACACACACACACACACCACACCACACATCACATATTATCTGTTTGAAGACATCGGAGAGACTCCAAGGCAGTATGGATTTGAGGGCCAGATCACTGAAGAGAAAGGAAGAAAAGTAAATGAGTACAACATTCATTGCTACTTTTCCTTCCAGGCATTTGCCAATTTTAGGGTTGAGAAGCTTGAAATCTGACCAGAGCTTGGGAGATAAAAATGGAATTTAGAGATCATAACCTAGTTAACAATTTAGGATTTCAGTTGTAACTCCTAAATAGTTACTCTTTTATAATAATGACAAAGCAGAAATGTAGATCAGCCTACATTCAGACTAAACTCAGCTTCAAATTAGCTCAATTTCAACTTCAGACTGGATAAAGGTGAATTTTCCTCATCCTAACTGCCTAAATGTCTCTAGAATTTTTCATATCCTATGTCCAGCATTCACTTACAAACTTACCAGGTTATAGGAAACAAGAACAAATGGCTAATGTTAAAAAAAAAAAATACTAGCAAATGTTTTTAGCAGTTTCAGATATTCAGATATTTCAAGTTCACCTTGTGTCAACCTGTTAGTATCCTACTTCCCTCCGTTTCTCTAGGACTTCTGATGTTGTGAGTTAATTTCACATAATAATTCCTGCTAATGATGAAGAGGACTTTTTTTTTACCTCCTTCAACTACTTGATACACTTTAATAGTGCTTTTAAGCAAATAACTAGTTAGTTGTATAGCCCAAAAGGGATGGTGGTAATTTCAAGCTAAGTAGGAGAGAAGAACGTTGGTGAAATGGCAATATATGAGCGCAATATTTTGGGGACAGGAAGGGCACTTTGGGGATCCTCTTATGGCTTTATGTAGGCAACTGTTCAGCCTGATGAAATGGATGGTTAATTGTTAGCAAGCATAATTAATCACTAGCCCATATGATTTTGTTTCTATCTGATCTGCATACTATAGCTGCTTTGTACTTTGAGACCCTCTTCTGTAGTTCATGTAGTTCTGTTGTTTTAAAACACTGATGTACTGTGATGTACTTTCAATGAAATGACTGTAAATTTATGGAATCTGCCACAGCCAATATCAAATCCAAAAGGGCTTGATTGCTGACATGAGTGACAGAAAATGACTACTTTCTATTCACTGTGCTCACGTGAAGATAGGCTTTGTTTAAGGAATCTGGGAATCAGAAAAGTTGCAGTGCACTGGTCTCTTGGTTTTGTGTTTTAGAACAAGGAAATATGACATAAAGTAATATTTCTAGGCCCAGGAAAGGAAGACAAGGAAACCTTTATTATGATTATGATCATTATTTTTTGGTAAGTTATAGTGTTGAAACATAACAAAATAAGAGACAAAACAAGAAATTCATTTGGAGGATTTAATAGTTGGGCCCCACAGAGCTATTGTTCTGTCAGTGTTGACATTGCAAATTCCCATCTTTGGGCATTTATAACATCCAGTTAGACCCGAAACAAAATACACTAGACTTTAGCCAGCAAGCAATTTCAGAAAAAATTGAATAATATACCTTCAATCATTTTTAACTCTAGGCCTTGCAAATTGCTCTATCACCAACCTACCATCAATGTGTCCAACCTCATTTGACCTGGGATTGAAGTGGATTTCTTTCAGTTATATTTTTAGGATATATAACTGACAAAATATTCTTTAAAGGTACTTTAATTTGGATAACTGTAGACATTAAGCTTTATTACTATTTTGAGGGGGTATTATCCTTAAAATAGATTTACTACTGTGTATTGCTTAAATTAAGCAGTTTTAAGAAATACTTTGAAGTCCTGAACGTCATTTGTGTAATGCTCAGCATTTTAACGATAGGAAGTTAATGTCCTAAATTCAGATCTGAGTAGCCAATCGTAACTAAGGGTGATGGTTTCAATGCCAGCACAAGGTAGATGCTTGAATAGTGTTTACTGGATCAATCAACCCCGCCTCCATCTGGCATTTCTACATGAATGTTGTAGCATTTTATTGATTTTGTCTGAGAGACTGAATAGAAAAAGGTGGGCAAGAGTCAATAGAATGGATATTGAAGAGAGAGTAAAAGAAAGAAACGTAACCAGAAAGATAGAGTGGGAGATCATAAGACATGAGAAGACACAGGTAACCCAGAAGCCGACTCATATGAAGATTTACAATTTATTCAATGGACATTGTGCTGCCACAAGTATAATCAAGACCACGCATTTAACTGTTAACCATTCATTTATTTAACAAATAATCACTGAACACCTAATATGAGCCAGGAACTTTTCTAAGTGCTAAGGATATGGCCATGAACCAAACAAATAAAAATTCCTGCCCATCAACACAAGTGTGCATTGGGGGATGAATAGATAAGCAAAATGGTATATACATGCACTGGAATATCATTCAGCCTGAAAAAGGAAGGAAAGTCTGACACATGGTACAATATGGATGAACCATGAGAACATTATGCTATGGGAAATAAACCAGTCACAAAAGGACAAATACTGTACGATTCCACAGACTTGGTGGCTTAAACAGCAGAAATTTATTTCCTCACAGTTCTGGAGGGTAGAAATGCAAGACCAAGGTGTGTGCAGTGCTGGTTTCATTCTGAGACCTCTCCTTGGTTTGTAGATATCTGTCTTTTCCCTTTCTCTTCAAAATGTCTTCCCTCAGTGCTTGTCTGTGTCCTAATCTCCTCTTCTTATAAGGACACGAGTCAGATTGGATTAGTGCCCACCCACAGAAGCTCATTGTACCTTAGTTACCTCTTTCAAGGCGCTATCTCCAAACACTGTCACATTCTGAGGTACTAAGGGTATCACTCGGTTAATGAATTTTGGGAGGTGGAGGAGTATACAATTCAGCTCATAATATCAACCTTATCCGTGAAATAATTTTCTTCTGTTAAAAGATAAACGGAGGCATATTAAAATTGTTAAGAGTTTATTTGAGCAAAAACTGATTCAAATTGGGTCGTTCCAAACTAGAAGAGTGTAGGAGCACGCCACGACAGGAACTAGGGGCAAGATTTGTACAGAGAAGATGTGGAAGCAAAGCTAGGAAATTATTTGACTGGCTATTGCTTAGATGGTTGTGTTATTTGGAAAAGCTTAGTTGGCTGTTTGTGACTGGTTGTTGTTCTCCTCCTTGAGGCATTTACAGGAATTGAGCCTGGCTTTGGTTTCGGTTTGCGTAAGTCGGCTACCAAAGCATTGGAACCACCTCAGTTTAATGGCTTCCTTGTTTGATTACTTTAACACCTGGTAGGCAAGATGATTGCATATCCTGGTTTGTCCAGCACTGCCTGTTTTGTGCCTGGCATTGACATAAATATTAATGCTCCCCTCTCTCAAAAGTGGCCTTGTTTGGATAACCACTTTGTGGTCACATATTCACAAGAAAGCCATGAATATTTATAAAAGTCTTTTTAGCCATTCTTCAGCGAATCTAAACAGATTATATTCTACTATTTAACAAATTTAATAATTATTGGCGACAGGAGGAATGCATGCTGCAAAGCATCAGACTAGTAAAACTCAATTCTATTTGGCAAACATTTATTGAAATAGTGTCAACCACACCCAGCTTCTGTGCAAGATGCTGAAGACGGAGTAAAGAAGAAAATAATTCTACCCCTTACCCTCATGGAATTTCTAGAACAGCTCATAAAAGACAGCTTTGAGGAACACAATTATACCAAGAGAATGTGAGAGAAGATGACATACAAGAAGACAGATGAATAGAAATAATAGAAGTTGCTGGAAATAGAGTAAATAAAACAATCAATCATCAAGGGTATTGTTGGGGAGGAACGCAACTTAAAAATAAAATGAGACCAAAAATTGAAAGTGCGCATTGTGACATGAAAAAATAGCAAACAGACACTAATTGCCATGTAAAATTACTAAGTTTTAAGAGGGAAGAAAGAATAATCTAAGTCACTAGGTTTTTAACAAGGGTTAAATTTTAGACAAAATTGTGTATGTATGAAAGCAGATGCATTTTTCTGGTGAAGAGATAAGGAAACAAAAATACCATTTTTCTCAAAGAGATCTCAAACTCCAAAATGTGTAAAACCATTATCGTAGTAGAGGGTGTTTTTCACAGTTTTTAAAGTTTCTTTTTAAAAAGAAAATTCTCAAATTAGAAATCTGTTAAGGACTTAGGTATGTCCTGGGGGAAAAAATACCTGTCTTATATATAACCATAGTTTTCTAATTTTTTCTATTCTCCATGGTCACAGTTTGTTTTAAAATCCAGCCGCCATTATGGTAGACTGTAGGGAATCTAGTCCCATTTCCCACAGTGTTTGTAAGACATGGGGATACATGTTGGAGCAAATCACTTCTCCTCTCTTGCTACAGACCCTTATTAGGGCTTCTTGGATGTATCTGCCCATCTCTGTACCACTCTGTGCAGCTACTAGTCAGGTCAACCTCACAACAAGATGGCCCCCTGTCATCCTCCAGATCTCAGCAAATACTGGGCTCTAATAGGTAACGACCACACTGAATCTGAAGGAATTTTAACAAAACAAAGCCACTCTAAATTGGATATCAGGAATCCCTGATCCCAAGGGCTATCATCTCTGCTCTTTCACAGAGTTCCTAACCCCATCCCCTAGCTGCTGAGGCCCATGCTGCCCGAGAGCAGTTTCCTTTCTTTCATATCACTTCTCTCTCATGTCCCTCATCTAGTTCCTGATCCCTCTATCCTCTACATCCTCCAGCTCAATGTCATATCTTTGCGAAGATGCTACTAAGCCTACAATTTTTTTTTTTTTGGTATTTCTTGTTATTTATTAGAGCAATTCAGTTAGTCTAAATCCCCACTCTCCTTCCAGAAGAGGCCTTGCTTTGGAGTGTTTTCCTGAACTAAACGGTAGTCTCTGTCTTGCCCTGTAACGTAAAAACAGCTGCCGTTTTTTCATAAAGTGCCAATTTTTTTCTTTCTGCAGAAATTTAAGTAAACAAAAATAAAAATAGTGAGCTGAGAGAGCAGAGAATGAGGAACAAGAAGAAATTATAAAACTAGGAAAAGGGAGGAATGTAGTTGATTAATTAATTGTTAGACCAAAAGCTGGACTCAATTCAACTCTCTCCTCCACCCCACTAAAATGTATCTTCATATTAGACTAAGGGAGAAGGGATCAGAGGAAGCAAGGTGGGAAAGCCCAAAATGGAAACTGATTCTTCTTTCACAAAAGGGATCAACATTGTTTACGAGGCAAAACCAATGATTAACTTGGAAATAGTTGTGGTGGGTAAGTCCATTTAATTTTTTAAATACGTTTTCAGAAGTAGCATAATAAGAGTTCTAACGTTACAAAACTAACACATAAAAAGTCTAGATAACAAATGTAATCACAGACAAAAACACCCCCCACTCACACACACACACCAAAAGTGTTACTTTAAAATAAAGCAAATACAGAATGATAGATGATAGGACTAGTATAGCAAGTATTTCTGTGAATGATGCCGCCTAAGTCACTCGCCAGAAATAGTGTATTGTATATAAATGAAGAGTAAAATACAGTGATCTGTATTACTATGACATAACACTAAAGCGAAACATTAAAAATAAAAGGTTTAATAGGGAAAATAAGAAAAAAATGAATGTAAATTTTAAGTGGAATTTAAAGCAAATATGGCAGTAATAGCTAATATTTGTACAGTACTGATTTTATGTTCATATTTTAAGTGCATCTCTTACATACTTAATACTCACGGAAACCCTATGAAGTAAATACTGTTATTATTTACATTTTTCAGGTAATGACACTGAAGCACTGAATGTCTGGGTAGCTTGATCGCATGTAAATAGTGGGCCTAAGATTTGAACCCAAGTAATACTCAATAGACTATTGATTTTAGCTCATTACTATTTGTGTCTAATTCAGAATAAAACAAGAACATAGAGAAAGTGAATAATCAGTGATTGGAAAGGATTGATATTTATCAAAATTTATAAACAAGGATTATTCATATCTAAGTACAGATTGTTTACATACCAAAATTGCCAATATAACAGAGAACAAAGAAGATCCATATAAATTCAAAATCCAGAAAATTTGAAGAATATATTTTCAGATTACTATTCAATAAAACTAGAGAAAAGTAAATTTAGGTAAAGAAAGCTGATCTGTTTGTAATTTAAAAAAACATGTTCTGTGAAGTAATTGGGCCAAGAAATCAAGAACCATTAAAAGAAGATTAAATCAAGAAAACAGTAATAGATTGTTTCTGAAATGGTAAAAATTTAACCTATGTATAAATTGAAACTCTATAGAATGAGGCTCCTATCAAAGTGAATTGACCAGTTTTAAAAACATTTTTGAGGTGATTAAAAATATAGAAACTAAATTTTGCAAGTATTCAACGTATTATCTTAGGAAAATACATTTTTATTACCTGAAAGAAAAATTTAGGAAAAATTTTATAAGCTTCTGCACAGGTGTTATATAGGTTGAGAGAATTGGTGAATGTGTTTTCTTCTGAAAGCACCTATATGGATATTCTCCTATTCTTTCAAAATTCCTCATTAAAATCTTATTCACAGCTTAGATATTTTGAGGAATCTAGCTAGGAATTCCCCAAATTTCTGTTCCAATACTTAAATGTATTTCTTTTTCTGCTTTACAATTATTTTCCAAATATGTCCAGCTTACATTTTACCATTTGGGGAAAAAAACACACTTAAAGTTTCCATTGAAGTACTAAGAAATAAAAATAGATTATTTAATCATAAAAGCTAAGAGTTTACTAACAAGCAAGTACTTACTTGCTAAGGAAAATTTATAAATTTATGGTGGAGAAACATGGCAGACACCACCACCTCAATCAAATAATCAAAGTTAACATAACCAGAAATGGGACAAAGCAAAACCATGTGTCTGCTGATATGATGCACTAACAATGCCATATTAATTCTGTGTCACTGCTTCTAAAGGTGATACCTGAATCTAATCATGAGAAACCATCAGACAAACCCAAGTTGAAGGATATTTTTATAAGATAACTGGCCTGTCCTGTTAAAAAATGGCAAACTCATGAAAAATGATTAAAGGGTCAGGAATGGTTCCAGCTTGAAGGAGACAAAGGGCACTTAGCAGACATTGTGGGATAAATGGCAAAGTTTGAATAAGATACAAGATTAGATAATGGTCTTATATCCATGTTATTTTTCTGATGTCAATAACTGTAAAGGAGAAAATTATGTAAGAGAAATGTTATTGTGGAAAAGAATGTCCTCAAACAATCCTCACTACAGGAAGTTTAAAGGTATACTTCAGACGAAAAGAGAGTGATCTCAGAGGAATGACCTGACATGAAAAAGAAATGAGGAGCAAAGAATTTGCTAAACAAACTAGAACACAACAAGAACAATGCTATGTTGTGGGACAGAAGGAAAACCACAAAGAACTGAAATGATCAAAAACATCAAATAGGACAGACGTGTTTGGAATTCTACGACCTTTGCATTGTTTGGGAGGTTGATAAGTATATTGATTTCAGACTTGAGAAGTTAAATGTTCTTGATAGAAAGTTCAAGATAACTACTAAAAGAATAGGAATGTGGTATATAATTCTCCAAATGTATAATGAGAAGATATGGAATAAAAAACATAATAAAAAACTCAGCTATATCTTATTGATAAGAGGCACATCTAAAACATAATGATCCAGAAATTCTGAAAAGCAAAGAGTAGAAAAAGATATTTCTAACTGAACAAAAGCTAGTATACTTAGTATCATACAAGGGAAATTTAAAAGTCAAACGATGGCAAAAGATATTCCTAAAAGGTGAAAATTGATGTACTTACATTAGCATCACACAAAGAAAACTTTAAGGTAAAAAAGCATCATTAAAGATAAACAAGGTCACAATATAATTTTTAAAACTATTAATTCACCATATTTTAAACTTAGATGTATTGAAAAACAAAACTTCAAAATCTATCAAGGAAGAATTGATAGCTCTACAAAAGAAATAGACAACTCCGAAACATAATGGGATGTTTTATCATATTTCTTAGTAATTGAATCAAGCTTAAAAAAAATTCATGTATTTGTTAAAAACGTAGACTAATGGTCCTGTGCTTGAATGTCATTATGGTTACATGCTTTCACAAAAGCTAATTGTAAGAGACTCTTCAAAAATACAGTCTGGACTGATGTTAAAAAGTAAACAGGGGCGGCCGGTTAGCTCAGTTGGTTAGAATGCGGTGCTCTTAACAAGGTTGCCGGTTCGATCCCCACATGGGCCAGTGTGAGCTGTGCCCTCCACAACTAGATTGAAACAACTACTTGACTTGGAGCTGATGGGTCTTGGAAAAACATACTTAAAAAAGAAAAGTAACTAGAAATGATTTACAAGACAGTGTAATTTCAGACATAATTCTGTTGTAATTATAGTTGTTGCAAAATGGAGTTTAGCATCATGTATAATTTTATCAGCATCCATAGAGGCTAAATATCACAGATAGAATGTGCATTGTGACCACAGAAGTTTTTGGTACTTCATAAATAGTTTTATATTTCAGTTATGATTGTTAGTTGCTAGAGCCAAAGTTAGTCTTAACCAGGAGGGTTTTTATGTACATTGAATGAACGAGTTTCTTACATCTCTCCAGACCTGTTCATTTGCAGGTAGAAGTAGAAAGTGTAACCAGGTTCTTCATGCCATATGTTCACGTGTGCTACCGTCTTTGCTAGACACATGCTGTCTAGTTTCTTTAATGTGAAAGGGGTGACTAGCATGAAGACCACGTAGAGGAGGAAGTTCCTTGGGGAGATCACACCCTCCAGCATTTTCCGTTTCATCTCCTTACCCAGCGTCACAAGGTCCTCAGTACAGAGTGTTGCAACTCTATTTCATTGGGTTTCCAGCCAGCCTCCGGCTCGCCTCACTACCTAGCACTCGGGCAATTTTAACTTCTCCAGACCTCAATTACTTCCCATGTAGAATGGAAATCGTAATATCGAATTGATTGCATTGTTGTGAATATGAAATGAGGTATCATTCAGAAAGCCTTTCCCAGAGATATTAACCATTCTTCTCCCTGCCCCAACTCCTTCCACTCCTAATACCCTTAGGACTAATTTTTGACTCATTACCCTTGTAAGCAAGAGATCCGATAAGAGGACTAAGACCTGCGGTTTCTGTCCAATGTCAAGATTTGTGCCGATGTTCACCTGGTCTCAGGCATCTACTCTTCTCTCCCTCAGTGTCCCTGCTCTGGGTCATAGTCTCGGTGACTTAGATGCAAGCCTACCAGCCAGGCAATCCATATTGTGCTTCTCTTTTTACAGCAATGCTGTTGCTGTTGCATTGTTTTGTGTTCACCCAACACCAACCAGATCATTATTATTGTCATCATCGCAACTGTTGACAATAATCAAACAATCTCTCAGGCTTTCCTGGATGACGTTATCTCTCCTTAGGCTATTTGGCTATTTCTGATCTATGTTCTCAGCCTGATCTAAAACAGATCCCTGAGCTGTCTCTTCGTTGGTAATATATTCCCTAACTCATTTGATTTCACTCATTTTTCCCCTCCAGATTTTAAACGATGAACAAGTTCTGTACAGGCTCTTCTCAGAAGTGATTTAGTTTAGATTCAGTAGCAGTCTTGCAGGATCATGGAGAGACTGCTAAGTTTAATGCCACAATCATCTCAGCTCCTACAGCGTATTCATTTCGTTGTCAGCTGGTGGGAACAGGCGATTGCTGTGGTATAAGGCTGATTTCTCTTCAGTAATGAAGCAAGGCACTGGGACATTTTCATTTCTGAATTCCAAGTGGGTACATATTGTCATTTCAGATGCTATTCCAAGAGCTATCATTTGCTGGAGTGCATCTGGTACCACATTTATTTACAGCATTCTAATTTTTCTTTAAAACTTAGGGAATAGGAGGAGAAACTAAGGTTATTGATTTTGGATATGTACAGCTCAGCTCGTAAAATAGAGCCAAGTTATATTCTGCTCAGGAATATATGCTCAGTGTCTCATCGTTTCTGATACTAAAGACAGCATTAGAAAGAATAATTGAAAATAGGTAATGGATAATCAGCCAGAGGGTTTATTTGATGGCAGAGAGATGTCTGAGTCACAGGGAGAGAAAATCAAGTTGTAAGAGAGGTGAAGTGCTTCCATGCAGTAATAATGGGAAGAAATTGTGCAACTTTTTACTTTGATACTGAAACATCTCTTATCCTGCTCTAAATGAGATGGTGAGGAGGATTTTCTTGTTTACAAAAGAAAGGAAGGAAAAGAAAATGGAAGATTTGTGTATGATTATGACTGTCCTGCCCTGAGAAAAAGCCTAAAGCAAAGGAAGATTGTAACACAGTACTGCAAAATGAATTTGATATAATTAAAGTAGTAATTGAAGATACGAAAGACAAACAGAAATCGGAAGTTCAAAAGCTCAGACTAGAGATTGTCAGCAATAGCTTACGATACACAAAAGTAGAACAACATTTTCAAGAGGCTAAAGGAAGAAAATGTGAGCCAAGGGATTTTATGCTGTCCTTCAGTTTTGACAGCTATAGAAAACCCATTTTAACCATTAAGAATTCAGGGAATATTGTACTCATAGGGTCTTTCTGAAGAATCTGCTGAAGAATAGTCTTCATCTAATCAAGAGATAATTTTAGCAAAAGGACTTCTAGTGAGTATTGTTGCATATATTTAATTGTATAATTAAGAGTAGAATAAAGATAAAAATGAAGGTGGAAGATTAGAATGTAAAGGTTTAATGCTCTGAATAAGTAGAAATACTACAACTGAAAAATGAAAGAGGAAAATATAAAGTTGACAAATGTGCAAAAAGGTATAAGGAAACCCTTAATACACTTATGAAATAAAAATTATATTTGAACAAATGGAAAATTATTCCACATTCTTAGAAAGAAAGAATGAACACCATAAAGATGTTAATTCTATTGAAGATAATATAAGACTCCATCAGTGCTAGGTACATCTAACAGGAAAATTCATCCTTGATAGGAAAGCGAAACAGTTGGGATTTGGGAGTAAACAAAATAAAATAACTCAGAAAATGGGGATTAAAAAGAGGAGATTATTAAATCTCTTGAGTGATGGTCTCTAAATCTCTGGATTATTCTGATGCAGTGAATTCATTATTACTTTTTGAATTTATTGATATTATATTGGGTAGTATTCTCTACATCACACCCAAGGAGGTACATTTAATTAAATCCATTTAATTGACAAATATTTTTAACTATGTATCTGTTTTTGCTTAGCACTGGGCTTTGTGTTAGGCATACAAGTAATTGGCATCCTATTAGGGCTCCTTCCCTTGGGGATACCTTTATCTCAGGGGAGAAACATACATTTAATTAAGCACTCAATTTTATTTAATTATAATAATGAAAAATACCCCAAAGGACAGGAGCCATGTGCAAAGGAAGGCTGTACACAGATGATGTGAAGTGGAGTTAGGTTTGGAGAGGTGCCTTGAATTTCCCAAGATCATACAACTTAGAGATAGCAAGGCAGCAATTTGGATCCAGCTGTAATCTTACTCTGATACACTACATTTGCTGCCTCCAACTACGCAGCTATAATAGTGGCACAAACTGCCATGTGAGCAAAAATCTATGGTGTATTAGTTTTCGACGACAGCTGTAACATATTACCACAAACTTAGGGGCTTAAAACAACACAATGTACGTGTATTATCTTACAGTTCTCTAGGTTAGAAGTCCAACACGTCTCATGGGTTAAACCCCAGGTGCCAGCATGTCTCTGTTCTTCTCTGGAGGCTCCAGGGGAAAATCTATTTCCTTGCTGAATTTTTCATCTTCAAGAGGCCACTCCCATTTGTTGCCTGTGGTCTCCTTTCTCTATCTTCAAAACCAGAGTGATGGGTCCAGTCCTTCTCACATCACATCACTCTGACCTACTCTTCTGCTTTCCTCTTCCACTTTTCAGGGCTCTTGTGATTATACTGAACCCAATGCAGATGATCCAGGATAATTTCTCTATTTCAAAGTCAACTGCTTAGCAAACAGTTTCATCTGCAACCTAATCCCTCCTTGCAGTGTGAGGGAACATACTCACTGGGTCCAGGGATTGGGATGTGGACATCTTAGTGGGGGCATTATTCTACCTACCATGGGGTCGGGGGTAGTTAGTACTTGTGGCTCGAGGGTGCAGGAATCAGACATGACATTTGGTGGAAAGGAGTTTGATAAATAGGGAAATGGAGCAGCATGAGCAAGACATGGAAAGAGGAGTTCAAGTATGATCAGAGAAGAGTAGGGAATTTGGTTGTTTTTTTTCTAGACTATAGCCACTCTGGTGGGGAGGCTGTGGAAGAAACAGCAGATACCAGTTGAACAGGCAGGGTAGGCCAGATGATAGTAGCTTTGACTAACGAGTTACAGAGGTGGGCTTATCCCATGAGCATTGGCAAGGCATTGAAGAAGCTCAGCAAGCCAGCAGCACATAGATGGAAGAATGTTCTCCTCTCTGACCCCCTGGAACATGCAGATACATGCAGCCATGAACCTGGCTGTATGCCAGCCAGATACCAAGAGCACATTAGAAAGTAGGAAGGGGCCCCAGTGAACCAGCACTGGCCACTCGGGGGCTTCCTTGCTTTGACCACGGCCGCTCTTCATTTTATTCATTCATTCATTCATTCATTCATTCATTCATTCATTCATTTATTTATTTTTTATCTTCAGGTAAAGAGGTAAAACATTTTCATACCTCTTGTCATGGATAGCTAAGTAGGTTCCTGCCTTTTCAGTATTTGGACTCCCAGAAGGATGCCTTCACTTTTATGACAGGTTCAGCCCCTTAGGCTTCCCCAATCCTTTAGTAGTGAAAAGCTCTACCTGTAACATCTGGCCCATCTGTATATTTTCTCTTTGGTTATCTTTTATTAATTTGGAACAGATTTACTTAGGAAGGCTAAGGTATACAAAGCCCACAGCAACAACTTTATACAGTACATTGACGTTCTTAAAAAGTCCCAGTATTTTACAAGTGTGCACCATATAAAACTCTTTAAAATAGGTTTTAATACTGAATAAACAGACAAAACAAAGACTCTTAACTTGTCATTATTAAGGTAAACTAGTAAATAAACTGGTGACTAAAAGAAGAAATAAATCCTTTATCCTGTCTTACCTACGGTATTGATAGAGGAGACATTTCTTTATATAAAGGGATTCAAGCTAAAATAATGAAGAAATAATAGAAGAATCACCATTATGAAACTTCTAATAGATCATTGGAACTAGACAACAATCATTAACGACTGAACATCACAAAAGTAGACACTGTTGGCATTTTGTGCCCCCGATGGAAGCATACTACAGCATCTATGAAATATTCTAGGGAAAAAAAATGACCTTGATTCTGCTCAAACTGTTTGATCCAACTACCAATTTAAGAACTCTGGAGTTCAGAAGAATGCGTTAAATGGCACCAGTGGGTACAATGACAATGTCCAGACAACAGGACAAAGTCTGTAGTTTCTTCAACAATTAAGCTGAAAGGAGGAAGAAGAAAGATAGAGGGGAACTGATAAATTAAGAGAGACTGAAGAAATAAACAATCAGCTGCAAGGTGGGTCTTAACTTGGTTCTGATTCAAAGAAACAACTGTAAAACATACATATTTTTAAACATTTATAAACAATTGCAAATGTGAAGCTTCCAAGTTTGTTAATGATATTGAGGGATTGTTATCTTATTTTTTAGATGTTATAATGGTATTATGGTTATGTATATGAAACAGTTCTTACCTTTTAGGCATACATAAGAAATAGTAGTGGATGAAATCATATGACACCTGGGGTTTGCTTACAGTATGGAAGGGAGAGAAGAAACAGAATTGGCCACAGGTTGATGATTATTGAATCAGAATGCTGGGAGCATGGCGATACATCATGCTCTTTGGTTTGAACTTTTTCATAATAAAAATTTTAAGTTATAAATAAAGACGTGTCTATTTTAAGGCCAAATAATATTCCATTGTACATATGTACCACATTTCTTTATCCCTTTACCTGTTGAGGGGCATTTAGGTTGCTTCCACTTCCTAGATGAATAATGCCGCCATGAGTACAGGAGAGCAAGTATCTCAGATCTTGGGGACGTTATGCTAAGTGACATAAGCTTGTCAACGAAGGACAAATGCTTCCTGGTTCCACTTAAGTGAGGAATCTAAAGTAGTCCAACTCATAGAAACAGAAAGTAGAACGGTGATTGCCAGGGGCTGGACGTGGGGAAAATGAGGAGTTACTATTCAACAGATAAAGTTTCAGCTCTTCAAGATGTAAAATTTCTAGACATCTGCTGTACAACGTTGTGCTTATACTTAACAACATGATATTGTGCATTTAAAAACGTAAGAGAATATATCCTCTGGTATCATCTGTGATAAACCTGTAATAAAAACAAAGATGTCACCATTTTGCATATTTTGATGACAAATGAATAAATTATGTGATCACTCTATCAAATATCCTATTCATTATTTTACATTTGTTGTAATCTTTTCAGATATCTTATACAACCTGGTCAGCCAGTCTGTTATCCAAATAATTCTCATTAAAACATTTACCTTGTCACTTTGTAGATAATGATCTTATTCCATGATGACACTACATGTCATAAACTGAGTCCACTGACAGAGACCTAGAGTTTAATTATCAACATGCCTGTCAATAGTCTGTTATCCAGCTGGCAAAATTATGCCATAGTTGACATATCTAAGGGAAGATATATGACCTTTAATCTTAGAACCCATAAAAATACTGACTAGATAAAACTTAGCACCGTGGTCTATGAATCATTTTACCTGTCTTGTAGCCTTGGCTCCCTATCAAACCACATTGTTTTATGGCCGTTCAGATGATTTGTTTTTGGAGCAGGGCTAATGATAATCCCTTTAAAGGAGAATTATGGAAATTTGTTTATTTAAATATGTTTTAACCCTTGACAGGAAGCTTTGACTGATGATTTCAAAGTAGTATTAATTAGTGAACATAATTTCAATCCTAAGAGTATTTGTAAGATATTTGTGATATATGTTATTGACATGCTTCACGGTTAAAATACAGGCTCTGGGAGTTTGTGGTAGGCAATGAGAAAACTAATAAGATCATCTATAAAGATAATATTAAAGCTCTAATATGGATCCTTGCAAAAGTTTCCAATTTAAATTAGTTTCTCCCATCGTTTCTCTTATAACAGCTCATGGAAATAAGTGAGAACAGCAAATTCTGACATAGTTAACAAACAGGCACAAAGACAAACGGAGTGCCTGTTACTTCAGTTACTTACAGACGACCCTATTTTGTCCTCTGACTTCAAACGTTGCATACCACATTACTATTCTAGGACTTGAAGCTAGGGTGGACATCAAGTGTCAAGTTCACAAGGTATTTTACCCCTTTGATATTAGATGATATATGTTGCCATGCTGCGTGAGCTTCGCCATTGCTTTGAGCAAGGAGGTTTAGGCAGTTTCCTTAAAAGACATGCTTAGAATGATTTATTTATACTCTAGCCCCACCTTGGAAATACTAGTATTTGTACTTACGGTGTCATCACAGGAGTATTTGTTTGACCTGTTATCACAGGAGCAAACTTTAAGATTCTTTGGAAGTAGTGGTGATGGACTCGTGCTGCTTTAGTCACATGCTGTCTTGCAGGCACCTCTGCTTATGAGCCCCGGATTTACAGAGGCCTGCCTGGCTGGATACACTGGTACTATCTGTGGCTGCAAAACAGTTGCTCCTTATGTAAAACTACATGGTAAAAGGAGTTCTTGGTACCATGACCTTAGTACTATGGTACGTTAATCAAACACACGAACCTTCGAAATATTAAGTTGGTGCAAAAGTAATTGCGGTTTGAAAGGTTAAATGTAATTGCAAAAACTACAATTACTTTTGCATCAACCTAATATAACCATCATCATACACAGTTGCCTAGTAGACTGAACCCTGAGATGCTTAGGGCCAAGAAATTGTTGGCCATGGCTGATGAACTATTTTAATTATTTTTACTACTGCAGTTCTCTCCTTTTAGTTCACTTCTTGTGGCATTAATAATATAGGGCTGCTTTACTGAACTATGACCAAGAACAATCTTTACTTATAGCCTCCATAATAATGACTGGTTTTATTGCCTTAAATATTATCCATAAGCCAGAGATTTTAATAATTCAGGACTGAAGCTCCTAAATGTAGGGGGAGAAACAACCTGTAGAGTAATTTATAAATCTGTAAGAAAGTGACCATTTTACATTTGGCCTAAGTTCTGTAATGTTCAGTAATTTCTTCATAAAAAAATTCTCTAAGAATATAGGAATATTTATTTTGTAAAATAGAAATAACTTCATTTTTCTCCATTATAAAAGGAATGTATGTATATCCATTGCAAATAATTCATAAAATATGAAAATACATCAAGATGTTGAATAATGTCTAATCAGAGAGTTTTCTATTGAGGAGCAGGTAAGGTGAAGGGTTGTTACTTAAATACTGGAAATATCAGAACTGTGTGTATTTTACCTGGCAGAGGCACCAGGGCAGAGTTTTGAGAAATGTGTCATTTCAGGTATGATACAAACATATAGTAGCACTTTCCCATATGGTTGAGAACAACATTCTGGATTCCATCTTTCAATTTCTAGTCTACTTTTGTATTTTGTTTCCACTTTATTGTTGGGCTGGTTCTTGGTAGTTACATATAAATTAATTGATTGTCGGTTTTATGGTGAGTTCTCCATATCCTTGTTGTTGTAAAAAAGTTGAATAACAGGAAGAGAAAATACAGAGACTGCTTATTTATGTCAGCCGTCAGTGAAAATGAGACAGTGCTGCCGAAGGAGGCCTGGACCTGGCAGTTTACAAGTCCTGGCATTCAAGTTTGATGTGGTTACAGGAAGTTTTGAGGCACAGCGGGTACTCTAGCTTTTACGGTGCAGTGTTTCAGGCTGCATGGTGCCGTAACAACTTACATGCTTTGGAGATTGGCTAAAAACAAAACAAAACAGGCGTACTCAGAACAAATTTTCCTATGGCAGACTACATTTACCAGGGATTTATAATCCAAGTTCTTATCCTGAACAAGAGTATCTTGTCGAATATAATAAGGCATCTCCTTCTGTGTTGTGACCGTAACTCAAAGAATGGTAAATATGTACCTAAATATATTAAAGATTTATTGAGTCAAAGAATGGTGAATTTACCAGTGGAAAAATCAAAGGCTAGAGAAGCGACCTTTTAAGATTACATAGTTAATTACTGACAGAGCTTTGATAGGAACCCATGACTCTTGACACCTAGGGAGTCTCTTAGCTCATAGAATGTATTAACCGTGTCTTTGATTTTCTGTTTTCTGAAGTTTTGACATGGGGGGCCTTTCTGACCCTTGTAGGGGCTGCCCCTCCCAGAATTAGCCAATGCCCTGGAGATAGTAAACAGCCAATCCAGAGCCCACATACACTCTCAGTCACTATCCACGCCCAAATCACCCAGGACCAGGTACCAGACAACTAGGGACAATCCTTATGCCCCAGAGCCCGGTGACATTATTCAAGCTGCCTCGTCTTAAGGCTGGTTACCCTGTCTTGCCTGTTCCTTCCTGGGGAGACCACAATAAAAGCTCATATTTCCCCCCTTTCCTCTGCCTCCTGACTGACCCTGGTGCTTCCCAGTGTGCCCCTCCCCCCACATGATATGGTGAGTCCCCATTTCTTGGGACCTGTGAGTACAACAAACAGTCTTTTCAATGGCAGTGATCGCCTGATCTGTTGGCCTTGCCATACATAATAAAGAGTCTATGTATTAAGACACATGGACCCTTCTTAACTATGATAGACTTGGGTTATGCTACCACCACCAAATAGGCATCATGTGGAACCAGATTACAAATCATTGCCTTTGGTTCTGCTTTATACCAACACTGACTGTATCATCTCCCATCATTGAAGCAGATCTAAGAGAGGTCAGAGCTACACCTCTGTTATAAAATTATGAGTATATTTTAATATGTACATAATATTATATTATGAAATATTTAAAAGGGATGTACATATTTCAGACTTTCTTTCCCTTCAATTGATCATCTTCCTCCTCCAGATTCATATAGATTGGTGGGTGAGAGTCTCCGGTGAACGGCTGCTTCAGCTCAAAGCACACAAGATATGCGGCCTTTAGGCTTTGTTTGGTAATCCTGGGCTACGTATGACAAAGTTCACATAAAAGGCTAGAAAAGAAAGAGGCTCTGAAAATCCATACCATTCACAAATTGTATCTCTATGACCATATGGAGGGTTCACAACCAGGTGGGAGGGCTTTGGGGAAGTCAGAAGGCTTTGGAAAAGCATTTGGGAGTTCTCAGAGTGAGGGAACATTTTCATATCAGAATTTAGAAAAGTCTATCATTTTAAATCGAAGATTTGTAGAAAAATTGCTTTCACCTATTAGGTTGAACTGCAGGAAATTTCTATTTTTGTAGGTGAAAAATGGTTGAATATTGACAATTCCCTACAGTTCTATCCATTAGTAGAGTAAGTAGGGTTTTTCTCTGCCAAGCACTGCTTTTTATCAATGTGAGAACTAGGAAAATAGGGCCCTAATAATCCAAGATAAACTGTTACTCCTATTTTAATTATCCCCCAAATCTATAGATGGACGATTATAGCATAATTCTCACAGGCAAAATCTTATAGGCACAGTGCCTCTTGACTCTATAAATCAATGAGTGAGGAAGCCAGACAGATGAACATTTTAGGACTAAGAACATGAAAGCTCACACTTCTGTTTTTCAGAGTAGAGCTGATTTTCTGCTCTGGTAGTAACACTTAGCCTTGTCATCTCTAATCTGACAATTACCAAGCTTTGTAGTAGCTTCTACTGATGGTCTGATAACGTTATTTTTATATCTTCCTCTAACATTTACAGACAGCGAATTTCATACTGGTGACGAGAAAATACCGACTCTTAAATGATTGCAGAAGTTTCTTCAATATTTTTCTCCCTGGTATTAAATTTCGACGGGGTAGAATTTGCAAAATGAGTAGAGCAGCTGGTAAATAAAGATTAGATTAGGAAAGATCTGTGCCTCCTCAGAGGAAAAGAAATTGATGGAAGTGAAAAAGAATTTCTGTGGTGTTTATCTTGGAACTCACATTAGCAGAGCAAAACCTTCTGGGAATTGTTCTGTGCCGCCACAGCCTCTTCTGTTTGCAGATTCTAGGCTTTGGTGACAAAAGCACGTTGCATTCATATGCATCGATTCTATTTCCTTTCTGCTGGAGGACGGTAGTAAATTCACTTTGGAGCCTGATGTGTATAATCCACATGATTTTAACAGTGAACTATAGCGTAGATGACCCACCTCAGTCAGTTCTTCAGCAAATATAGTCTTGTCTGACTAACCTTTGTGCAGTTGCTTAGTATTGTGTTGTGAATGAATATATACCTTTTTTAGCTTCAGATGTTTCAGAGCAACGACATACAAGGTCTGACAAGTATGTGAACTTGTTGCAACGATGTTGCTAACCTTTTTTGATATCAGAAGGATTATTCTTTATGAA
Organism: Rhinolophus sinicus; assembly: GCF_057876585.1. Taxonomy (NCBI): domain Eukaryota; kingdom Metazoa; phylum Chordata; class Mammalia; order Chiroptera; family Rhinolophidae; genus Rhinolophus; species Rhinolophus sinicus. The sequence goes on from NC_142508.1 coordinate 21,083,702, forward strand.
TTTGTACCAACTGGACAAACAGTTAACCAAGTTTACTATTTGGAAGTGCTGGAAAGGCTGCATGAAAAAGTTAGACGACCTGAACTTTTCACCAACAATTCATGGCTCTTGCATCACGACAATGCACCAGTTCACATGGCACTGTCTGTGAGGGAGTTTTTAGCCAGTAAACAATAAGTGTATTGGAACACCCTCCCTACTCACCTGACTTCTTTCTTTACTCAAACATAAAGGAAATATTGAAAGGAAGACAATTTGATGATATTCAGGATATGAAAGGTAATATGATGACAGCTCTGATGGCCATTCCAGAAAAAGAGTTCCAAAATCACTTTGAAGGGTGGACTAGGCATTGGCGTCAGTGCATAGCTTCCCAAGGGGAGTACTTTGAAGGTGACCCTAGTAATATTCAGCAATGAGATATGTAGCACTTTTTGTAGGATGAGTTTGTGAACTTAATTGTCAGACGTTGTACTTCTAATTGCCTATAAGCTTAAAATCCTCAGAAGTGAGGTATGGAAACACTCTGGTCCTGGCTATAACGGCAGCTCCACAATGATGACCTCTCAGTGATGGAAATGACAGGCTGGTCAGCTGTACCCTAAGAGTTAATCACTGTCTGTGGTCAATGCCTGCAATGAAGTCCGTGGCTTTTCTTGCTCCATCCAGTCAGTTATTAAAATGACCAGTGGTGTCAGCCCGTCCATTGATTTCTATTATCAGTGGTAGTAATGCCTTGAGGGTTCTTATTTTACAGAAAACGCAGCAGTTACTAACAAATGATATGCAGAACCATGTTCAAACTCCTAGCTAATTTAAAAAAATTGAAACTCAAACAAAATTTATAAAGATTTGTGATATTAAAAACTGGATGCATCAGAATGCAGCAAGCGTAATACAAAAAGTGAGAAGGAGGAAACACTCCTGTTTGAGAGGCACAAAAAAGGGAAAAGTAGGAGGTCTAAGGAAAGGCTGGGCTTTGGCAATCACGGAGACTAAATTGTCCAGATCTGTCCCCAAGCAGGCTGGACACTGGCCTCATGCCGTCACTGGGGCATGTCATAACCACTGTTCTTGGGCATTATCTCAGTATCTGTGTTTGTTTCTTGAATTCTCTGGGTTTGTCTAGTCCTCTTTATGCTATTATTTCAACCAAGTGATTATTCAGTATCCTGAACCTTGGTACCCAAAATTAAGGTCTTCTTTCCAACAAAGAGGTACCCCAGGACCTGACATCTGGGGACAAATTAGCGTATGTTGTAAATATGCATACTCTGTAATCTAGTAAAGACTCTTCATTTTAATTCGAGTTGTATGTCTGCTTGAGAAACCTGTGACAGATATTTTTAAATGCAAGATTAAAGTTTTTCTTTTCAATTTTACTGAGCTCCATCGACATATAACATTGTATAACATAAGGTTTACAGCATAATAATCGATATGTGTACATATTGTGAAATGACTACCACAAATAAGTTTAGAGAATATCCGTCAGTTACAGTTTTTGAATTGCCGTGTCATGGTACCTGGTTTTATCACTGTCTTAGCTGGTAGGTTTCCTTTCTTCCTCATTTGATTCTGGCTTGTTCAACTTTTTCTTTCCACTACACTTATACTTTGTTTTTACTTAAGTGATATCATTATCTAAGTGAGGAGGTGTTGTTTGTTTGTTTGTTTGTTTTTCCTGTTCTTCATTCTATATAGAACTTTCATGCTGTTTTCTGATTCCTTTTTTTTTTTTTTTTTCCCTGAGGTAATGGAATGTTTTTTTGTAGCTGTGATTTCACTAGAATAAATCTCCTATTCATGCTCTGTTCCTGGAAGTTGCTTCATCGCCTTCACCTAATGAACACCCTGACTGTAGGCTGTGACACAGAGCTGCAACTAATGTGCGTTACCTTAGCCCCTAGGTTTGGGGCAATGCTGCTTTCCAGGTTTCTGCCTTCTGGATACTTAATGCGTTTGAGTGATTGCTTTTCAGATGCCTCGATGCCGTCTCCCCTTCTTTTGTCAAGTTGAATCTCATTTTGTTCATTTCTGTTCCCGTTTCCAAACTCTAGTGGGAAATTTACACCCTCTTTCTTCCCGTACTAGGTTTGTTTAACTACTTCCAACTTGGAATCATCAGCCAGCATTGTTTTTAAGAAGTTCATTTCCTAATTCAGATTATTCATAAACACAAAGTCTGTTCTCCTCCTCGCCGAACTTCCGTAGAACATTGTTTACACTTCTCTCTTATCACCTCCCAGACAGCCTTGCCTATGATTAGTTGTGTTCATTTTCCCTACAAGATTATACGTGTCTTTAGGGGAGAGAATATGCAGCTTGTATTTTCCACAGGCACGATCATAATGCTTTTCACACAGTAGGCATTTAGTAAATATGTGGGAATTACATTATTGTGAATATTTGTAGTATGCTGTGCAGACAGATGCCTCCTTAGAACGAGGAATAGTGCCATTCAACCTAACACACAGTTTGTGTACTTTTCTTCCCGTTGTCTTTCAGCTGATGGTTCCCACATGTACTTATGCAAATTAATTTGACTTAACACTGTTTTTATAGTTTGAGGTGCTGCATTGTGTCTTTTAAAGTCCAGGCACACAATAAGTGTTCCATTTGTTCTAATCAGATGAATTTCAATGGGGAAATTTTTTTTTCTTTTAAGTTAATTGGGCATTTTCATCCTGGTGTTTAAGATTCTGCTTGCCTTTGTTGCAAGATATTGAAATGTTTTCACTTGGCATTTTGTAATTATTACATAAATGAATATCAGAAGATATACAAGAGCAGTGTTTCACCTTTTCTCTTATTTTGCCAGGAGCCCAGAGTGACTGCGCTAGCCTTGAGGACTCGTGTCACAATTTCCCTCTAGTTTTCTGTGTAACGTATTCTCCTAATTTCAAATATAAAACAATTACACTGCACAAAAATACAAAAAAGCACAAATAAGAAAATAAAAGTTAACTATACTCTATAATTGAGAGATTATCATCATTAATGTTTTAGGAGTATATTCTTCCATTTTTAACAATTTATTTTTGTTTTATAATTTTCTTTTTTCACTTCACTGCACATGAGACATTTTTTAAGACCTTAAATATTCTACAAATCATTTTCAACATTCAGTATTCTTTATATTTTGATATATCATGATTTATTTTGACAGTCTTCTAGTTTGGGATATAAAAGACTGTTTTTTCTTATTTGTATCCTTATAAACCCCAGTATATTACTTTCATAATAAGTTAATTTTCAATGAGTCCCCAAATCCTCCTCCTCTTCTCCAAAGATAAATAGTATTTCTATTTCTACCATTATAGATGAGCTTTTCATAATTTTGCATTTTTTATAAAGGGAAACATACAGTATTGTTCTTTGGTGTTTGGATTCTTCCATCCAATATTATCTTTTGTGAACTAACCCACATTCTTATAAGTAACTACTTTCTATTCCGGTCCTTCGAAATGTCATTTTTGTTCTTCCAGCTTCCATTGTTCCTGCTGAGAGGGCACCTGTAAAACTTCTTGTTGAAATTTTGAAGGTAATCTGCCTTTCTTCCTCTCTGTCTTTGATGTTGAGCAGTTTTGTTATGATATGCCTAGGTCTGGTTTTCTTCAAATTTATCTTGGCTGAGATTTGTAGTGATTCTTGAATCTATGAACTGATATCTTTCATCAGTTTTGGAAACTCTGAGTCATTATCTTTTCAAACATTGCTTCTGCCCACTTCTGTTCTTCCTCCTCTGGGGCTCTTCCTCCTTTTCCCCAACTCCTTCCAGGTGCCCTTCCCCCTCCCTCCTCCAATTCTATTATGCGTACTTAAGTCAGCGTATATACCCTGTGTCTCTTTTTATGTTTCCATCGTTTTTCTCTGTTCTTGATATTGTCTTCTGACCTACCTTCTACTTCACTCATTTGTTCTTCAACTATAAATAATATGGTATTAATCCATTAACTGAGATCTTAATACCAGTTATCATATTTTTAGTGTTAAAATTTTTATTTGGTTCTTTTTCAGTAGTCATTAGTTTTTGTTGAGATTCTCAATCTTGTCTTTTATTTATTTCAACATGTTAGATCTAGATAATTTATCAATATAATCTGAAGATTAGGATGATACTATCTTTTTCAAGAGAGAATTTGTTTGCGTCCAGCTGGCAGCGAGGGTCAGTAGCAATCCTGGATCATCTCAATCCAATGAAGAACTGGGATGATTTTAAGCTCAGTTTCCTGTAATTTTCTATAAAGAGTGGTCTATTTCTGTTTCATTGTTTTGCTTAAAATGTAGTTTCTCACAAACTCAATCTAAAGTCTTAATAGTTTACCAGGACTTCTCTCTCTGGAGGGTCTTATACTCCAGTTTTTATTCCTTTAGTCCAATAAGTATCTCAAAAACTCTGCTCAGCTTCTTAGAGAACTTTCCTGGAAGCTGCGGAAGTTCTGTGCTGTGTAGCCCATTTATTTCCCTAGATTCACCTGTTTCCCACTATATCTTTCCACAGTTAGAGGTATTTTATCAAGTTCAAATAATTGCCCCCCCTTCCTGTTTCTTTAGCCCTAGTGGCACTAGTGGCTTCCTAGTTGTTCCTAGCCCTAGGGACTCCACCATGACTTTCTTACAGTTTTTCCTTAACCATCCCCACAATTTTGTACACGGTCCCATTGTTAAGCATACGTCAGTTACACTTTTGACTGTGCCATCTGTTTCTTGCCACACTGTGATGGAAACATGCCCATGGGGAAAATAGAACCAGAACTGCCGTACTCACTTCTCTGGATTTCCTTCTTCTCCTGGATCTTGGCCCTACAAATTTTTCCTGCCTTATTAAATCTCTAATATCTCAACTTGTTTTATTTTTCAAAAATATATTGCTCATCTTTTCTGTTTTCAGTGGCAGGGTTGTTGTGAATTCTGTACCCCATTATTTCTGAGAATGGAATTCCCCCACACTTGCATTTTAAGGGAACTATTCAAAAAGTTTACAAAATACTCTTTAGTCAGTCATGTGATTGGTTGCATGGCTCCACTTACCTGCAAGGGAGCCTGGGAAATGTAGTCTTTCACCTAGATGGCACTATACTCAGATTAAAATAGAAGTTCTGTTACTGTGGAACTGAGACCATTTATTGGGTGTTTATTGCAAGCCAGGTACTATTTTCAGTTTTGGAGATAAAGCAATGAATAAAACGAATACAGCTTAAAATGTAGTTTATTTGTTTATGTGTTTATTACAGATTACTTTGGTTTTTAATTAAACTTTTCTAGTTTCCTGAAAGTACTTAGTGGCAAATAGAAAATATACTACAAATATATTTTAATTTAATGCATTGCCTTTCACAGCAATTATTATTTCCTAAGTTACCTCCATGTGACAACTACTCATATGACATATGAACAGCACTTGAGATGGTATCTGAATGTGTGATCACTCAATGAGTTAGTTATGGGGAGGAGGTAAGGGAAAATTATAGAATCAGAAAGCTGTAATTAATACTAGACTTGAAAATAACATTGAGCCCTGAGGTATGAGGAGCTGCAGTTAGTTGAAGAGGGATGATCAGGAGACCTGGGTGCAAGTTCCAATATTTGCCGTTTTCAATTGGGCACATTAGTCTCGAGGGGCCTCAATGTGCTCATTTACAAAATGGGAAAATAAACCACTTCTTTCTTTGTCACTGGAGATTGAGTGGATCAAGTAACGTAGCATCTGTGATGACAATTTTTTGAGGTGTAAAAATGCTACTAAATATAATGGTTACTAAGATTTATGCTGAATGTATATCAAAGTATTAATAGATCCATTTTCTCCAAATGTAACTAATATTTTATTAAGAAATTCACCACGCCAAATGGCCCATTTCATTGTTAAATGCCACATGTGAGATCTTTTATTTTTCAGAATGTAAATACAAAGGATGTCTGAGACAAGCATATATTTCTTTTATGGGGTACTTAGTATTTAGAAAATGGTCCATGTTGGTGAATCTGCTCCACCTCTGCCATTTCCATAGCAACACGCTCTGAAGTAACAGAGGAACTTGATGGGAAAATAAAAAATAACTCAGAGATATGGTAATGGGAATTCATAAAGTTACTAGCAAAGTAAAAAAAAAAAAAAGTTTTCATGTAAATAGTCTCTCTTCCACCTCTGAACTTAATGTGAAATTCTTCTATGAAAGTTATCTGTTACCATGGCTCTGAAATTTTAAATACCACCTACTCTTTTTTTCTCTCTATTAAAAAGTTGTTTGTTGCAGAGTGAAACATGTTTAGGAAAACACAACCTAGCAGGCTTATAATTCCTGACTCACTTAAGGGGACAAATAGTGTCTCATCCAGCTCGCATTCTTAGGGCCCAGCCATGGTTCGAAGAGCACAATGGTTGGGAATGGACTCACTACCCTTGAGTCTGGCTCCGAGGTGAGTATGGAGTAGATGGACTGCTAACCAGGTTGTGCTGTATGTCCTTGTCTGTTTCAGTCTTTTCAGTATTTATTGACTTAAAGTAAATAATGATAATAGTAAACATTTATGTAGCAGTTACAACATGCAGGCAATATTCTAGGAGACGTGTGTGTTTTCATTCATTGTGTCTTAACAACACTTAATGAAATAGGTACTATCGTTATCCCCGATTTGCAAGGAACAGAGAGTTTAAGTAACTTGCCTCAAATCGCATAGCTTGTAATGTAAACTGTACTGTTTGTTTCCTCTACCTGATGACAATTTATTTGGTTTGGTACCTAGAGGATCACTGTCTAAGATTTATGGCAGGCCATACTGTAGTATTATGATATCCCATTTCTACCAGGGATGGTGAAACCTTTAACACTTAAGTTGGCACAGAAAAAGGAGAATGAGAAATGTTTTTTCCTGTATAGACACAAGGAGAAAGGGAGATTCAGTATCTTTTGGTTCAGGCCAAATCCCTCGTCTGTACTTTGCTATAGTATTGATAGCTACAATTTATAAAGCACCTTTTATGTGTTTGGCAATATAATGTACATTTTATATATATTTCTCATTTAATTTTCACACTATACTGTTCTGTAGGTGTTTTTTTCTTTTCATTTTAGAGGTGAGGAAATGAAGACAAAAGGATTTTTAGTGAGTGATGGGAGGATGGAATTGGCCAATAAATTTTTTATTTTTTCAATTGAGGCTCAGAAATTTTAAATAAGTTCATAATGGTGGGTGGTCCGGGGTTTAAATCATAGACTGATTTCAAAGTCCAGAAAGTGCTCAAAAGGAATTGATGAAATTTACTTACATAAATGCATGGGTGCTTCTGCAAAATACTTTATCAAAGCAAGTGGGGGGTGGGGTGGAAGTAGTTAAAAATTTATCATGTATCATGCTTGTCTTGACTCTAGTAGATGCTCTGGAATGATAACTTATTTCCTTCCTGTATCAAAATCTCAGAGTTCACACACAAACACACAAAATGGCAAATATGCCCATGTTTTATTTTACTTTTATTCATTCATTCAAAAAATCTTTAACACCAACTCTGACCACACACCATGCCAAGTAATAAAAATACAGAGAAGAGTGAAACATCTTTCTTATCTTCAAATTACTCATAGTTGAGTGGGTGAGATGGGTAAAGAAATAATAAGTGAACACATAGGATAAAACTCATTTGTGGATTTTGGGAGTGGTTCAGGAAGAAATATCAGACAAGGAATAATGTCTGAGAGAGATTTGAAGGATGAAGTAAATTTTTCCAGACAGCCTGGGTGGGGAAGCTGATTTCAACCATGGAAAAAAGAATGAGATTTTAAGGTATAACTATGTGGAAAGAAAATAGAAAAACAATATTGCCTTGTCTGAAAACTGATCACTCCCCTAAAAGAATCAGTCCAAGGAAGTAAAAGGAGATTACATTTAAGATTGTTTACTGATATCTTCAGCTCTGAAGCACTTTGCAGGTCGGAAAAAAGATACACATAGAAATTCAGCTCTTAAAAGTAATTCCCAAGCTACTTAAATTACTTGATTTAATACTCTATAGGGAAAGGGTTGGAGAACTCAGAAGAAACAGGCCTTTTCTTTAATAAGAAAAGCCCTTTTTGGCCTTTCAGTCTCACAATTAATATCAGGGCTTAGAGAATGAAATTCTCTATGATAGAATTTACCTAGCCATATCTCGCTGTCATTTGCTTAAATATTTATTTTTCCCTCTCAAGTCCTATCATTCATACCAGAAATTTGAGGTCTTTTATTTTGGTCTTTCTATAAAAATTAAAGAAGTGTTTTTGTTTGTTTGTTTGTTTGTTTGTTTTTCCCCTTCCCTAGAAAGACCAAATTAACCCCTCTGAGTGCCACATCCTTGTAATGAGACTATTAGCTGGGGTTTCCTCACGTTCTCCCTTTGGGACTCAGTAAAATGATGGCCTCCTGATGGGTCACTTTGGCTCTTCACTCTTGCCGAGCACATTCTCCTTCCCCTAGCTGCCTCTGAAATGTGAAACTTGCATTTTTTTCCTTTCTTCTGAGTGGCAATAGAACAGGGAAATACACTGGCTCTCCCACACGGTAATTTCCCTTAGGTAAAGAATTTCATTCCTGGTATTTGAATTGTGTTGAGGGATTTGGGTCACTCCTTCAGAATCCATAGTACAATATTTCACAGGAGAATGCAGGAAAAAAAGTGAGTCTCATACTTAATTCTACATAACACTTGCAGTGGGAACAGAAATGTAAAAGTTAGAGTCTAGGGGAGAAACTCAATTTTAAGTTTTGTAAGTTGCCTGCTGCTGGGGTGAGCAAGGCATGCATTTGAATGTAACTTTACCTTTGTGGATTTGCCCCAGAAATGTATCTGAGGCTATGAAAGCACACCTAGAACTCATGAAATAAGCAGTGATACATTCATTTAGCCACCTCAGAGGAAGTGGGGCCGAGTAAGTTGTGCCTGTTACACGTGTTTTCTTATTTTTCCAGTGTTCACTAGGTATCTAATGCATACGTATTAACACAAATACATACATCCATCTGCCCCCCCCCCAGGTATTGTTATGATCGGTTTGTAATTTGCTACCTGTTTGCAGAAAGAAGCTTTTAGAGTGAAAGTGTTAGTTATTTTACATCTTACAACAAGTCACTAGGTGAGGGCTGATCCCTCATTCCTTAACAGCAAACTACTCAGCAAGAGTTTGGAGACAGAAAATATAGAAATCATATATCCTCAGTATGTACTTGACTCTCATTTGGAGTTATTTTTTTTAAGTCGATTATGGAATCTGAACCTTAGATGCAAGATTTTCAAAATAACTCATTCTCAAAAACAATAATAAAAATTGGCATCATTGATTGTTGAATAAGTAACTTGTAACTTTTATTCTTGATGTTCCACTCTTCATGTCCATGAAAGTCTACAACCATGGGTAAAAGTGGACCTGAAATAGAGGGTTGGCTTGAAGTGGTGGTGGAGAAAACTGTCACAGAGGTGGCAGGGCTTATCCATAAATAGTTCGTGTTGGGTGTGCTCCCATGACTGACATACTAGATTCACTCACTGCTTCAGCAATGCAAGACTATGGTTGCAAAGCTGTTTGGAGGATGATGGAAATCCACTGCATCATTATCAAAGTGAGTTCCTGGGTATGAGGTCTTTTTATATTTCCTTGTAGAGCACCTGACATAAGAGAATATGGTGCATGTGATACAATTGAAAAGGAGAGAGGAGGAGCAAAGTTTCCACCTGAAGCTACTGGGGTACTACAGAGAAGCCCTGGATGGTCAGGCCTGGGTGATGAAATGAGGATGAGGAAAGCCTGGATGACTATCTGATCTGACCTTGCAATTGTATCCAGCTCTTTTTTTTCTTTGCATCATTTTTTTTTTTCTTGTAAGTGGTTTCAACAAACAAACACTACTTAAATGTCTGATACTTAAGGTCTGCAGAATAATTCCCTACCCACCTTGCCCGACAAATATCAGCATCCTAATCCCCAGAGCCTGTGAATTTGTTAAAGTTGCATGGCTAAAGGGAATTCAGATTGCAGGTGGCACGAAGGTTGCTAATCTCTTAAAATAGGGAGCTGATCCCGAATTATCCAGGTGAGCCCACTCAAAAGTGGAAGAGCAGGCAGAAGAGGTCAAAGTGATGCTACGCGAGAAGGACTAGCCCTGCTCTTGCTGGCTTTGAACTTGACGGAATGGGACCAGGAGCCAAAGAATGAGGGTGTGTTCTAGAAGCTGCCAAAGGCAAGGAAACAGTTCTACTCTAGAGCTTCCAGAATGGAACACAGTCCTGTTGACTCCTTGATGTTAGCCTTGCTAAACATGTGTTGAACTTCTAAATTGTAAGATGATACATTTGCGCTGTTTTTAGTCACCAAGTTTGAGGTAATTTGTTACAGCAGTCATAGAAAACTAAGAATTAGATTTTCCACACAGGTGAATGGTCTAGGTAATGAAAGTATATTTTTAATTGACAGATTTAATCTTTTAGATGGAAATACCTCTGAAATGGATTGTGTGTTTCTCTACTACATTAAGCAGGATACATGGATCACAGTTTAGCTTTCTTAATAATTGTGGAGCATAGTTATGAACACAAAGGTTTGGGGCTGCATAATGCATATGAGCTGTTGGGGCTACTGATGGAGAAAAAAACTATTGGCCATTACACTGAATGAGCCCAGACCAGTTTTGTTGTTGTTTGCTTTCTTGGGTCTGTTTTCTCCTTGTTATTTCTTTCTGCTGGCTGTTTGTAATTTTCTGCCAGCCACTCTAATACTGCTTATAATCTGTTTTTAATTAAACTTCTTAAAATGTAGACTTAAAATTATATTTAACTGAATTCAGAAAATATATCTGAGTGTCTCCTATATGTATCTTTAAATGTGCTTGGATTTTCAGAGCATCAAACATAATATAAATGCAACATCTGTCAGTATTGCAGTATATATTTAACATTCAGTACGAGCCTGTGAGATAATTGGGAGACTAATAGATGCCTAATTTCTGTGGGTTTATCTCTGTGTCTGACCTAAAGGAGAGAACATGGTATTTTAAATCAGTAGGCTTGAGTGAGGGCTGGAGGCTCTGAGATGCTTGCAAATTTGAGTCACTGAAAAGCCTATGGTTGAGAGGGGAAAGGAGTAGAGGTCAGGTTGCAGAGGAAGGCAGGGTTGTGATAAACAGTTTGGGTTTTATTCTAAGAGGAGACAATTAAGGAGAGAAGCAACATGATTAGAGCAAAGATCACGTGACTACTATGTGAAGACTAGATTGGAGGGGGCGGGTGTATGGGCAGGGCAGCAGGAGAGGATGAGAGGAGACCATTAATAGGGAAGCTATGCCAGCAGCCCAGGCAGCAGCGTGGTGACTTCAACTAAGTTTGCAGCCGTGGAACTGCAGAGGGGTTGGAGGTAGGCTTCACTTTGGAGGCAGAGCATATTACTTAGCTGTGGAAGGAAACCGTTATGGTATTATGTTGGGCAAATATTCAGGTTATTTTGTGTGACAGGGGAGCTATAAATGACATAAATCACATTAACACAAGGCAAAACGTCCTACATGTCATCGCAGAGGTATACAAATGTAGTATGGAGATCTGATTGCCTGATCTCAGTGTCCAAAGCTTAAAATTGGGCCCCCAGCAAAGCTGGGGAAGCCCATCCCTTTGCTGCCCCATCCCCAAGGATGGCCTTTCTCCTGCTGGCCCCAGGACTGGAGTTCTGACTTGAGTGACCACTCACCAGGCCAAGCAGATAGATACCTACCTGCTCTAGGCTCTGCGGTGTATACCTGTAGCCCTGAACCCTTCAAAAATAAATAAATAAATAAATAAAAAATAGAAACCTGACAGGAATGCTTACATGTAAATCTTGACCTGTTAAAAAATCCAGTTTTTGATTGAACTTGTCCTGGGCTCAGATTTAAATGATGCCATCTCAAGCCTAAGAAAATCTGGAAGACTGATATGTCATTCAGTTAAGCAAAATAAGCTTCATCTTTTGACTTTTAGTGTATTTCAGAGTTTCTAATTGCTTGAATCAGGAAAGGATCCAGATACTGAGGTAATGATACAGTGGTACCTCGGTTTTTGAACGTCTCCGTTGACGAACATTTCGGTTTACAAACGCTGTAAACCCAGAAGTAAATGCTTCGGTTTTCGAACATGCCTCGGAAGTCGAACATGTCACGTGGTTTCCACTGAGTACAAGATCCTGAGGCCTAGCTGTCCGCTGTTTTCAGACCTTTCAGAACTCGGTCTTCTGGAACGGATTACGTTCGAAAACTGAGGTACCACTATATAAGATTTTTTGACCCACACATCTAGCTATAAGCACCAGATGCCAAGGGTTCCAAATAAAAGTGACATTTTCTAGTAGATACTAACATTTACCATTCAAATATATTTTTCATTATACCTTTCATAGGAATACCTCCCAGGTAGCCTGTTTTTTTTGTTTGTTTGTTTTTTTTGTTGTTGTTGTTTTAAGCTATAAACTCTTTATATCTTGGCAGAAATTTGTTGAGTTTTATAAGATGTCATGACTCCCTGTTTATATTCCCTTAAATGTCACCCCACCTCCTGAGTGATAACCAAGGCCAATAAGTCACTCCTTGTTCACTGTATGAGAAGTAATAAGAACACCAACTAAAATAATTGATGGAATTCACCATTATTCTACATTAACAATATTCTAATAGACAAAATTTTTTTAAAATTCTGCTTTTTTTCACCTCTAAAAATGATAATAATAAAGTGGTCACAAGAAAGAAAACTTGAACATTCTTTCTATATATCTTGCAAATAAGCTTAGATTGATTTTTAAAAACTTTTTATTAAAATATAGCTAATATGGAACATTATATCAGTTTCAGGTATACACCAGAGTTATTCAACATTTATATACCCAAAGAAGTGATCACCATGATAAATCCAGCAACCATCTGACACTGTGCCATGCTATCACAATATTATTGACTATATTTCCTGTGCTGTACATTACATCCCTATGACTTATTTGTTTTATACTTGGAAATTTGGACCTCTTATTTCCCTTTAACTTTTCCCCCCTTTCAAAATTTTTCAATTACAGTTGACAATAAATATTATTTTATATTAATTTCAGTGTACAGCATAATGGTTAGACATTTATATAATTTAAGAAGTGAACCCCCTGACTAGTCTAGTACCCACCTGGCACTGTACATACCTATTACCATATTGTTGACTATATTCCTTATGTTATACCTTACATCCCCATGACTGTTTTGTAATTGCTAATTTGGACTTCTTAATTCCTTCATCTTTTTCACCCTGCCCCAAACCCCCTTCCATCTATTGCCCCAATAAATCTAGTACTCACGCATAGTTATTACAATATTATTGACTATATTCCTTATGCTATATCCTACATCCCCATAACTACTTTGTAACAACTTATTTGTACTTTCTAATCCCTTCCCCTTTTATATCCACACCCTCAACCACCCTCTCACTGGCAATCATCAAAATGTTTTCTGTATCTATTAGTTTGTTTCTGTTTTGTTTGTTAATTCTATCCCTTAGATTCCGCATATAAGCAAAATCTGTCTTTCTCTATCTGACATACTCCACTCAGCACAATACCCTCAAGGTCCATCCATGCTGCTGCAGACGGCAAAAACCCATTCCCTTCCATGACCGAGCAATATTCCATTGTATCTATGTATCAACTCCTCTTTATCCATTCTTCCATCATCGGATACCCAGGCTGCCTCCACATCTTGACCATTGTAAACAATGCTGCAATGAACATATGGATGCACATGTCTCCTCATATTAGTATTTTGGATTTCTTCAGATAAATACCCAGAAGTGGGATTACTGGGTCCTTCATTGTCTCTTGTTATAGCCTTTGCTTTAAAGTCTATTTTGTCTGGTATAAGTATTGCTACTCCAGTTTTTTGTTTGTTTGTTTCTATTTTCATGAAATAAGTTTTTTCCATCCCTTTACTTTCTGTCTGTGTATCTTTCTATCTGAAGTGAGTCTCTTGTAGACAGCATATGTAATGGTTTTGTTTTCTTATCTGTTCAGCCCTCCTATGTCTTTTGATTGGAGCATTTAATCCATTAACATTGAAAATAATGGTTGATAGATATGTAACTATTGTCATTTTATTATTCATAATTTTAATTTTTTTTTTTCCATCTTAAAGAAGTCCCTCTAAGATTCCTTGTAATACTGATTTAGTGGTGATGAACTCCTTTAGCTTTTTCTTGTATGGAATCGCTTTATCTGTCCTTTGATTTTAAATGATAGCCTTGCTGGGTGGAGTCGTCTTGGTTGTAGGTTCTTGCTTTTCATCATATTGAGTATTTTGTGCCAATCCCTTCTGGCCTGCAAAGTTTCTGTTGAGAAATCAGCTGACAGTCTTATGGAAACTCCTTTATGAATTACTAGTTGTTTTCCTCTTGCTGGTTTTAGAATTATCTCTTTGTCTTTAACCTTTGCCATTTTAATTATAATGTGTATTGGTGTGGGCCTGTTTGGTTTCATCTTGTTTGGAACTCTCTGCACTTCCTGGACTTGTATATCTATTTCCTTCACCAGGTTAGGGAGGTTTTCAGTCATTATTTCCTCAAATGTGTTCTCAATCCCTTGCTTTCTCTCTTCTTTTTTTGGTAGCCCTATGATGCCAATATAGTTTTGCGTTAGCCACCAGTACTGGGCCTGTGGTAGCTCTGCAAAAAGCCAGGACAACCCTAGACCTGCTGCTACCTGCCAGCTCCCTTAAGGTTCAGCTGTTTGCTGATCGAGCCTTGTGCAATAAGCAAGTTGGGTGAGGCAGGGTCTTAGGGTGTCACTAGAGTGGGAAGAGTTATGGTCACCAGGCTAATGTAAGTTCTGATTTCATGCTAGGGCTGAGCCTGGAGCTACTCAGTAAAAGTCTCAGAGACCACCAAGGCCTGTTGTCGCCTACCTGGGGCCTGCTGGACTTCGATAGTTTCCCAAGAAAGAGTGTAATTCGGGTGGGGCTGGCTGCTCTTGGAGAAAGTGCCTCCTGGGTTGGGAGAATTGGGTGGGGCGAGGTCTCAGTGAGTCAGCACGGAGGAGCTGCAGACCGATCAGATTCAGATTTGGCTGTAAGGGTGGGGGGTGGGCTCGATATAGTAAAGATGGTACCCGCCTGCCGGCTGCACAGCAGGACTCTTCACAAGGAAAATGGTGACTGTCCTCCAGCCCTCACTTCAAAGCCACACACCTCATTTCCACCCCCTCACCCCAGCCTGTATGCCTCAGACACCCCCCGAGGCATTGTCCCTCCACTGGAGCTCAGGGTGAGTGCCTACAAGTGAGGGAATCTGCACGTGGGTCATTTAAGAGGATGTCTGGGTTTTCCATAGCCTTCAGTCCTACCCAAATGGTAGGAATCCCCACTGTTTTTCACATCAGATGTTGTGGGGGCTACTCTTTCCAACACCAGTACTCTAGGCTGGGGAGTCTGGTGTTAGGCCAGGTCCCTTGCTCCTCTTGGGGAACCTCTATGGTGAGATATCTCTCCTGATTCTCAACCACCACAGGGATATTTGAGGCCTATTCCGTGTCTCTGCTCCTCCTACCAGTTTTGACATGGCTTCTTCTTTATATTATAGGACTTCTGTTCAGCTAGACTTCAGATGGTTCTCCAGGTTGATCGTTCTATAATTTAGTTGTAATTTTAATGTGTGCACAGAAGGATGCAGGCACAGTGTTTATCTACTCTGGTCTTGGGTCCAGATCTATGATTGATTTTTTTTTAATGCAAAAAAAAATCACATCTCCCCCTTTCAACAGTACTCTTTAACAAATTGACATTCACAGAGAATGCTTTGCTGTGTTCTGAGAATTTTAAGTAAGTAATCAAGTCAGTGAAGTGAGTCCATGTACATGTAGAAAATAACTAATGGCCAGAAGGTGATTCAAACAGTGAGCGTCTGTTGCCTGAGTAGCCTCCCAGCCATTTGACTGGAAGAGCTCAACCTTGGCTGTATATTGGAATCACCTGGGCAGCTTTGAAACATGCGAATCTTGGGCCAGACTCCAGACTTATTATGCGGACTCTCTGGAGGAGGGACCTGGGCATCACTGTTTTTGAGGTTCTCTGAGTGATCTGAAATGCAGCCATGCTGGGACCACTGCTGCATACCAATAATGTTTTACCTTCAAACACTTCAGGGGTACTTAGGCATTTTGCTCCCAAGTTACATGAATTTCAGAGAACTGGAATTTAGTACTCTCTGGATGAGAAGTTCCTTTGGTAAAGGGCACAAGGAAGTTGGCACGGTTTGCTGCTTACTGTTAGTAAGTAGGTGTGCACCATGTGATTGCTTTGAAGAACTAGATAAAAACAATTCACCACCACCTGAACAAAGCTGTTTTCTCAATAGGTCAAACCTGCTCGGTTATTACCTTGTGTTTCTTAACTAAAAAGAAGGCAGGGCCTTAGCAAGACAAGGAAAAAGGAAGCTTAGTAATTACTTACCTGTTCCACCAGGTGCCAAGACACCTATATATCACAGTAAGTGGGTGAAGAAATAATGGCCAGTCAGTAACTTGGCTTCCATACAAAACGCAGGGCTTCTGTAAACCAGTAATCATGGAACAATAAGAGGAAGCTGGGACTGTTTCTAATTGGGGAGAAAAATCCCACTCCCAACAGAAAAACCCTCCCACCCCAACACATATACCACACACACTCAAGACTGTTTACATTTGAAGAAATTGATCTGCATAGGAAATAAAAATAACAGTACTTAAGAGCTATTTGAAAATGAAGGTCACAGCTAAATTCCGTTTTCTCAGTTTTTCTGAAGTAATCCAAATTATGATATGCTAATTGAGTAAATAGAGATTGATTTTTAACAAATGGACAAAGGAATATACTCTTCCCCCCCCCACCACCAGCAGCAATGAGTAGGTGTTTTGGCCTCTGCTCTATAACTGCCCAACACCTATCAGTTATTATTCAGAGAATACAGGATAGCAGAGGGTTTTGTGTGGCCGAAACTGGTAAACATCTGGGAATCCAGGTGCTTGACGTTTAAATGCTCTGTGGTGGAAGTGTTCCTTAATCACATGAAACTGTCACGTTATTATTTTGCCTAATGATGCCATCATTATCATATTCACTTGAGTGATAAAATGCCAGATTCATGCTCATCAATTTTCTTCTGTGTCTTTCCAAATCAAAGAGCTTTATCTTTTTAAATCTATCAAATTAACATGGGGGGCTCTGGCAACCGAGAGTAAAGTTTCAGTAGCAATATTCAAAAATTATATGCCATCTTAGTCTATCACTGTAATTCATCTGTTAAATTTAGTGCTGTCAAGATTTAGCCATTTAAGCTTGAATTGTCCTAAATTCAATTATGTGTATTAAGACAAATATTTAAGCGTGAAAATTTCAATCACAAGAAATAAAAAAGTAAACGTAATTTAGAGAGGAAGGATAATAAGAAATATTCTTATACCAATCTACTAACTTATATAACTCGAATTTCTTTGACTAAATTCAAAGAATAAGTTTGCTTTTCATGTATTTAAAAATGATATTTTGTCTGCATACTTATTAGAGTAACTATAGTGAGTGAAAATTACATGAAAAATAATTATAGGTGTTGAAAAATGTCCAATAATTTAACAAATGATTTGTAGAGGCTGAGTAAAGAAAGCAAAAAGAAAAGCAAGATACCTTAGTTGTTAGGGATTTTGGCTCGGCATCAAATAATATCAGTTTAACTCTTGTCTCAGCCACTTATGTGTGAACTGGGCAAGTTATTGAACCATTCGGAGCCTTATTTCAAAGCTCAACTCATGTTTATTGTGAGGCTAGAAATGGGTGACACATCTGGCACATAATGCTCAGTAGTGGCCAGCTATTATTAATGGCATGGATTATATTGTATCGCGTTACATTATAGTAAATGATAACTATTATATTATAAAGTAATTTTATTTCCAATTATAGATTGCGATATAAGAGGGATGACTAGACAAAGGGAATGTAGATTTCAGCTCGTATTTGAAAGATACTTTAATAATATTTCTGTGAATAAAACCAAAACTTGTAGGATGGTCATTCAGCATGATGAACTTATAACTAGATGAGTCACCCTTAGATAACTAGTTGACATCAATGAATTAAACTCACTCAACAGGATCTGCTTCAGCTCAACTAATGGCACCACCCAAATACCACCCAATGATATAAGTAGAAACGTCTTGGGCCCCTGAGATGCTTCTCATCCGTCTCCTGCTCATCACCCCCAGTTAGTAATTCTGAAGACTGCGTCTGTTACAGCCCTTGACTGCGTCTCCGAACTCTTCCTTCTTCCCCATTCCTCTTTCCTGCCACAGAGCCACATTTGCCTCTCCTGCCTTGGGGTTCTGCCCTTCTCCCCTTCTCCTGCCTGCTTAGTCTCTAGAACCTCTGATTGAAGAGCTCTCCTACTTTCCTAACACAGGTACTGTCTCTGTCTTCTCTTCAGTTCATTGAAAGCCCTTATTTTTCTTACCATTGCAGGATGGCTGACAAAATCCTAGTATGAGAATTAATTACTTAAAACTATAAATTGAACACAGTTTTATTAAATTCCCAAATTATCAATTTTCTGTTTCCTGGTTAAATGCAGTATACCCAATTAAACCCTTTGGTTTCACACAAATCTACAAGAGCAAGCCACATATATGCAGAATCCTTAGTTGCTAATGATTCTTTATATTAGTCAGCACAGTGATTTGTATTATACCAGCATAAAAACAAATGCAGTAGCCTCTTGTTATGTATCCAAGTAGAGGTCGCAAGCATGACAGACTAAGTAGGTGGTATGGCAATTATAAGGACGGGTTGGGAGGTCATACTGCCTCGATGAAATCTGTTCTCTGTGGAACCCTGGAGAAGTTGTTTACTCTTTACTAGAGATGCTATGAATGCAGCCATATAAAATGCCTTTACATTTCAGCATCCGACGACTGAAAGATTAAAGTGATCTTGTTCTGTTTCTTTGGAAGTGTTTATATGTGTGAATATGTGTGTGTGTGTGTGTTTGTGTGTGTGTGTGTGTATGCACACATGTGTATGTGCAACTTTAATTTTTCCTTCAAGGGTGATCTCTAGCACAACTCCAAAGAAAGGATGAAAGAAAGGATGAAACGAGGGGATAAGTATTTTAAAAGGGGTAGAATGTATATACATAAGATTTATAAAATTTAATTGCTGTTATGTTGACTTCTTGAAATTTTTCATTCATATATAATATTCACTTGTTTAAAAATATTTTCACAAATGTTTATTGAGTGTCTATTATGTCCACTGTTCCAGGCACTGGAGATATAACAGTGAACAAAACACCAAGTTCTTTTCCTGGCTTGCATCCTAGGGGAGGGAGGTGAGCAATAAATAAACCAGTAAATATACAGTGCTTCGGATGGCGAAAAGTATAACAGAAAATTAAAGCAAGATGGAGGGGATGAGGAGTGTGGAATTATTATTATTATTATTATTATTATTATCATTACTACCATGTTTCCCTGAAAATAAGACCTAGCCAGACAATCAGCTCGAATGCTTCTTTTGGAGCAAAAATTAATATAAGACCCGGTCTTATTTTACTATAAGACCAGGTATAATATACTATAATATAATATAATGTAATACCAGGTATAATATAATATAATTAATATAATATAATATAATATAATATAATATAATATAATATAATATAATATAATATAATAAAGACCAGGTCTTATAAGACCCATTCTTATATTAATTTTTGGTCCAAATGATGCATGAGAGCTGATTGTCCGGCTAGGTCTTATTTTCGGAGAAACACGGTATATGAAAACTGCTGTAGTCCTTCCTGCCTGGCCTTTATTATTTCCATATGAGGAGCAGATTTACTTGCAGATAACTAGATATCTCAATACAAACAGCTGGGATGGGTGTGGAATAGGCTGGGGCGACCAGGTGGGGCACACAGCAGAAACAACAGCCCTTTGCATGAGGAAATTCTGAGAATATAGCAGTAGCTAATGTATTGTGGAAGAGACACTAAAGGGTGACATCAAAAGCACGGAGCCAGAAAGGAACTTAGAGATGTAAATTGGATGGTGTACTTTGGCATTTCCTAATGCACAGTAACTTTTCCAGGTATGAAGATCTAAAATGACAGGATGAAAGAAAGGCAACTTCAGGCTTGCATTATTATTATGGACACTTAAGAATTCATTACATTGATTAATTATGTAAAAGAAATCCTGGATTTTATAAAGCGTGATCTCCTAAAACCTCCCAGCTAAGGTCTCCAGTGAGGTGGGGAGAGAGCAAAGAAGGCATCTATGGGAGGAGAATTGCAAGCAGAGGGAACAGCAAGTGCAAAGTTCCAGAAATGGTAACATATTCTGGTTGTTTTGTGAGCAGCAGGAAGAAGCTGAAGGTGGTGAGGGCAGAGAACTGTGGGGTAGGAGGGAGGCAGAACACACAGGGTCATTAGACCAATATAAAGACTCTGGCTTTTATTCTAGGTGAAAGTGGGAAGCCAGTGGGGGTTTCCTGAATAGAAGAGCAACACGATCCTACTCATGTATTAAAAGGGTCTCTGCAGCTAGTCTGTAGACGATGGACTGAAGGGAGCGGGTGGTGGGGGCGAAGGTGGAAGCAGGGAGCCCTGTGAAGAAGTAATTGCAACAATACAATGTTATTCTACCAGAGAAAAGAATGAAGTCTTGCCTTGTGCAACAACATGGATGGACCTAGAGGGCATTATGCTAAGTGGAATAAGTCAGGCAGAGAAAGACAGATACCATATGATCTCACTTATATGTGGAATCTAAAGAACAAAATAAATGAACAAACAAAACATAATCAGACTCACAGATACAGAGACTATCTTGATGGTTGCCAGATAGGAGGGGGATTGGGAAGATGGGTGTAAAGGGGGAAGAGATTAAGTACAAACTGGTAGTTATGAAATAATCATGGGGATGTAAAGTACAACATAAGGAATCTAGTCAATAATATTGTAATAACTATGTACAGTGCCAGGTGGGTACTAGATTTATTGGGATGATCACTTCATAAGTTATATAAATGTCTAATCACCATGTCCTATACCTGAAACTAATATAATAGTGTCTGTCAACTATAATTGAAAAATTAAAAAAAACATTAAAGAAAAAGTAATTGCAATAATCCAGTCAGAGTTGAAGGTGGCTTGGACCAGCATGAAGGCTATGGAAGTGGTGAAAAGTGGTCAGATTCTGGATACAGTTTGAAGGTAGAGCTGACAGGATTTACTTCCAGAGCAGCTTATCACAGGTTATGAAATATTTTGCATGATAGTACGTCATCTCATTTAATACTCCCGACAAGGGGAGAAGAAGTAGTTGCACTTACTTTGTACAAGGGAGAATTGATCTGAGGCATGAATGTGGGTCTGAGGGCCTCTGCAGGGCAGAAGTGTGGCTTTGAACTCTGTCTTATTACCAGATGCTTCTTCCTGTATAGGAGCCTCTCTCCCCAGGAGTTCTTTTCAGGCCTTTATCTCCACAATATCCATTTAAGGTCAAACAAACATGGTAGTTCAGTTCATAGGGCCTTCCTATTACATATCAATTTGATTACACCACAAAGAATTTCCCAGACTCCTTACACAGTGGCTTCATGGTATCTGGAGGAGAAAATTCAAATGCCTTGAGATGGCTCACCAGCTTTTTCTTCATTTGGTGATAGGTAATTTCTTCAGCTTTGTCTCTGGCTGGACTCCTCACCTCTAACCCCCACCCCCAAAGAACACATATCTGAACCACCACCATCACCACACACACACACACACACACACACACACACACACACACGCATTGATTATATTCATAAAACTACCTTAACCTTTTTACGTGTAGTTTCCAGGTTAATAGAACCACTCAAGTGTATATTTTCTGATCTGGAAGGATAAAGAGAACAAAACAGCACAATGGACCAAAATAAAAACTATGAGTTAGTCCGCTCAGAATATCGTTATTAAAACCTCAGATATCACAAAGATGTGTTTTGAGGGTTTATCTTTGCCTTCTGAGTATAAAAGAACTTTTATATTTAAAACATTTCTGAAATAGGGCTGTTGGGGGGGAGAGACTGTGAAGGGGATATGGCGCAAGAAGATTTTGAAGCAGACAATTTATTTCCTTGGACACAATTAGGATTTAAACAGCATGATGCTGATTTTTCTCCTCACTCGAATGGTTGATAAATAAGTGAAAATTAATAGCACCTTTACTAAGATGAAACATAAAGTGAGTCCCCCTGAGTACCTTATAAAAAATCAAGCTGATTTCCATCCCTAGGATAAACAGTCCCTCAACGCCCTGTGAATGAAAACTCAAGTGCTATCTCTGGCAATTTTGTTCACTTTAGGTCCTATTTGCTTTTTTCTACAAAGCAAGCACAGTATGGGAGGGGTAACTGTTGAGTGTCCAGACAACCTTTCAGCTCTGTCTGTGATTCTGAGGCCTGGTGCCTGTGTGGAGAGAGCCACAGAAAGCCGCTCTGATTCTGGATTTGAGCGCGCAGGATCCCGCTCTCCCCCGCCGTCGTGGCGCCCATCAAAGGCAATTTGGCCGGACTGACTTCACCAGGAATTGGGCTGTGATGTATTTTAGTTTATTATCCAGACACCCCCACGGAGAGTGCGAGAGTGTTCCAGCTCCTCATCGTTATCACTTATGTGTACAACTCTCTACTCTTCCCTTTTCCTCGTCTGTAAAATGAGTCTGAGTGGTTGGTTGGCTTGAAGTTACGGCGAGGAAAGG